>NC_053436.1:31913499-32513499 GCF_007990345.1 Gossypium hirsutum
TATTAGTCTAGATCGCAAAGTCGAAAAGCCGAAATGCCGAAAACTGTATTTATAGATTTGCGAGTGTAGAATGCTCGTGAGGTAAATCTATTAATGTTTTTGGTAAGCTGCAATGTTTGGACTGCAAAGTGCATGATTTCTGTGCCCTCGATATTTTTGGAAAATTACTAAAATACCTTTAAAAGTGGAAAATTTACAGTTTTACCCCTAGGAGATAAATTACCAAAATACCCTAGGGTTAAATTGACCTAAATGCATATTTGACTGTTGTTATTTACTTCATGCCATGTTGTTATTATCTGATGCATGGGACTGGGATATTGACGGAGGAAGTACTGAAAGTGGCTTGTCCACGTACTGGAGGCTTTGCCTCAATTTACTGTTAACTGAGCAGCAAGGCTGCAACTGTGGAGTGTTGGGCTGGGTGGGTTGAGTTATTCCCCACATGGAGTGTATGGCTGTTACGGGTGGAGTGTAGTGGTTGGTGGGTTGAGTAGTCTCCACAAATGGGCTTGCATATTTTACTGATGTTGCATGTATTTGAAATGGCCTATGGCATACTGTTACCTGAATAAGGGCTAAGGCCAGTTTATTGTAATCTAAAAGGGCTCTGGCCATACATGTTACCTAATGGCTTGAGCTGACTTGGCTTTGAATGGTTTTCCTTACACACTGAGTTTCCCTAAACTCACCCCTTCTTTAACCTTGCAGGTGAGCCTTGATGTGGGTGACTTGGAGCCGGAGGGGATTCAGAGTGGCCATGGTGAATACTTTTGGGTTGAAAAAAAAGAGACTGGTTTTCTTAAGTTATTTTTAATTACTATTTAATTTTTGGGTTGTAATGAGGCCATTTTAACTTTATTTTCTTATTTGATTTTTCTGGGATTATATTATTAAAAATAACTTTAAATTGATGGATACTAATTCAAATGGGGTAGACTTAAGGCGTGATTTCAAAACGATACTTGTTTTTTTAAAATAACACGACGTCACGAATATTCGATTTACCAAAGAAATTTCAACTTGTTATAACCAAGTGTGGTAATGGCTGTGGACATGTCTAGGATTGGATCCAATCGGAGAGCTTGGTACTTAAGCAGTCTTCATGGCTCACCTCCTCTGTTATGGATACCTACCTGGTGCCCAGCTTCCATTCACTTGGTTAGTTTGACAAAAGTCGGCTTTTTAAAATACTAAAAAGGGAACACGGGTTTTTGACTTCAAAGTGGCACGTCGGATTCGGCCTTAACATCTGGGCCAGGTTTGGGGTGTTACATTTAGTGGTATCAGAGCCTAGGTCGGAACAACTCGGCTGTGGATCGAGTTCAAAAAAGGTTTTCAAAACTTTATGCCAAAAAAGGGTATTTCTGAAAAAATCTGACTTTTGAAAATTTCCTGTTTAAAGGAGATAATCTCCAAACTTGGTTTTTTTTAACACAAATGTTTGGAAAATGGATTTCAAAAAGTCTAAATCTTTTGAGTTTATCTAAAAACTGATGAGGTGGCACACTGAATCCTCGGTACCAAGGCTGTAAGTACTATTCTGTTTTATATACTGAACTGTACTGTAGTTAGAACTAAACCTTAGAGATAGTACTATAGATAATATAGCGTAAATGCTACAAAACTGAGACTGTAGGGTAAACTAAGCCCTAGGAAACTGAGACAGTAGCTAAACTGTGGTTACGCGAGAACAACTCTGAAACCTTATCTGTTCATAAGATATTCTGTAATAAACAGTGGAAACAGTAAACTAACTGCATAAAATTCGTAATCAGATAAATTGATATGAGTACGAGAGCTACTCGGGGAAGAGGTCGTGGTCGAGGCTGTGGTCGAGGCCGAGGTAGTACTCAAGCTGGATCTTCGTCTTCTGAACACATACCCGCTGGAGTAGCACGACCACCATCGGTGGATGAGAATGGGCCGTATGATCGGGCCGCGGGGGATGACGCTCTGTCCCAGGCCATGTTAAGAGTTTTGGAAAGGGTGGCCGGAGCTAATATCAGGCCCATGAATAGGGGGTCCATTTCTGAGCGACTCCGGGCCAACGGAGCGGAAGTTTTTAGGGGTGTATCTGGATAGCCCTAAATGTGGCTGAGTACTGGCTGGAAGCCACGGAGCGGATTATGGATGACTTGGACTGCTCAGTAGAGCAAAAGTTAAAAGAAGCAGTATCCTTACTACGGGACGAGGCGTATCAGTGGTGGATCACTGTGAGAGAGGGTACCCCAGCTGAGAGGATAACTTGGGAATTGTTTAAGTAGTTCTTCAAGGCGAAGTATGTCGGAGCTAGTTATGTGGATGCGCGAAGGAAGGAATTCCTGAACCTGACCCAGGGTGGTAAGACCATTGTTGAATATGAGGTAGAGTTTTTGTGATTGAGCCGATATGCTAATGTTATTGTCTCTACCGAATACGAGCGCAGTGTTCGCTTTGAGGATGGCCTCAGGGATGAGCTAAGGGTACTCATAGCTTCGCAGAGAGAGCGCGATTTTGCTGCACTGGTGGAAAAGGCTAAGATAGCCGAAGAGGTGAAGCAAGCTGAATGAAAGAACCGCGACAGGGATCGAAATCGGTTCAGGAGAGATGCTGGACCAACTGGTACTGCAAACCGGAATGTTAAGAGAGCTAGGATGGAGGAACCAGTTCGATCGGTTACGGTGAATACTGTTAGACCACAAGCTTGTGGAGATTGTGGTAGAATGCATCTGGGGGAATGTTGGAAATGTTCTGGGGCTTTTCTTCGTTGTGGATCAAAGGAACATAAGATCAGGGATTATCCTAAGAGGCCAGCTCAGGCTCAAGTGGTTGAACAAAGGGCTGTGCAACCCGAGCAAACAGCGCGAGGTGGACCGTCGCCATTGAGAGGTCATGGCTGAGGTCGTGGTGGCAATGGCCATGGACGTGGGGCACCTGGCAAGGGTATCGTTAACACTGAGGCTCATCAGCCAGCTTTGGTATATGCTGCTCGTCGCCGCGAGGAGGGTGACGCACCTGACGTCATAACTGGTACGTTTTTTATTTCTAGCATGCCGTATACTGCCTTGGTGGATGTTGGATCTACTCATTCCTATCTTGCGTGTGCCATATCTGGGTCGTTGGGTATGCACTCTGAGGAGATTGTGAGTGGGGTATCTGTACTAAGTCTTTTGGGTCACTCGGTTAGGGTAGACAAACTGTATAGGGATGTACCCTTAGAAACTCAAGGTAAGATTTTCCCTGGAGATCTGATGGAGTTACCGTTCGGAGAGTTTGATCTCATTTTGGGAATGAACTGGCTTGTTAAGTATAAAGCGACTCTGGATTGTGCTGCTAAATGAATGGTGTTAAGGACCACAAAGGATAAGGAGGTTATTGTGATAGGTGAGCGAAGGGATTATTTGTCCAATGTGGTGTCGGCATTAAGAGCCGAAAAGTGGATTCAGAAAGGTTGTGAGGTCTATTTGGCATTTGTAAGTCAGTCAGAAGAGGAGGGACTGACAGTGGATAAGGTTAGGACCGTAAAGGAGTTTCAAGATGTTTTTCCGGAGGAGCTTCCAAGATTGCCTCCGAACCGAGAAGTTGAGTTTGGAATAGATTTGTTGCCTGGAACGGTGCCTGTGTCCATCGCACCGTATAGGATGGCACCGAAGGAGTTAGTGGAGTTAAAGGCTCAAATTCAAGAGTTGTTGGGTAGGGGCTTCATTAGGCCAAGCGTGTCTCCATGGGGAGCACCGGTGCTATTTGTGAAGAAAAAGGACGGGACAATGCGCATGTGCATCGATTACCGCCAGTTGAGCAAACTAACAATAAAGAACAAATACCCTCTGCCAAAGATTGATGATTTATTTGACCAACTTAGAGGAGCTTCGGTATTTTCCAAGATTGACCTTCGATCTGGATACCATCAGTTAAAGGTAAAGGAAGTGGATATTCATAAGACAGTATTCAAGACTCGATATGGTCATTACGAGTTCCTGGTTATGCTGTTTGGGTTGACGAACGCACCTACCGCTTTCATGGATCTGATGAATCGAGTGTTCCAACCTTACTTGGACCGATTCGTGGTAGTTTTCATCGATGATATTCTGGTATACTAGGAAACCGAGGAGAAACATGAGGAGCATCTACGTATTGTGCTGCAAGTGCTGAGAGAGAAGGAACTGTATGCAAAGTTTAGTAAGTGTGAATTTTGGTTGCGGGAAGTGGCTTTTCTAAGTCATGTGGTTTCTGCTGAAGGAATTAGAGTGGATCCTTGAAAAGTTGAGGCAGTTCTGGGATGGAAGCCACCAAAATTAGTATTGGAAATTCAGAGTTTTCTGGGTTTGACAGGCTATTACCGAAGGTTCGTAGAAGGATTTTCTCTGATTGCTGCACCATTGACGAAACTGTTAAGGAAAGGGGTAGCATTTGTCTGGACTGAGAGTCAGCAAAAAGCTTTTGACCATTTGAAAAAGGTGTTGACTGAAGCACCAGTGTTGATTCAACCGGAGTCTGGGAAGGACTTCACTGTGTACAGCGATGCGTCACATGTGGGGTTAGGATGTGTACTGATGCAAGAGGGTAAGGTGGTCGCTTATGCTTCGCGGCAGCTTAAGTCTCATGAAGCGAACTACCCTACGCACGACTTAGAGCTAGCAGTAGTGATCTTCGCATTGAAAATCTAGAGACATTACTTATATGGAGAAAAGTGTATCATATACACGGACCATAAGAGCCTAAAGTATCTATTAACTCAGAATGAGTTAAACCTTAGGCAACGAAGATGGGTAGAGTTGCTTAAGGATTACGACTGTTCGATTGAGTACCACCCAGGTAAGGCTAACATGGTGGCTGATGCGTTGAGTCGAAGGGTTGTTTCTAATTTGAGAGCCTTGTTTGCACGTTTGAGTCTGTTTGAAGATGGAAGTCTATTAGCAGAATTGCAAGTGAGGCCTATTTGGACTGAGCAGATTAAAGAAAAATAGTTGAAGGATAACTCGTTGGTTCTTCGGTTTCAGCAAGTTGAGAAGGGTGAGAATGAGGATTTTGGACTGAATACTGAAGGAATTTTATGCTTCCGAAGAAGAATTTGTGTTCCGAAGGACTCTGACTTGAGACAGTCAATATTGAAGGAAGCTCATAGGGGACTTTGTGCCATGCATCCTAGAGGGAATAAGTTGTATCACGACTTGCGAGAACTGCATTGGTGGCCTGGGCTTAAACGTGAAGTAACGGAGTTCGTGGGGAAATGTCTGACATGCCAGCAAGTGAAAGCTGAACATCAATTTCCTTCTAGATTACTACAACCGGTGAAAATTCCATTGTGGAAGTGGGAGAGAGTCACTATGGACTTTGTGAGTGGGCTACCTTTGACACCCACCAAGAAAGATTCTGTGTGGGTAGTGGTGGATAGGTTAACAAAATCTGCCCATTTCATACCAGTTCGTACTGATTACTCCCTGCAAAAGTTGGCTAGGTTGTATGTGGCAGAGATAGTGCGACTACATGGAGTGCCAGTGTCAATTATTTCCGACCGAGACCTTAGGTTTACATCTCGGTTCTGGAAGAAGTTGCAGGAGGTATTGGGTACACGTTTGGATTTCAGTACTGCCTTTCACCCACAGACAGATGGACAGTCGGAGAGGATTATTCAGATTTTGGAGGATATGTTAAGGGGTTGTATCATCGATTTTCGTGGGAGTTGGGATGACTACTTGACATTGGCGGAGTTTGCATACAATAACAGCAACCAAGCAAATATTCAGATGGCTCCATATGAGGCACTTTATGGGCGGAGATGTCGTACGCCTACGTGTTGGACAGAGTTGGGTGAACGACAAGTGCTTGGACCGGAGCTGGTGGCAGATACTGAAAGTAAGGTTAAGTTGATAAGAGATCGATTAAAGGAGGCATCTGATAGACAGAAGTCGTATGCAGATCTAAAGCACAAAGAGATAGAGTTCGCAGTTGGGGATATGGTTTTCTTAAAGGTTTCACCTTGGAAGAAGATCTTGAGATTCGGCAAGAAAGGCAAATTGAGTCCGCGGTTTATAGGGCCTTATCGAGTTCTTAAGCGGGTAGGGCCAGTAGCGTATCAGTTAGAACTACCACCAAAGTTAGACAGAATCCATGACGTTTTTCATGTGTCTATGTTAAGACGATATCGATCGGATCCCTCACATGTTGTGCCAGTGGAGGAGATTGAAGTAAGGACTGATTTGACCTTTGAGGAAGAACCCATACAAATTTTAGATCGAGAGGTTAAAGTTCTAAGAAAGAAGTCGGTTCCGTTGGTAAAAGTACTATGGCATAATCATGGAAGGGAAGAAGCTACTTGGGAATCAGAAGAGACTATGCGTCAACAATATCCTCAACTATTTGGATCAGGTAAATTTCGAGGCCAAAATTTCTTTAAGGAGGGTAGAGTTGTAACGCCCCAATTTTCGCGAATTCTGTGAATGTTGCCATAGGTTTAATTATGTTAGTGGGCCTCTAGAAGGCCCAAGCTTAAGATAGAACCCGGTAATTTTAGTTAATTTTTGTTCCATAAGAAAAAGGGAGTGAAATTATGAAATAGGACCTATGTGAAAATGTTTGAAAATGCTATAGGCTAATTTGTAGTGGCCAAATAAATAGTAGTGCAAAATAGGAGGATTTGCATGTCAAATTCCCCACTTTTAATGTAGTGGCCGGCCAAGGTGATGGATAGTTGATAATGTATGTATTTTAGCATTTTAATAGTTAATGGATGATGGGCATTAGCATTTTAATAGTTAATGGATGATGGGCATGGTAAGCATTATAGGCATATTTTTATTGGAATTATGGCATGAGTATGGCACAAATATTAGTATATCATTTATGTGTCATAAAATGTTGAGTGATAAGAATAACAAAAGGAAGTAAAGGAAGGTTTTTGTTCATTCTTTGTTCTTCATAGCCAAATTTGAGAGAGAGCAAATAGGGGAGGAAACCCTTGAATATTCAGTCACTAGGAGGGGGGAAAATTGAAGGTAAGTTCTTGGTACTTTGCTTCTATCTTGATGTTCATGAGTTCTTCTTGATTCTATCCTAACTCATGAAGCATATTTTGGTTTTTGGTTGTTGTTTCATGTTCTTTTGATGAAAAATGGAAGATAGGTGAAGTTGAGCCAAACAAATGAGCATGCATGTGCCTTAGATGCTAAGGGGAAAATCGGCTAACATGTTGTGCTTTAAAATGATGAAATGGAGATTATACTTAAGTAAAATCATAGATATGTGATGATTGATTGGTGATATACATGTTTAAATAACAAGCATGCAAGTTAGGTGTGAAAGAGTGATTTGGTAATAAATCTGCTTGGGACAGCAGCAGTAATGTGACTTTGGAAAATCACCATAAATTGTGGGAGATGAATTAGAAGCTGAATAAATTATTTAATTAAAGATTAATGAGTCTAGTTTCAAATGAAATAAAAGAGAACATATTTTGAATTCTGTACAATGAGAAATTTGATTTGTAATGAAGAGTGATCAGATTAGTCAAACAGTGAAACATGGGAAACTTTAAGAAAAATCTAGTATTGATTGGCCATACCAAAAATTCTGAAAATTTTATGGATAGAAGATATATGAGTCTACTTTCAGGGAAAATTAACGGCACTTGATTTGGAGTTTCGTAGCTCCAGTTACAAATGATTTAGTGACTGTTGCTCAGGAAGACAGCTTGCAGTGAAATTATGATTATGTGGTAAACATTGACAAAAATTTGTTAATGAGTTGCTTATTGATTTCTTATAAGCTTACTATGATCTGTAGGTGTGGTTGGCCGAATATTGTAAGGGGCTAATACGTAGTTTGTATTTGAATAGTTAGATTAACGTGTTAGTAATCCAATTGTAGGCGGTTCGTGTGTGGATCTCGTCAGCATATCGTCGCAAACAGGTGTGTAACTAACACCCTATTTCTTAGTCTAGATCGGCAAAAGTCGAAAAGCCGAAATGCCAAAAACCGGTATTTTATAGATTTGCGAGTGTACGAATGCTCGTGAGGTAAATCTATTAATGTTTTTGGTAAGCTGCAATGTTTGGACTGCAAAGTGCATGATTTCTGTGCCCTCGATATTTTTGGGCTTAATGGGCCAAAATTGGAATGATGGGCCAACGGGCCCAATTTGGTAAGAACCCTCGGTAGTGATTCTGTTAGTAAGTGAAAGGTAGGAATATGCATGAAAAACCCTAAAATAGATAAATTACTAAAATACCTTTAAAAGTGGAAATTTATAGTTTTACCCCTAGGAGATAAATTTCCGAAATACCCTTAGGGTTAAATTGACCTAAATGCATGTTTGACTGTTGTTATTTACTTCATGCCATGTTGTTATTATCTGATGCATGGGACTGGGATATTGACGGAGGAAGTACTGAAAGTGGCTTGTCCACGTACTGGAGGCTTTGCCTCAATTTACTGTTAACTGAGCAGCAAGGCTGCAACTGTGGAGTGTTGGGCTGGGTGGGTTGAGTTATTCCCCACATGGAGTGTATGGCTGGTACGGGTGGAGTATAGTGGTTGGTGGGTTGAGTAGTCTCCCCAAATGGGCTTGCATATGTTTACTGATGTTGCATGTATTTTGAAATGGGCCTATGGGCCATACTGTTATCTGAATAAGGGGCTAAGGCCCAGTTTATTGTAATCTGAAAAGGGCTCTGGCCCAATACCATTGTTACCTGAATGGGCTTAGGCCCAATGGGCTTGAGCTGACTTGGGCTTTGAATGGGTTTTCCTTACACACTGAGTTTCCCTAAACTCACCCCTTCTTTAACCTTGCAGGTGAGCCTTGATGTGGGTGACTTGGAGCCTGAGGGGATTCAGAGTGGCCATGGTGAATACTTTTGGGTTGAAGAAAAAAGAGACTGGTTTTCTTAAGTTATTTTTAATTACTATTTAATTTTTGGGTTGTAATGAGGCCATTTTAACTTTATTTTCTTATTTGATTTTTTTGGGATTATATTATTAAAAATAACTTTAAATTGATGGATACTAATTCAAATGGGCTAGACTTAGAGCGTGATTTCAAAACGATACTTGTTTTTTTTTAAATAACACGACGTCACGAATATTCGATTTACCAAAGAAATTTCAACTTGTTATAACCAAGTGTGGTAATGGATGTGGACATGCCTAGGATTGGATCCAATCGGAGAGCTTGGTACTTAAGCAGCCTTCATGGCTCACCTCCTCTGTTATGGATACCTACCTAGTGCCCAGCTTCCATTCACTTGGTTAGTTTGACAAAAGTCGGCTTTTTAAAACACTAAAAAGGTAACACGGGTTTTTGACTTCAAAGTGGCACGTCGGATTCGGCCTTAACATCTGGGCTGGGTTTGGGGTGTTACAAAAATGAAAGCTTTTATTAAGTCTACTGGTGAATGAGCATGTAGAGCAATTTCAACTAGATGGACTCATGCTTTTACTGAAGTTGAAGGAGTAAAAACTCCCAAGCCCAGGGCAACTTGGACCATTAAAGAAAATGGGCTACTAATGCAAACTCCAAAGCACTTTATGCTATTTTTTGCGGAGTAGATGCTCAGGAGGATTTCCAAATGTACTGAAGCCAAGGTGGCTTGAGAAATACTAGAAATAGCTCATGAAGGAAAAAAATATAGTGAAACAATCTAAGTTTTAGATTTTGAAAATCAAATTTAAGAATTTGAGGATGTAAAAATCTAAAACTATTGGAGAGTTTTATGCAAAACTTTATGACCTAGCAAACTAGACTTTTACATTAGGAAGTGAGTACTCAAACTCTAAGCTTGTGAGACAGGTATTTAGGTTTCTACCTAAGAGGTTCAACATCAAAGTAACAACCATTGAGGAGGCCAATGATATTGATTCCATGAGGATTGATGAGTTGATTGGATCTCTACAAACTTTTAAGATCAACTTGAAAGAGGCCAAGAAAGGCAAATTGAAATCGGAGAAGAACATTGTATTTTCAGTGACAGAAACTATGACCATTGAACAAAACACTGTTATAATAGATATAAGAACATTTGGCTTTGCTTATTCATGGGTTCAATAAGATGACCAAAAGCAATTTGGAAATAATAAAAGATCAAATTCATCTAAGACCATATATAAAGGAAAATTCAAAGGCAGAGCTGAGTTAAGTGAACCTGTTAAGGAAAAGAAACAACGAATTTAATGCCATAAGTGTTACGACTTTGGGCATATTCAAGCAGAATGTGTAAATACTCTTAAGAAGAATGGTAAGTTTGTATGTGTGACTTGGAGTGATGAGGAAACCAGCTCAAAATTAGAATTTGATGAGGAATAGGTGAGAAATTTTGTTGCCTTCACATCAAAGATGGGTGAATTAGATGTTTTTTTAAAGGATCAATTGAATGCAATAAAGAAGAGACATATGAGGAATTCTTGAAAGCTTACAATCTCATGTTAAACAAAAAATGAAATCTTCTTAGTGAAGTTAATTCAAAGCATTCAATTGAGAATGGTTTTGTAAAGAAGGAAGTATCCATGCTCAAAGGACAAGTAGATGCAAAGCTAATGAAGCTTGATAAGTAATCAAAAAGGGTTAAAAAGCTAGAAGAAGCATTGAAAGATGCAAGGAGGACTCTTAAACAATTCAATTGCAGTACTAAAAATTGAATGTGATGATAACAACTGGAAAAAAGGGATCAGTAGAGATGAGGGCTAAATTCATTGATAAAGGGAAGACTATTTGTAGAAATTCATAGAGCGTTTGTCAAATCAGGGAGTAACCATTATCTTGGAGAATACTCTAAACAAGTAAAAGTTTTAGAGGAGCCTAAACTCTAGAAGAAATCAACTTCATCTACTATAAAAGGATCACTTGTCACTACCATAGTGTTCCTAGCCATATTAGGTCCCATTGCTTCAAAATGCTCCAAGACCTTCGATGGAATAAAATAGTTCCATAAATTATGCCCACTGCTTCTGGCACCCAAATCGATCGTTGGGTCTGAGGTCACGATATGTCACATTTGTTGCTAAAATAAGTACGATTAATCACAGCCAGTTTAGAATATTTAATAATTAAATATAGTCAAAACATACATTCAATACGATGTACACTCATTACCGAGTCTTATACAAGCTTACGAAAACTCAATTCTATCCCGAGGTCAAATTGGACTATACTAAAAAAATTCAAATTTAGGTATCGCAATATACAAAGCTTGTTATCACGATACCAAAGACAGTATCCATACTTCAAATTTCATCAGGTTGGTATTGCGATATCCAGGGCTTGGTATCACGACATTGAAGAAAGTAGCCAAACTTCCCAACTCGATAACCAAATTGCAAGATTTCATAAGTGGGTATCATGATTTCCAGGGTTTGGTATTGCGATACCAAAGACAGACTAGGAGATCTTAATTTTTGGCAAAACTGTACACTTCCAAACCTATAAAATTTTCCCATTTACTTTCACATATTCAAGCACACATAACATTTAGCTATTATAAACAACATTTTAACACCAAACAAGCATCCCCAAAACATTAACCATTCTAACCTATAGCCTTAACATTTACAACTCAATCAACTTATACCAAGCAATCAAAAACCAAGCAATTCATTCAAACCTATGCATCCATGTCTATATACAACTAAAACCATCAACTTTATCTAATGCATTTTATTTAATTCATTCATACCATACCCAATTCACAAGTTCATAACACCTATAAACATTTCAACCTCACACCATACATATCAACTTTGTGTGTACAAGGTTATAATCATTACAAACATCCAAATCTACATTAACCACCTATTCACATGATTTATTCCAAATCAAATTCCAAAAGTATCACTTCATGTACCTTATATGCATATCATCCATTACCCAAACATACCATTATCAACAAAGTTTTAACTATTATACATATTTACCAACCTTCAATTAAAACCTTCCAAATACAACAAAATACAAAAAAAAATACTCTATTAGGTATATTCTATTTAACTAACTAAAAAAATTAACCAACTTTGTTGAGTTAGGGATTCTGTTTGGATGCCGAAGATGATACTCAAAATCTTGTATTTAACCTACCTTGCGAATAGAAAACAAACCATAAGCTGGGTAATAAACTCAGTGGTATTTCTAAATTCAAGTATATAATATTAGCATTAATAAATCTACACTAATTAAATATGTATAACTATATGCATATATCTATCATATACTTATAACTTGAAATTACCAAACTTTACATCTTCAATATAAACATGTTAAGTGTACAAATCTAATACCAATTCATCCCTCTTCAATACAATCTATACAAACAATGCATTATACTTATAATAACAACCTTTTATACATACCAATATCAAAACATTCCCTTATCAGTCCCATTTTCAAATTTACCACTTTTAATATCACCTAATTCATTTATTCCTAAAGTCTCTTTACTCATTTGAATCTATTTCTACCCCAGGACCTAGTTTTGTTTGATTCACATATTCTATTATATGATTACAACATTTTTTTTGCATTTAATCACAAACAACTTTAATATAACCATATTAACCTGACTTGGATTTTCAAGACAGATAATTGGATTAGTCAATCTACATCTCAAACTAACACCACAATATATCATCAACTAAACTAAAGTACATACCAGTACAGACCAGTACATTTAATAAAGTAACCAATTTTGCAATATCATCACATA
Source organism: Gossypium hirsutum (assembly GCF_007990345.1). NCBI lineage: Eukaryota > Viridiplantae > Streptophyta > Magnoliopsida > Malvales > Malvaceae > Gossypium > Gossypium hirsutum. Next base: position 31,926,171 of record NC_053436.1, read on the forward strand.
ATTCAATTCACACCCCTATCATTCTCATTACATCATCAATTCATCATGTAATATAACATAATTCAACCCAATTTCAAGTTAATTTCATACTTTCAACAAATTACACTATTTCTAATTCTATTCAATTTAGTTCTTTATCAAATCCAATTCAATTAATTTCTCATAACTTACCTCCATTTCTTACCATATAAAACAATAAAAATATGCTACAATTAAAGTGAATTTAATTATAGAAGTACAAACCAAGAACTCTGAGCTATTCGTCATTGGCTTTAGATTTTCCTTTCTCTCTCAAGGAATGCGAGTTGATATTAGCCATGGACTTACATAAACATGCTATATCATCAATATCCAACCAAGTTCACAATAAATTGTCATTTTATACAAATTTTTTCAATTTATTCAATTTAGTCCCTAAAACTGATACTAACATCACTTTCATTTTAGAACTCTAATTTGAAACCCAATTTCACTATAATCCATTAAGGAACTCCTATTTTTATTTCTATAGCTAATTTTACAATTTATTCAGTTTGATCCTTAATATACAAAACTATCAATTAACTTCACAATTTAGTCGTTTTTCATATCTAAGCTTAAAATATATCAATTTAATACCTAAAACTTTCAATTTTCAACTATTGAAACTTTCAAAATTTTAACAACTTTACAAATTGAAACATGGGCTACCTAGATTAAGCTCCCATGATTTCAAAAACATAAAAATTAAAATAAATTAACTAAGGACTTACTTGAATTTAAGTTTAAAGCTTCCAAAACCCCTAAATGGCATTAAGCCTTCTTTTCTTTCTTTTTGTTTCGAGTAAATGAGGAAGAAGATGATATGTTCATCCCTTCCTCCACTATGTCTAATAATATATATAATATTAAATTTATTTACTTTAATTTAATTAAAAAAAATTATTTGAATCAAGTCATAAGTTTTACCATCCACTAGCATGTACAATAATATGGTTTAATTTCCACTTTAGACCTTTGGTTAATTACAATTTAGGTCTCCAACTATTTTATAATTTAAAATCTATAATGATTGGACTTTAAAATTTAGTTCCAAGACTCTAATTGAACACTTTACTAATCCAAAATTCAATCTACCTATATGATAACTCCGTAAATATTTCTTAGTTTATTAAAATGGGGTCTTGAAACCGTATTTTCCAACACCATCGGAACTAATCAAGTTTAATTTAATAAGTCCTTAATTAACCATAAACTAATCATCATTAACTAAAGATAGTGGAAACATCCACCATCATCTATCAACTCATAACACAAAATGGTTTATTTGCCACTTTGATCCTATAACGGTATAAAAGTCTATAATTATTGAACTTTTACTAAACCAAAATTTAATATATTACTACATTAGTCTTGTAAATATTAATACTTAATATTTACAGACTCGATTTACGAAAATAAGGTTACAAAACCATATTTTTCGGTACTGCTGAAAATCAGCTATTATAGTAAGAAAGAAAGAAAAAATTGTATGGAGAAGAAAAGATCAACAATGTCACTAGTCACTCAAAGATCCAATTGATAATGTATGGTACTTTGACAATGACTACTCTCGCCATATGATTGGTAACTTCTCATGCTTAAATAATTTAGTTGAAAGCTATGAGGGCAGTGTTGCTTTTGGCAATGGGAAAAAGGAAAGGATTTGTGGCAAAGGGACACTTGTAGTTAATAGGGATCCCTCATCTTAAAAATATGTTATACATTAATGGTTTAAAAGCTAAATTGGTTAGCATTAACCAGCTTTGTGATCATAGGATGCTTGTGAACTTCAAATAGGACAAGTGTGTAGCAACTTCAAGGCATAATGAAGAAATCATGGAGAGTGCCATGACTTTTGAAAATTGTTATAAATTTCTACTACCGTCAAGGTGTAACAAAAAAAATTGTTTGATCTAAAGGTGTAACACGAGAAGTTGGTGAACACCTCTAACCCATATCAGTCACCGGATTAGGGTTACAGAGCATTACCGTACAAATGGAACGTTTAAGCATACATTTCATTCACTATCATAAACATGTTATAAATTAATCATACATATACATTCCATCCCTAAATCGAGCCCTTGGGGCCTTAGAAATACCTTAGAAACAATTCGGGACTAAATTGAAAACATTAGGAAAGTCTAAGAAAAAGTTACAAAAATTTTAATACATTGGTCACACAGCTGTGTTGTTAGGTCGTGTGTCTCACATGGCTGAGACACACACTTGTGTCTCAGGCTATGTAACATTCGAACTAGGGACACATGGTTGTGTCCCAACCCGTGTCCTCACCCGTCTAACTCTCTGAGTAGGGTCACACGGCCGTGTCACACGCCCTTGTGCCAAGTCATGTAACTCCCGAAATTGCCTCACACGCCCTGTTCCAGGCTATGTGTTAGGCCATGTAACTCATTGACTTGCATAAAAAGGAACCTACATGAGACACATGGCCATGTCGCTAGGTAGTGTGTCATATATAGCTGAGTCATACGCCCATGTGGACCTATAATTTGCCTAAAATCAAGCTATTCCCAAAACCAATTCATGCATGATCCTTTAGGCCAATTGTGCACATATTTAATGCATCAAAACCCTTTCAAAACATGCATATAAATATCAATTCAAGAGTCCTAAATGAACTAACCCATATTTTGCCACTTACCATTCATCAACTACTAGTTCCAAAAACTTACTAAACATGCAACATGGAGTAGCTCAATGACACAAACCATCAGATGATACTAACAAACCATTTTCATCCATTATCAAAAGTGATCAAAAGTACTTTCTAAAACAAGCATTATAATCTATTATGCATACACGACACCAAAACACAAACACATTTAGTTACTATTTACATATTCATCAAACACCACTTTAAAACATCTTATACATTTCAACCACAAATTGAACTAAATAAGTTTATAAAAAAACTACCAACATCGATGGATAGTGTGAGCTGAAGGTTTGATCAGTACAAAATGTTAGCAACGATGATTTACAAAACAATCCACAGGAACGAATAAGCTTATAGAGCTTAGTAAAAATATAGTATATCATTTAATCTAAATAAATGAATGCGATTAATATATTATTCGATTCAGAGTTATCGGAGTCTAAATAGGGGCACAAAAGTGCATTCATGGGTACCGAAGTACAAATAGGGGCACGTGTGTGTAATTCAGGGGTATTGAAGTACAAACAAGGGCACGTATGTGCAATTCAAGGGCACTGAAGTACAAACAGGGCACGTATGTGCAATTCAACAATAATCTTCTAAAAACATAATAATTAAAGCATCATAATATAAGTACACAAAAAGAAATTCATTTACATATTAAAAAACTACAAACTTATCTCGACAACTAGGGCTTAGAAACAAATTGAACTAATCCGAGGCTTTAGCTTTTCGATGATCTAAGTCCGTATGTGATTTATCTTGATCAATCCATTTAATAACCCTAGTATTCAATTTAGTCCACATTTCATATTTATGAAAAACTACTATTAGCATTTTCATTAGGGACCTATATCAACCTGTACAAACCATCATTTCATAAATTTAACTTGAACTTTTATTAATTTTACAAACAAGTCCCTAAATGTAATTTCCATCAAAAATCACTTTACAAAACTTGTTTATTTATAAAAAATAACTCATAATCCATCATTAAACATCAAGAACCATATAAAATCATTCATGGAATAACCCTCAATCTTTGATAGTTTTACAAATTGATCCCTGGGCTAGTAGCTATGTTAAGCTAAAATAACCTCAAAAACATAGAAATCATTAAAAACGGACTTAAAAATCATACCTTGCAAGAGACATGAGTGATCAAATGCTCCAAGCTCTCCCTTTAATGGTGGTTTCAGTTAAAGCATGAAGAAAATGAGAAAGATGATAACTTTTACCTAATAAATTTGAACTTTATTTACTAAATTATCTTATTAACCTTATAATAATTAAAAATTACATTAACATTTTGTCCATGCACATCCACTAACATTCTTTATGGTATAATTACCATATAAATCCATTAGCTTCCCTTTTCATGACCATTTAACCCCTTTTATTTAACCCCTTTTAACTAACGAAACTCTACTTTTTCACTTTTTACGATTTAGTCCTTCTCACGTAATTAATCATGCAAACATTAAACTTTCTTAATGAAATTTTAAGACAATCTTACTAACATCCCATAGAAATTAAGATAATCATAAAATAATAATTTACTCATTGGATTTGCGATCCCAAAATCACTGTTCTGATTTTACTAAAAATGGGTTGTTATAGTTGGGACACATTGACTATCAATGCTTTTAAAGATTTGTACGTTATGATACAATTCGAGGCTTGCCAAAACCTGAAGGAACTGTATCTAAAGTCTACCGAGATTTCTTTAAATAGAAGCAATATAGAGAGCCCCATAAATTGTTGGTACAGGTTCAAACCACAACTCTACTTTAACTTTTTCACAAGGATCTTTTTGGACCAATGTAAACTGAGAGTGTTAAAGGCAACAGGTACATACTAGTATGTGTGGATGAATTCTCTCATTACACTTGAGTGAGATTATTGAAGGAGAAATCAGACATCTTTAGAGAATATAAACTCTGCAAAAGGCTCATGATAGAAAAATAGAGAACCATTGGAGCCATTATCAAAATTAATAATGATCATGGCAAAGAGTTTGAAAATCAAGAGTTTGTTGAGTTTTGTAATGAGTTGCATTGCTCATGAATTTTTTACTGCCAAGAATCCTTAGAAAAATGGTGTGGTAGAAAGGAAAAATAAAACCATTCAAGAGATGGCTCGAGTTATGTTGAACAGTAAGGGAATAGCTCACAAGTTTTGGGTTGAAGTAGTCCATATTGCTGTTTATTTCATCAATAGAGTCCACTTGAGACCAAAGACCTGCTTAACTCCATATGAATTATAGCATGGAAAGAAACCTAATGTTAAATATTTTCACAAATATTACAGTGTGTATTATATCCTTAGATATATGGAATACCAAGGTAAGTGACTATGCAAAGAGTAATAAAGGAGTTTTCTTTAGGTACTCAGACAGATGAAAGGCATATTCAAAAAGATCATAGAGTCAATTAATATTGTGGTGCAAGTGTTGGATCTGGTGCCTTGAGTGTAGTATCTTTGTTTATAAACTTGTAATTTTCTTGACAGATTGGTTAATAAAAAAATTCATTGATTACATTAATATACTTTGTATAATTTTCCTCAAGTGGTTTTTGCACGCAAAGTAAAATAGAAGCAAATATTGCTCGCTGGTTTTCTAATGTTTAAACTAATAGTAAGTGGTATTACGTGATTGGATCGTAATACGGAAAGAAAACTTATATTAGTAGATGAACTTAAACATGTCCTTAGTGTAATCGAAAATGAGCAAATTGATTGAAAGACTAATATGTCATCTATCAAGTCCAACTGGGGAGATGCTTTGTCTTGGGTATCAGAGTGAATGAATCGCAGAATATAGAGACATAGATGTGACTGATTGGACTGACAGTACATCAGACTAGACCTAAGAAGAATAGACATTGAATTTGTTTATGGATTGATTCACTTTTGGCATTCATAGTATCGCATACCTAAGTCTTGAGTGGATGACGGATTATGTATGCATGACTTGTACATTTTGATGTAAGTAAAAACTTGAGTTCGAATAGATAAGGAACCAAAAGCTGGTGTGTTGGGTGTACGACTTCTACAGTATGTAGTGTCATTCACAATAATGGAATTCTTAGCCTGAGACATGGGTAGATAATATCCTCTCATTGACATTACATAGTTGATGAAAAGTAAAGGTGGCCACGGGTCATTTTTCTTTGTGATGAATAACTTGATTACTACTTAATAGGAATTTTGACTTTTCATGAAGGAAGACATAATGGTTACCATGAGATAAAATAGGATCATATTGGGAGAACGAATATTATCCCAAAAAGATTAAGGATATTCTATGAGGCTAACACACTTATGACAAGATCATTGGACGAGCATTAATCAAGTTTCTTTCATTTTGGAATGTCTTTGGGGAGAGCTCAGTCACGATACTATAGTGGAATAACTCGCGACTAAATGAGTTTATAATTAAAAGGCGAAAAGCTAGAACTTAATTATTAATCATTTGAGCCTTAATTGCATATGTCCAATTGATCCATCTGTTAGCTCGTTGAAACTAGAAGTGAATTACATGCTAAATCAAATGAATAGAAATGATAAAAATGGAGAAAAGGGAAACATTTGGAATTGATTATAATTTTCTCCAAAATAAAAATGAAAATGAAAATGGAGAAATGAAATCATTTGGAAATGAAAGTGGTTTTCTCCAACATGAAAATAAAAATGAGAATGACCTGGAAATGAATTTATGTTTTTTGAATTAAATGTAGTAAAAAATGAAAATAAATCTTTTGGTCATAGTGAACCATTGAATGAAGAAATATTAAATATATTTTCTCATGGATTCTTTTACGATAAAGTCATCATGATTTTAACAAAATTAGAATTGGGTTGAGAAGATTATTTAATTGGAAATATATTGATATGTTTATTTTAGGGAATAGAAAAATAAATATAGGTTTGGATTGTGTAACAACCCATTTTTCAGTGAAATCGGAACAGTGGTTTCGAGACCACAAATCTGACCCAAAAAATATTTTATTTTTATTTTATGATATGGTTCGTAATATGTTAGAAATGACGTGTGAAAATTTTGATATGAAAATTTTATCGATTAAGTGTTCAATTACGATAAGGACTAAATCGCATAAAATACGAAAGTTGAATTCTAGTAGCTATAAGGATCAAATAGCTATGGAATTCAAAACTTAAGGTCCTTGTATGGTAATTAGACTATTAATAAAATTATGTAGATTTTTATGGTGACTCATCCATGGAATTATAGAAAAAGAGACAGGACTAAATTGGAAATAGAAAAATATTAATTAATTAAAAGATGAAAAGACTTATATCATCTTATTTTGTCATCTTCAACCTTAAAAATACATGGAAACCCTAGGAGAGAGAAAAGAAGCTTTCAAGGCCTAATTGGGTAAGTTTCCTTGTCCCGTTTTTAGCAATTTTGATATTTTTGAAATCGAGATAGCTTAATCTCTCTATTTGAGGGATTAATTTGAAAATTTATCAAGGTATGAAAATGGGTAATGGATGTATTATGCTGGAAATTAGAAATTTATGGTAGAAAATGAAAGATTATTGATAGATAAAAAACTCTTACAAAGTAAATTTTGATGAAAACATGATTTAAGGACTAAAATGAAAACTTGTAAAAATTGATGAAAAATTATAAAATTTTATAAATACATGTGCTGAAAAATTTTTAATGGGGCTTTGTTTAGGCTTGGAGTAGGGAGTAATTTGTAAAAGTTTCATTTTTCGGGCCTAGGGACAAAATCAAAATTTTAGGAAAAGTTAAGGGCAAAATGGTAATTTTACCTAGGACGTAAATTAAGTCCATCTAAGTATGAAATGTATGAAATTAATGATTAAATTCATTTATATAGATTCGGACAACACTAATTTGAGGTTAGATCGAGGAAAAGAAAAGATTTCAGATTAGTAGACTTTTACGCAAACAAGTGTTGAGGTAAGTTCGTGTAGCTTAATCGGACATGTAACTATGTTAATTAATTGTTGTGTTGTATGTAATGTGAGTGAAAAATGAAAATAAGCTTGAAATGGTGATAAAGGGTTAGTCCCGATTGGATGTTGATTTCTGATGAATGTATGCGCTTTCCCGAAAATAGTAGGGTCCTGCATTTGTTGCGGATGGGATTTAACTCGAACGAGTAATCCCAATGACCTTGTTATAAAAAGGATTTATCCTGGATGGGTAATCTCGATAAAATACCCCTCGAGCATACATTATGCTTAAGGTTTAGCCTGGACTGGTAATCATAATTGAACTCCCCTGAGAATACATTATATAAAGGATTTAGCCTGGACTGGTAATCCTGTTATACGATATGTAGTCGAGAGTGTGTTTTTTGGTTAAGTTCCTTAAGGGGTACCGTTAAATAAGGAATTGACAGATTGTTGAATCGTACACTTTGAGTGTACTATTTGAGCATTCATTGGAATTCAATGATTCAATGGGCATAAAACTCTTGACATGGCACAAGAACTTTGAGATAAATCGATAATGACTTGAAGGAATATTGCTTAATGAGCTCATCTATGTTACTTGATTTATACGAATAGTTTGGTGACTAACATGTTTAATGGAATGTATATGATTAAGCCATTTAGCCAAATGGATGGAAACATAACCTTGTATACCTAGATTGTAATAAACAAGATTGGTAAGTTTAGTTTCTGTTATACGAACTTACTAAGCATGTAATGCTTACTCCTTTTATTTTTCCCCTGTTTTATAGTGCTCGGAAGCTCGTGAAGGTTGGAAGATCATTGGAGCATCGTCACATATCGTCTAGCATTTTGGGTATATTTAGTGAAATCATTTTGGTATAATGGCATGTATAGGGAAACTTGGCCAATAGTGGCTTGAAAATGTTATTTTATAACCTAGCCATTGGGATGGCTAGTAATGACTTATTTTGGTATGATTAAGTAGATTATGATGTTATATTCTTATGTGATATGTTATGAATATGTTATCAAAGGTTGCTATTGCCTAAGTTAATCCAAGGTAAATTTATAATCATTATTGCATGTAGTGGTATGCCTTGTTAAATGATGAAATTGCCTACTTTAAATACTTGAATTGGTTGGTATTGGTTGTGTATCTCAAGTACAGGTCTTGGGTGAAAACTTGGGTGAAAATGGAGCTAGGAATGGCTTAATTTTGTCCACACAGGCAGACAAACGAGTGTGTGTCTAGACCGTATATGACACACGGTCTAGTAACACAAGCATGTGGTTAGGCCTTGTGTCCCCTGCACTTAAATTTTGAGAAATAGAATGTTCAGAATTGGGCACACGGGTAGAGACACGAGCGTGTGTCGTCTCAACTATATGTACCATACGGCCTGGAACACGAGTATGTGTCTTGGTCGTGTGAAACCTGCACCTAATTCGAATTGAATTAAATAATCACATGGCCTAGGACACGGACATGCGCCATGACCGTGTGTGCAAGTCAGAGAGTTGCATGGGGTCGAACATGGCCTCTAGCACTGGCGTGTCCCAGGGTCACACGGGCGTGCCCCTTGGACCACACGGGCGTGTGAGCCCTATACCTTGGAAAAATTTTTAATTTCGTGAAAATTTCTTAGAGGTCCTAATTAAGTCCCAATTCGATTCTAATGCTTGTATTGGGTGTCGAGGGCCAAATCAAGGGACGTTATGGATGATCTCAGTAAATGAATAGAAATTTACGAAGTTAAATGGAAAAAAATGTTCTGAATGTTTTGGTAATTCTCTGAAACCCTGTTTCAGTGACGGGTACGGGTTAGGGTTGTTACAGATTAAATTATAAAGTATTGAGTTAAAAACCCAGAAAGTACTTGTAATTGGACCCGATATGGGAGAGGCCTAAAAGTCCCTCATGTTAATGAAGGGGAGGACAAACCCTAGTATTATTAACTAGGGTTGCCACTCCTTATACTTCTAGATAGACTAGGAGTTCGTTTTTCTAGTTGAAATAAACTTTTATAATTGAACAAGTATTTCACCTCCTCTCCCTATAAATAGATGGCATTGGTAGGGCTATTAATAGAACTTTAAGATACTACTACTGTAACACCTTTGTAACAACCCGGTTTTGGGCCCAGTCGAAACAGTGGTTTCAGGACCACTAATCCGAGGTTGGTTAAATTATTTTTAATATTATTTTATTTGTTGTGGCTTGATTATATGAGAGTATGAAAATTTTGGTAAAATAATTTTAGCGATTGTGAGCCCAATTGTGAAAAAGGACTAAATCGTATAAAGTGCAAAAGTCCTATTTTGCTAGTTAAGGGTGTTAAATAGCTAGAGAACCAAAATTTGGGGTCTTTAAAGGGAAAATAGACCCCTGGATAAGTGATGGCTGGCCATAGGAGACAAAAGATAGAGAAAGTCAAGATTAGGTGGAAATTTGGTAATTTATTTGACCAAAATGAAATAAAATAAAGAGAAAAGATATCGTATTTTTCCTTATCTCCTTCTCCACCGAAAACTCAGCCATTGTAGTGGTTTTTGAGCATCAAAAATTTCAGCCACTCTCTACTCTTTCAAGTAAGTGACTTTAATGACTTTTCTTGAAAATTTTTACATTTTTAGAACCCTTGTAGCATGAGCTTTCTAACAATGGGACTATTTTGTTAAATGGTTGAAAGTCTAGGGTTTTACCATGAGAGTTTTCATGTTGTTTTCTGAAATTTTATGGAAGAAAATGAATCATGGTTGTGAAATAAACAACATTTGTGAAGGGATTTCTCATTAAAACCCTAATAGGACCATTTTGTAAATTTATAAAATAGATAGTAATGTTGTGAAATATTGGAAATTTGGGGTTGTCATAAAAGAGATAAATGGTCGGTTAGGCTTGACTAATAAGGAAACTCGATAAAAATTGATTTCTGAGCCTAGGGGTAAAATGGTTATTTTGCCCAAATCATATATTATTGAGCGTTCAGATTTAATTGATGATTAATGACTAAAATTTTCCATTTTAGATCAAGAAATACAAAATCCGAACCTAGACTAGGGAAAGGCCAAGCAAGTAGATTAAATCAACTAGTCGCCACATTTTGAGTACCGAGGTAAGTTATATGTAAATAATACAACTACATTGTTATTATATGTGTTTGAATTGATATAGCATAAATTGCTTGTTTGTGGAAATGATTATGTATGGTGAACATTGAGATAGTAGAACTCCCATTTGAACCTTAGGAAATAAATCGGATATTCATGCCACGACATTCGGGTTATTTGTGTGCCAGTATGAGACATGTTTGGGACATGCATTGGCCACATTATGAGAGCCAGTGTAAGACCATGCCTGGGACATGGCATCGGTGTTGAGACGAGAGCTAGTGTAATACATGTTTGGGACATGCATCGGCCTCGAGATGTAAGCCAATGTAAGAGATGTCTAAGACATGCATTGGCTACAAGATGTGTCAGTGTAAGACCATGTCTGGGACACGGCATCAATACGTATAGAGGTGTCAGTGTAAGACCATGTCTGGGACATGACATCGGCACGGATATGTGACAGCTAGTGTAAGACCATGTCTGGGACATGGCGTCGGCCTCGATTTTGATAGTCAGTGTAAGACCCTGTCTGGGACATGGCATCGGCTTGATCGATGAGCCAGTGTAAGACCAAGTCTAGGACATGGCATTGGCATTATTCCCTATGTTTGAGGCTTAGTGAATATCTGATAACATTCCAAATGGTTCAACGGTGAGAGTTACAGTTTAAGTTAAACGAGAAAGGTATAACCGTGTTGTGAGTGGTACAGGTACCTATTTGAAATGTATGAGATGTGAGCTCAATATATGCTATGTGAATTGTATTGGATAGTGATGAGTAAGTTGTGCTTATGTCTACTTTTTTATTATGAGAATGATGATGAATGGTAAAGTTGTTGTTACATTTATTGCATGTAACTTACTAAGCTTTATGCTTACTCCCTCTCCTTTCTGTTTTCTTATAGTTCCGCCTAATTAGCTCAAGGATCATCAGACGTCGGAGGCATCGATCACATTATCAACCGAAGCACTTGGTATAATTGGTTTTGTTATTTTGAGTATGGCATGTATAGGGCTTATACTTTTGAGTTTTGTGTCAATGTTAATTTGGCCAAATGTGCTGTATTGGGATGAATCCTTTCATTTTGTATAATGCCTTGGAAAATGGTTAATATTCATTATTGATATATGCAAATGATGAAATTTTCATGACTGAGTTAATGCCTTGTGTGGCTGATTGGACTTTGTGCTGTTGTGTGGATTTGTCATGTTAAATGGTATGTAGGTTGATGCAAATAAGGGTGGCATAAACGCTTGGTGAATAGCCTTATTTTGTCCACACGGGTAGACACAAAGGCGTGTGTCTAGGTCGTGTGTGACACATGGCCAGTCCCATATGCGTGTTGTCAGGCCATGTGTCCCCTGCACGTTAAATTTACAAGTCAGTATGCATGGTAGTAAACACACGGGCAGAGACATGGCCATGTGTCTCAGCCATGTGGAGGGCATGGCCTCTGGCCACGGGCGTGTGCCTTGGCCGTGTGCCCCTTATTGGATGCTGAAGTCAGAAACAGAATGTCAAGGATTTTAGACACGGGCTAGGACACGGGCATGTCATGGCCGTGTGTTAGGCCAAGTGAAAACCCCTGTAGGTTCGAATTTAGAATTTAATTCACATGGGCATGGGACACGGGCGTGTCCCTAGATGCTTAGGCCGTGTGTGTCACACGAGTCATCAGCACAGCCATGTTATAATGACCATGCGGGTGTGTTGCCCTTCCACACGGGGATGTGCCCTATTTCAAAAGTTGTTTTTCTAAAGTTAGTTAAAGGACCAGAGTTGGTCCTGAATGGTTTCCAATTGATGTTTGGGGCCTCGTAGGCCCATATTAAGAAGTTTAGACAAGGTTTGAAAAAGTTTTAAATTTTAATGGGCTCGTATAATCTAACTTAGTACATATGTATGTGATTTGTGAACTGTAATGCCTCGTACCCGATATCAGCGTAGAACTCGAGTAAGAGGTGTTACAACCTTTAACCCATCTCCGTTTCCGAATTACAGTTATGGAGTATTACCGATCAATCGAAAAGCATTTAACATCAAAACATTAAATAGATTAACATTAATAAAAATCCAACCAGTCACATGCATTTTGTCCCTATATCGAGCCTTGATTCCCTAAAAATATATTAGAAGCAATTCAGGACTAATTTAAAACAAAACAAAAGTTTTAAGAAAAAGTTGAAAATTTTCAAAAATAGGGGACACACAGTCGTGTAGAATGCCCCAGTCCGTGTAACTTTCAAAATAGGGACACACGATTGTGTCTTAGCCTTTGTCCCTGCCCATGTAACTCACTGAGTTGGGCCACACGGTCGTGTCGCAGGTAGTGTGCTAGACCGTGTAACTCTCTCACTTATGACACACGACTATGTGCTAGGTCGTGTAACATACTAATTTAATACACACGGTCGCGTTGCAGGCCATGTGCCGTACACGGCCAAGTGACACTGCCGTGTCCCAAGCCGTGTGCACCTAATTGAACCTTAAATGTCAAGTATACCATTTCAAGATTTCTTAGACACTAAGTAACACATTTACCAGCCTTTAAACCTATTCAAGATGATATTAAAAAAGCTCAAATCATGCTATTTCAACCATCCTAAGTGCCTAACCAATGTACCTGTAACACCCCTTAACCTATATCTGGCTCCGAAACAGGGTTACGAAGCATTACCGAAACTTTCTGAATATTTTTTATATAACTCACGTAAATTACTATTTATTGACAGAGATTATTCATATCGTCCTTTAAATGGACCTTCGAGGCCCAATATGAACATTAAGATCAAATTGAGACTTAATCGGAAACTTTAAGAATTTTTCACGACATTTCAAAAATTTTCTAAGTTACAAGACTCATATGCCCGTATGGTCCAAGGGACACCCCCGTGTGACCCTAGGGCACGTCGTGCTGCGGACGTGTTCGACCCCATCTAACTCTCTGACTTGTGCACTCGGCCATGCCACACGCCCATGTGCTAGGCCGTGTGGTTAATTAATTTTCTTTGAAATTAGGTGCAGGTTTCACACGGTCAAGACACACGCCCATGTTCTAGGCCGTGTAGCACATACGGTTGAGACACACGTCTGTGTCTCTGCCCGTGCGCTCAATTCTGAGCATTCTGTTTTCTCGAATTTAAGGTGCAAGGGACAGACGGCCTAACCACACACCCATGAACCAAGTCGTGTGTTACACATGGTCTAGACACACGCCCGTGTAGACAAAATGAAGCCATTTCTAGCTTCATTTCTCACCCAAAATCACACCAATGACCTGCACTTAAACTCACATCCAAATGCCAACCATTTCAAGCATTCAAATTAAGCTTCATTTCTTACCTTGGTATATTTCATATGATAGGCATAATTTGAACAACTATTTAACATGTATATAGCTTCCATAGTATGACATTACAAGTATATCGAAAACAACCATGACTAGCCATCCTAATGGCTAGATTATAAACCACATATTTAAGCCATCTATGGCTAAGTTAGCCTATACATGTCATTATACCAAAATGATTTTACTATATATACCCAAAATAAGCTAGTGGATAGTGTGATGATGCTCCAATGATCTCCAACCTTTGCGAGCTTCCGAGCACTATAAAACGGGGGAAAATAAAATAGAGTAAGCATTACATGCTTAGTAAGTTTGTATAACAGAAACTAAACTTACCAATCCCATTTATTAAATCTAAGCATACAATGTCATGCTTTCCATCCATTTGGAAAAATTTCCTAAACACATTCATTCAATCAAACATGTTAGTCACAAAATCTTCACATCCATCAAGCAAACATAGATGAGCTCATCATGCAATATTCTTTCAAGACATTATCATTTCATCACATAATTCTCTCATCAAGCCAAGAGTTTTGTCCGTTGAATAATTGAAATTCCGATGGATACTCAAGCAGTACACTCAAGGTGTATGATTAAATAACCTGTCAATTCTTATTCAAGAGTACCCTTTTAGGGTGTCTAATCAAAGAACACACTCTCGAGCCACATATCATATTACAAGATTACCAATTTAGGCTAAATCTTTTATGTAACGTACACTCAGAAGAGCTCAATTAGGATTACCAATCTAGACTAAATCCTAATTGTAACATGTGCTCGAGAACGATTATATCAGGATTATCCATCCAGGCTAAATCCTTCTATAATGAGATCAATAAGATTACTCATCTGAGCTAAATCCCATCAGCAACAAATGTAGGACCTCATTCATTTCAGGAAAGCACATATATTCATTGGAATTCAATATTCAAATGGAGCTTAACCATTTTTCACCTTTTCAAACATGTATTCAATTCTTCATCATAGCATTCAAACAATTCATATCAATATAAGTTACATTCCATAAAAACACAACATTCAATTTAACATATTTACATGCTCAATTAAGTTACACGAACTTACCTTGACACTAGTTCGCATATAAAACTACTAATCCGAAACCTTTTCTTTTCCTCGATCTAACCTTGAATTTTTATTATCCAGATCTATATAAATAACTTTAATAATCAATTTCACACATTTCATATTCATTTGGACTCAATTTACATCCTAGGAAAAATTACCATTTGCCCTTAATTTTTCATAAATTCCAATTTTGTCCCTAGGCTCTGAAAATGAAAATCCAAGCCTAATCGAAATTTCTATATAGAATTTACAGCACATGTTTCTATAAATTTTAAAATTTTTCATCAATTTCACAACTTTACATTTTAGTCCCTAAATCATGTTTTCATCAAAAATCACTCTATAAAAGTTGTTTATATAGCAACAACCTTTCAATTTCTACCATAAATTTTAAATTTTCAGCATATTCATCCATGATCTAATTTTGATACCTTGATAACTTTTCAAATTGATCCCCCAAATAGATATATTAAGCTATACTGGTTTCAAAAATATGAAAATTACTAAAAACGGGACAAGAAAACTTACCCAATTAAGCCATGAAAGTTTCTCCTCTCTCTTCTAGGGTTTCCATGTATTTTTGGGGAAGATGATGAGAAAATAATGATATTTTCTTTTCATCTTTTAATTAATTAAATTATTTCAAATTCTAATTTAGTCCTTGCCCTTTTTCTAAATTTTCATGGATGAGTCACCAAAATATCTACATACTTTTCTTTAATGATCTAATTACCATATAAAGACCTTCAGTTTTGAATTCTATAGCTATTTAATCCTTGTAGCTACTAGAATTGAACTTTTTCATTTTATGCGATTTAGTCCATAAAATTTTCTTATAAAAATTTTCACATGACATTTCTAACATATTACGGATCATGTAATAAAATAAAAAAAAATTATTTTCAGATCGGATTTGTAGTACTGAAATCACTGTTCCGATTTCACTGAAAAATAGGTTGTTACATTACCTCATTGGTACCACAAGTATACACAATTATACAATAATATGAATCATCAACCAAAACATGTCAATTCACACAACTTAACACCCAACCAATATGCCTATCATAGGCACCTTAAATCACAACATTTCAAGAAAGATCATTTAGTCATACATTTACTACTAGTTAATGTCAAAAATACCTTCCATCATTCATAATTCATAACAAGTCATTAACTAAACATTGGTTAAGTAAATATTATAATTGTTGTAATGACACTTATATTACAACTTGCATTTAGGTTTAATCTATATATATGCATACCAAAACAAAATTAATGATGAAACAAGCCTATTACATGCCATATAATCCAAAACAAACGTTTAAAATCTACAGAAAACATATGGATAGTGTGACTTGAGTGCTAATTCAATCATTCAACCTCCAAAAGTATCTACAAGAACAAAAATTAACACAAGTAAGCTCATTGAAGCTTAGTAAGTTCGTTGTACAGAAACAATAAATCTTACCGAAGTAAATAAAACAATTCAATCAATAATAACTCAACTATAAGTGTTTCTACCATCCACAAAGTCAACTGGTGAATTGCTTAGTTCAAATCCAAGCTCAATAATAGTCTTGGGAAATATATATCCATAATAGAATAAATTCTAGATATCATTTACATGTCAAACTATTCCAACTCATTATATAAGTTATAATACAATAATTTACGATTTGATGAACAACTCACAGATACGAGTACACAAGTAGTCCAACCAAAACATGTCAAACGCTCATAAGAGCTAATCCAGCCGATAACACACCAAATTCTTATAAGACTTAATCCAACCGATAACACGCCAAATGCTCATAAGAGCTAATCCAACCGATAACATGCCAAAACAAGATAGTATAACACGAGAGTTCGTAACAAATAATGAATCTCAGCATACTCGGGAAAATATATGAATCACACTACATCAATCTCCGCTCCAATCCCCACATAATACGCTATCATTCAATTGTACTCTATCTCGCGTTCATTTGATCCAAATATCGAAATCCAATAACATTTCTCAAACAACTTTAATCATCAATAAAACAATTAATATCCATTATATTATATTATATCATCAAACAATTCATATAGATATTAAATTATAAGTTGTACAAACTTACTTGGATTGACTTGTAATAGTTGTAGAAGTTTAGGTACTATTCCGTAATATTTTTTTTCCATGTAAATCAATAGGGTCTTGATCTAAAATGTAAAATTTATGAATTATTATCTTACAATTCATATTCCAATTTATTCTACATTTTATAACCTTTTATTTTTTAAATTACATAATTTCCCCTAACTTTTATAACTTTTATAATTTAGTCCCTTAACTTAAAAATCATCAAATTAACCATTTTCTCAAGTCAAAATTTATAGCTAGATATTCAAGGCTCAAAACAGTCTATGAAACACCTCTTATTCACCATTAAACCATGAAATTTTGACATTTTAACAATTTATTTCTTAAATCAATATCTAATAAAAACCAATTCACAAAATAACCAAATACCTCAATCAAAGCTTCAAACACATATTTTTCATAAAAAAACATTTAATATTCGTTAATGGAAAGTTCTAAAATTTTTAACAGATTCAAAAATGAAGCTATGAGTTAGTTAGACCTAATTGCAACAATCTCAAAAACATAAAAATTACAAGAAATAGATGAAAATTGAGCTCACATGCACAAGGAAAGATGAAACCGAAGCTTGGAGCTCTCTTCAATGGTGTTTCAACATCAATATGAAGAAATGAAGAAGAAAATGTTTTTTCTTCATTTAATTTTGTTTTAATTTTATGTTATTTACCATTTTGCCATTAAAACATGTATTATTTTATGTTTTTCATTCATAATGCCGTCTAAAATTAATAACTAGGGACTAACTGCAACATCGGTCCATCCTAATTTAGTAATTAAGCTATTTAATCACTTAAATATGATAATAACTAAGTTTTGCACCTTTTTCAATTTAGTCATTTTTCTTAAATTAACTATCTAAACGTTAAAATCTCTTAACCAAATTTTAATACGAATATAATGACTCTATAAATATTCTATAAATAATATTTATGGGTCGACACGACAAAAATTTGTTGTCCCAAAACCACTGTTTTGTCACCACTGAAAAATGAGCTGTTACAGCTAATATCACACCCGGTTCTCATTAAAGTTCAGAATCATGAAAGAAAGGGGGAGTTAATTGAATTAAATAGTGAGTTGGCAGGCTCTACCAGAAAACTTAGAAATTTTGGTGGTTGGATGATAATTGATTGAGATCTAATTTTGGGTCAATTAAGATGGAACCAGATGGTTCTTTAGTGGGACACAAAATGAAGGGAGATGGACGGTTATTTTGGGTTATAGAGACCGTGCCACTTTAGGGTATATATGTGTGTGAGAGGAAGGAAAATTCATAAAAAGAATCATACTCAATTCTACCTATAATTTTCGATCCAAAATATATTTTATTTTATCTTATCATATGGCCTGTAATATGTTAGAAATGATGTGTGAAAATTTTGATATAAAAATTTTATCGATTAAGTGTTTAATTATAAGAAGGACTAAATCGCATAAAAATGCGAAAGTTGAATTCTAGTAGCTATAAGGATCAAACAACTATGGAATTCAAAACTTAAGGTCCTTATATAGTAATTAGACCATTAAGAAAAGTATGTAGATTTTTCTTAGTGACTCATCCATGGAATTATGGAAAAGGAGCAAGGACTAAATTGGAAATACCAAAATACTTAATTAATTAAAAGATGAAAAGAAATAAATCATCTTATTTTCATCATCTTAAGCCTAAAACACATGGAAACCCTAGGAGAGCGAAAAGAAACTTTCAAGGCCTAATTAGGTAAGTTCTCTTGTCCCGTTTTTAGTAATTTTGGTATTTTTGAAACCGAGATAGCTTAATCTCTCTATTTGAGGGATTAATTTGAAAATTAATCAAGGTATGAAAATGATTCATGGATGTATTATGCTGGAAATTAGAAATTTATGGTAGAAAATGAAATATTAGTGATAGATAAACAACTTTTACAAAGTGATTTTTGATGAAAACATGATTTCGGTACTAAAATGAAAAGTTGTAAAATTTGATGAAAAATTCTAAAATTTTATGAATACATGTGCTGGAAAATTTGTAATGGGGCTTTGGTTAGGCTTGGAATAGGGAGTAATTTGCACAAGTTTCATTTTTCGAGCCTAGGGATGAAAATAGAATTTTTGGAAAAGTTAGGGGCAAAATGGTAATTTTTCTTAGGACGTAAATTGAGTTCGTTTAAGTATGAAATGTATGAAATTGATAACAAAATTCATATTTATAAATCTAGAAAACACAAACTCGAGGCTAGATCGAGGAAAAGAAAAGATTTCGAATTAGTAGACTTTTACACGAACAAGTGTCGAGGTAAGTTCGTGTAACTTAATCGGGTATGCCGTTATGTTAATTGAATGTTATATTGTATGTGACGGGATTTATATAATTTTCCTTATATGTATGTTATGATGGAAAATTTATATGTGCATGAAATGATGATAAAGGGGTTAGTCCCGATTGAATGTTGAATTCCGATAAATATATGCACTTTCCCAAAACAGATAAGGTCCTGCATTTGTTGCAGACAGGATTTAGCTTAGATGAGTAATCCCATTGACCTTGTTATAGAAATGATTTAGTCCGGATGGGTAATCCCGATATAATACCTCTCGAGCATACGTTATGATTACGGTTTAGCCTGGACTGGTAATCCTGTTAAACGATATGTGGCTCGAGAGAGTGTTTCTTGGCTAAGTGCTCAAATGGGTACCCTTGAATCAGAAATTGACGAATTGTTGAATCGTACACTTCGAGTGTACTACTTGAGCATTCATTGGAATTCAATGTATCAAAGGACACATATATCTTGACTTGGCATGAAAACCTTGAGATGAAATAGTAATGACTAGAAAGAATATTGCTTGATGTGTTCATCAATGTTACTTGATTTATATGAAGATTTCGGAGACAAACATGTTTGATTGAATGTATGTGCTTAGGAAAATTTAGCTAAATGGATGGAAACATGATATTGTATGTTTAGATTTGATAATCAAGATTGGTAAGTTTAATTTCCGTTAGACGAACTCACTAAGCATGTAATGCTTACTCCTTTTATTTTTCCCCTGTCTTATAGTGCTTGAAAGCTCGTAAGGGCTGGGAGATCATTGGAGCATCGTCACACTATCAACTAGCTATCTTGGATATATATAGTAGAATCATTTTGGTATAATGGCATGTATAGGACAACTTGGCCAATGGTGGCTTGAAATATTATTTTGTAACCTAGCCATTGGAATGGCTAGTGATGGATAATTTTGGGTATGATTTAGTAAGCTATTGTGATATATATATACATATTTGTTATGCTAAGTTCAAGTGATCAAATGTTGTTAATGCCTAAGTTAAGCTAAGGTGAGTTTGAAACCATGTATGCATGAAATGGTATGCCTTGATGAATGATGAAATTGCCAAATTTGAACGCTTGAAATGTTTGGAATTGGTTGAATGTTTCATGTGCAAGTTTTTAGGTGATTTTGGGTGAGAAATGAAGCTAGGAAATGGCTTTATTTTGTCCATACGGGTAGACACATGGGCGTGTGTCTAGACCATGTGTGACACACGGCTTGGTAACACAGGCATGTGGTTAGGCCGTGTGTCCCCTGCACCTTAATTTTGAGAAACAGAATGCTTAGAATTGGGCACACGGTAAGAGACACGGGCGTGTGTCTCAGTTGTGTGTGCCAAATGGCCTAGAACATGGGCGTGTGTCTTGGCAGTGTAAAACCTGCACCTAATTTGAATTAAATTAATTAACCATACGGCCTAGCACACAGGCATTTGACTTAGATGTGTGATATCAATTTGTTCATGAATTACAAGTTAGAGAGTTACACAGGGTCAAGACACGAGCGTGTGTGACCACACGGGCTGCTTACACGGGCGTGCGAACCCTGTATAGTGGAAAATTTTCTAAGTTCTGTAAAAAAATTTCTAAAGTTCTCGGTTTAGTCCCAAACCACTTCCAAAGCATGTTCTGGACGTCGTAGGCTCGTATTAGGGACTTTATGATTTCTTACAAATGGTTTTAATTTGGACGCAAATTTATGGGTTGGGATTGTACGATTGCTGGTTATGTGAGTCCGGTAATGCCTCGTACCATGTTTTGGCATCGAATACGGCTAAGGGGTGTTACTTCCATGGTTGTGTATCATGATGTACGAGTATGCTATGTATGCATAAGGTTATGAAAATACATGGATGCTTGCTAGTATGTTTTCTGATGTTTAATGTGGTTGCGTAATGACATATTGTTAAGTGGCATAATATATATCATAGTACTATGTGTATTGTTATGTTAGAGATTTTATTGCTATAAAATCACAAATCGACTTGACTTTCAAAATTTTTATTTTTAGTTGTGCAAGAAAATCATTTTCAAACCGGATTTTTTCCAACAATAAGATGAAACAACTCAAAAGATTGACAATAATGAAGAGGAATGTCTGACACAAAAAGTGATTAAAATTATGCTTACTATTTCTTACACGAAAAAGGTGATCGAGCAATCGGACTCAAAAATCCATAAAGTCACAGATTTGAACATCAAATTGTGTCAAAGGTACACGAATAATGTCTTTTTAAATGGCTACCTAAAGGAGAAAGTCTATGCTGCTCAACCAAAGGGCTTTGAAAACTCATTACATCCAAATTATGTACACATGTTAAGGAAGGCTCCCTATGGCCTATAATAGCAATCTAGGGCTTGGTACGAAAGGTTAAAATAATTTCTTCTAGGATATCAAAGAGGACCGATGGATAAAACCTTGTTCATTAAGAAACATCAAGGCCACATTTTCACTACAAAGGATGAATTTGTAAAGGTGGTAAAGAGTGAATTTGAAATGAGCCTTGTTAAGGAATTGCCATAATTTCTTGGTTTCCAAATTAACCAACTCAATGATGATTTCTATCCTAAGAAAGTAAGACAAGAACCTTGTTAAAAGGTTTATATTAAAATCTGCAAAGGCTGCTAGGACACCTATGTCAACTAATGTGAAACTCAATTTGGATGCAGAAGGAATGCCTATAGAACCAAACACATTTTGAAGAATGATTGAAAGCTTATGGTATTTGATAGCGAGTAGGCCTAACATTAACTTTATTTTGAATGTGTGTGCTTGATTCCAATCCAATCCAAAGGAATCACATGTCAAAGCTACCAAGAGGATGATCAAGTACATAAGTGACACTCTAGATTGTGACATTGGGTTATCTAAAGATAGTTTTACGTCCTTGGTAGGATATAATGGTGTAGATTGGCAGGGAATGTGGATGATTGAAAAAGCACATCTGGTGGATGCATTTACCTTGGTTCAAACTTAGTTTCCTGGAATAGCTATAAGCAAAAATCCATCTCACTTTCCATAGTTAGGCGAAGTATATATCAAGTAGGAGATACTATTCACAACTTCTCTAGATGAAGCAAATGCTTACAGACTATGATATGGCAACTTTTATAGCCGCTATTTCTGTGACAACATAAGTGCTATTAACATTTCAAAGAATCTTGTTTAGCACTCAAGGACCAAGCATATTGACATATGTCACTACTTTATAGAGAACTTATTGAAGAAAGGAAGGTTGAGTTGAAATATGCAAAAACTTAAAATCAATTGGCTGACTTGGTACCAAACCACTAGATGCTTCAAGGTTTGAAGGGTTGAGAAATTCAATTTGGGTTTGTAACGTTTAGTATGTCGTCATTATGTTAGGAAGACAACCATAACACATATTCGAATTGCCAATTAAAGCTGATTTGATCAAAAATTTTGATTTTTAATTTTGGTGGTATTTTCATTACTTTTAGAGGAAAATATTTAGGAAAATATTTCTTTCCAAATTCTTAGAGGGAAAAGTTTAAAGGGGGTTGTGTAAAAATACATTTGAAGCCTATAAATAGATACTGCATTAGAGGAAAATAATTATATTTATTCTCTAGATTAACCAAGCCCTAATTGAAATCCTTTCCTTCTTTATTTTCTTACTCTCTTCACCTATTCATGTTCGAAGAACTCTAATAGAAAACTATCATGGCTAACATTGATAAATCCTCTCCCTTACCTGAAAAAACACAAATACAAGAAGTTCATAGCTCCAAGGGAGCCATTACTGACCCTGAAGTTTATGCTCCTACAATCCATGAAGGTTCTTAAATAGTGCCACACACTATGGGCACTGTCTCAGGCACAATTTTGCATGATGATGCTGCACAAGTTTCATCTCCTTGCAAGACTAGATTAGGGGTTGATAAACCATCTGAGGTGGTCCAAGAGAAGGCCAATGATGCTAAAAAGAACCAGGAAGACCAAGCAAGAACAAATCATGAAGAAGCTTTTGAGCCAACAAAGGTTATTGCCTAAGTTCTTGTTGAGACTGATTATGCACTCAAGAACCGTACGTAGAGGCTACTGTGAAAAGGTAACCCTAATCCATTCACTATTCCATTGAATGATACATATGTTCTCTCCAACTTGAAACTGATGTCAATCTCTCTTTTGTGGTTGGGGACTTTGTTACAAACATCACTGAACCTATCTAAAGGATTGTGAAAAGCAAAGAGAGATCGTGAATGAGGCAGGTATTAATGTTGAGGCTAAGAAAGATGTAGTAATCACAAGTGTGACCAAAATTGCATGCATAGGAATACAAACTCGGGCGATTAGACAAAGAACCATAATATTGATGGTCTGTAACACCTTATTTTTGGTCTGGTTGTTAGACCCAAGCTATAAGATGTTACTTCACTTACTGACAATTATCACTTATAAATTCAACTTAATTATTTTATCAAAACAAAAAAGCATTCAATAATATAAGTATAATATTTTAACAACAAAAATTGAGTCTCAATCGAGCTTACGATGTAACACCCCGAATTTGGGCCTAGAAGTATTGGGCCTTGAGTGTGGGTCCGTAAGGAGCTCTTAAACCAAGTTGAAATCAATTCGGGACTAATTTGAAACTTTTAAAAAAAAGGTAAAAGGACAAAACATAGGTCACACATTCGTGTGGCAAGGCAATGTGACAGGCTGAGGCCGTGTAGAGCTAGTTACATGGTCGTATACCTAAGCCATGCAACAAACTGAAGCTGTGTATAACAGAGTCACACAACCGTGTCACCAAGCCATGTAACAAACTAAAGCCATATGGACCTAAACGCAAAATAACTAAAAAAAGTCACACGACCGTGTAATAGGCTGAGTCTGTGTAAGCTGGATTCACACAGTCGTGTATCCAGACCGTGTAACTTACTGAGGCTATGTACACCAATCAACATTCAAATCATATAGATCACACTGTTATGCCACATGCCTGTGTGTGGCACACGGTCATGTGCTAGACTACGTTCCAAAAAGATACCCTATAAGGCAAGTTACAGCTCCAAACATTCAATTATACTACAACCATGCCACAAACCATTCCTTAACCTATTCAAATACACCAAAACCATTCCAAAAAACAACTTAAATCATTCATCCTAAGTGTCTAACCAATATGCCACAATTGGCACCTCAATTCAATAATTTATGCCCAACCATTCATCATCATTCATGCGACAATATTCATACTTAACAACCACATATGCTCGCCATTATAAATGCCAAGATTTCCTCTACAAATTTCATCAAAATGACCAAAACATAAATACCAAATCATGCCACCATAAGCAACAAGGTAAACTTACTTAAAGCTTAGTAAGTTCATATAAATCTAAACACGACATACCTACCAGTTATATATCTTAATGTTTGAAAATAGTGCAAATAACATAGCATTCCATTATCACCTTACACAATCATGTGTAGTCATGATCATGTAATGAGCATCAAGATCTAAAGATAAAATAAAACTAATGAACATCAAGATCTAAAGATAAAATAAAACGCATACATTCATACTCATTTCATAAATAATACCTTATGCTATAAGCTTTCATTTCAATTCATTTCCATATCTTTCTTTTGTTCGAAGAACTATAGTAAATTAACTTCAGATACTTAGGATAACTTTGCTCACTTGAGCCATAAATAGGGACATTAACCATTACTCGATGTTGCTCGCACAAGCTATGAAGAATCCACAACAAATGCTAGATCTCAACCATTGGTATGGTATAACCACCGGCACATCGTGACTGATATAACATGTACACCAGTTCAAAGTACTTGATAATATAGTCATCAGTACGTAATACCTGATAAAGTATAAACACCAGCACATAGTGCCTTATAATCCCTAATGACATGTCATTTGTATCCTAATCATCCACTAAGTTCACACGAGCCTTCATTCAACTCCTACAATCTTTCCATCATTTAACATAATCTCATATAATAACATATACCAATTGTCATTCAATATGATATCTCAATTCATTCTAATCACATACAAATACCATACTTTACAATTCGGTCCTTCAATCCCATTTTCAATATTTAATTTAAATAAATTAAACCAGAACATATATATAACACAAACATAATTAAATATATAATCAAATGAACCTAATACGAACTTACCTAACAAAACAACAACGAACACAACACCAAGGACTATTCAACATTTTTTCCTTTTTCGCGTTTATTGATCGGTTGATTTGTTTCTTGATCTATATAATAATTTAACTCAGTTATCAATTCCAAATACCTTATATTGTCTAAACATATGCATATGACCCTTATTAACATTTTATAATATTTCCCTAAACTTTTATCTTTTATTCAATTCAGTCTATAAAACTGAAACTTACTTTTTTTTTCATAATTAAACCCAATACCTTAAATTCGAATTCAATACCATCCCTTATCAGTTCCCAAGCAACTAAATTTATAGGAAATTCTTGCCAATTTCAACATATTATCATTTTAGTCCCTAAACTCAAAACTAACCAAAATAACTTTATAGAACAATCTTATTTCATATCAAAGTTTCAAACTCAACCATTTAACATCTAAAAACTTTAGATTCATCAATGGTAACTTTTCAAATCTATAATAGCTAGATTAAGCTACAATGTCTCAAAAACATAAAATTCATGAAAACAGACTTCAAATATACTCACATGCAATAAAGAAAAGCTCAGGTTTTAGAAAGAAAGATGATGAAGATGTTAATGCTTCTTTCTTTTAATATATTTTATTACTTAAAATTTAATATTATTTAACATAATTTAACATAAAATAATTATATACAAATAGCATTAACTGTCCATAATAATCTATTATGGTCTAATTACCTTTTAAGGCCTTAAAAATTATAAATTAAGCGTTTGAGCTAATAAAAATAAACAATAATTAATTTTTGCAGTTTTTACGATTTAGTAATTTTTCCTTAATTAACTATTTAAACATAAAATTTATCGGATCAAACTTTAATATGACACTTTAATAACCTCATAAATATTAAATAAATAATATTTACTGATTTATTAGTCAGAATTGTGGTCCCAAAACCATTTTTTCTGACACCGCTGAAAACGAGTTGTTACATGGTCAATTCAAAGGTGAAGTTCACTGCTGAGGAGAAAAAAAAAAGGAAAATATCTCTCCCATTCCTAAAAGGAAAAGGTTAAGTTGATTAAAGCTTTCTGAGGTTGATTTTGATAATCATGTGCCCATAAAGAAATTGATGCTTGGTGGGATGGCAAGAATAAAAGGGCTTAATGTTCCTCTCTCTCCAAAATAGCTTGCTAAAAGTTTGAAAGATGTAGATCCTCAAAAGCTTTCTGAGAAAGAAAGAAAACAGTATAAAGATGAGTTGTTACAAACCTATGGCAGGGTGTACATTACCACTACAAGTGTCAAATGATATGTTTCCTTGACCAAAAAAAATATCGTCAAACATTGATTAGGAAAACTTTGGTGAAAATGCTATTGGCATCATCCTGGAGAAAAATGATTTTCTCATATCTGCTCAATTTATTAAGCCTTATGTCAATCAAATAGTGTTGGAGTTCTATGCCAACTTTGCAAAGTATAAATGACCCCACTAGCTAGTTACATCACAGGGTTTATGTGCGAAAAAAATAGTATAAGTTCAAACCTACATATATCAGGTGCTTGCTATATTACCCCAAAATCCATGATGTACAGTTTCTGAAATCAAAGGGCACCATTGCTGGTCAAATCACAAATGGAGTCCATCTTACATGGCCTATTGGTTCTAAACTACACTCATCTATCTTAAAACCAACATATGCTCCTCTATTTGCTATAGCCACGAGGAATTGACTTTTCAACTTCCAAAGGTACAATGTGACAAATAAGATGGCCACCCTATTGAGGAAGGTGGGAGTTGGGATTCAATTCAATATTGGAGACTTGGTCTTCACTAAAATATGTCGACATGCTGAAAAGGTATACAATAAGCTTGGTCTCCCTTATTTATCTCTCATGTTTCAAATTCTATATTTGCAAAATGAAAAGATTGTTAAGTCTAATTGAGAAATATAAAAAGCTACCTCCTAAGCTGAAGTTCTGCCACAAATGGTTAGAAGGCATACATGCTCCCTTGGACCCTGGGAATGTGAAAAAGGAAATAGAAACTACTAAAGAAACAACAATGCTTAAAACTATTGGCACAGACACATATACAGTTCTTGATTCCTCAAGCACCTCAGCTGTTGTTGATCAGAGGATCCTTAAGTTGTTTCTAATGAGATTGTTACCAATGAGAGGCAAATCAAGGACCTTAAAGCTCACAATAATTAGCCATTAGCTATGAACTTGGACATTTTAGCCAAACAACTCCAATAATACCTTTGCAATCTATGAATAAAAAGTGGGAGATTGGAGGTATACTTGATAAGTCACTAAACTAACTAAACTCGCGACAAAGGTAAGAGCACCTATCGAATAGTAGTATAGCTATGGTGAGTCGGGAATATCGTATCACGATGACTAAAAGTACTAGTAATTACTATCTTTTTATTATCTAGCCTATAAATTAAATGGGACATTTTTAATCTAAATTTAATTAAACTAATTATTAAGAACGCGACATAGAATAGAATGAGAAAATACTTGAATATAACCAAAGAGAAAGACAATACCTAGGAAAGAATCCACCTAGACTTCACTTATTATTCTGAATCTGAATTAGACGATTTATTCACTTGTGCCATGATCCGTAGAAATCCCTAAATTATGTTAATATCTCTTTCGAGAGTAAGAACAACTAACTCTAGGTTGATTAATTCAAATCTCTTTCTAATTAAAACCTCTATTGTCGCATTAACTCGATCTATGGATTCCCCTATTAGATTTTACTTTAATCTGGTAGATTTATATCCTCATATTTTTAGGATTGCATGCAACTCCACCCAATAATGCTAGATCTACTCTTAAACAGAGACTTTTTCTCTACTGATATAATCACATCACACTTGAATTAATGTCCTGAAAATATTAAAACAAGAAATAAGCATACATAATTGAGAACAAGAATCAAGTAATTATCATATAATTTAGAAAATTAAATAATAAGATCCGTCATAGGTTTCATCTTTCCTAGGTATCTATGGAATTTAGTTCATACTTTGGGAGGAAAACATCTCAAAATTAAGACAACAACAAAACATAAAGAAACCCAAAAACTTCTAGAGAATTTGAATAGAGATCTTCAATCTTGAAGGAGATCCTACTTCTGAGTTGAATCTATTGGCGTTCTTTGATAAATTCTTCGTTCCACTCTGCGTGCACCTTTTAAGTCCTCTTCTCATGTGTATTTATAGACTTTAGAATGCTCAGAAACCTTAAAAATTAGCTTTTTTCGTGTAAAAAGGAAACAGGGTTTGAAATCGACACAGGATGGCACATGGGTGTATGGCCAGCCCTGTGGCTCACACGAGCGTGTGCTCAACCCATGTGGTTCCTGAAAATAGCTTGTTTTGTCTAATATTGGCTCGTTTTTCGCCACTTTTGATCCCCTATGCTCACCTAAGTAGAGAAACATGAAATTAAAAGATTAGGAGCATCAAATTCACTAATTGACATAACAAATCATTCAAAAATGCATCAAGAATGAGATTAAAATATATTACTTTTATGGCTTATCAATATAGCTGGTAGTATGATTTTTTTTTGCAACAATAACCACATCATATATTTTTCAATAATGACCAAAAACTTAGGGTTCCAATTCTAATTTGGTATGATGATTCTTTAGCTCCAATGTTCACTCAGTCTAATAATCTTGTACTCCTACCTTTATATGTTGTGGATCATGTTACCAACAAGCTTATACTATTTTTTTATTGTATTCATACATACATCAAAGGATAATCTTTTTTTTACTGATGAAGATAAGAGTGTTTGATTAAGGGAGAGTTATTTAGGGGGAGAATATGTAATTTTGATTATTTTACTTTTGTTGGATTCGGTGCTCTAAGTGTAGTATTTTTATCTAAGTACACATGTATTTTTTGAACAAATTGGTTAATAAAACAAATTCATTGATTATATTAATATACTTAATATGATTATCCTCATATGATTTTTCACGCAAAACTTAATAGAAGCAAATGTTGCTTATTGGTTATCCAATGTTCAAACTGATACTAAGCAGTATTACATGGTCGGATTGTAATACGAAATGATAGCTTGTATTTGCAGAAGAAGCTAAACATGTCCTTAATCTAATAAAAAATGAGCAAACCGATTGAAAGACTAATATGTCATCTATCAAGTCCAACTAGGGAGATGTCTTGTCCAGGGCATCGGAAAGAACGACTCTCAGAAGATAGAGACATAGATGTTACTGACTGGACTGATAGTACATCGGACTAGACCCAAGTAGAATAGATTCTAAATCTGTTTATGGATTTATTCACTTGTGACGTTCATAGTGTGACATACTTAAATCCTGGGTAGATGGCAAACTATGTATATGTGACCCGTACACTTTGTTGTAAGTAAAAGCCCAAGTTCGAATAGATAAGAAATTGAAAGTTGGTGTGTTCGGTGTACGACTTATGTAGTACATAGCGTCATTCACGAAAATTGAATTCATAACCCGAGACAGGGTAAATGATATCCTCTCATTGGCATTACATGGTTGATGAAAAGTAAAAGTGGTCATGGGTTGTTCATCTTTATGATGAATGACTTGATTACTATTTAATAGTAATTGAATTTTCATGAAAGAAGATGTAATGGTCACTATGATATAAAATAGGATCATATTAGGAGAAAGAATATTATCCCAAAGAGATTAAAGACATGCTATTAGGGTAAAACACTTATGACAAGATCATTGAACGAGCGTTAAGTAGTTGCTTTAGTAATGGTATGTTGTTAGAGAGAGCCCAATCATGATAACATAATGGAATGGCTTCATGACTAAATGAGTTTATAATTAATTGGCAAAATTTTGAAACTTAATTATACATCATTTGAGCCCTAATTGAATATGTCCAATTAGCCCCTCCGCTAGCTCAATGAAACCATAAATGAATTGCGTGTTTGAACTGAAACAAACGGAATAGATAGAAATAGAGAAATGGGAAACACTCAAGAATGATTATGGTTTTCTTCAAAATGGAGAAATGAAATCATTTAGAAATGAATTTTTGTTTATCAAAATGGAAATGGAAATGAAAATGAGAAATAATACATTTGCAAATGTACATGGATTACTCAGAAATGATCCGAAGAACGAATTAATGATTTTGAGCTATTTTAAAGCCCGAAAGTGAAATAAACCATTTGGTCATAGTGAACATGTTGAGTGGTGAAATATTAAACATATTTTCTCAAAAATTTTACTAAGGGTAGGATCATCATAATTTTATCGAGGTTAAAATTAGGATGAGAAATTTATTTAATATTGAAGTTTATTGTGGGAAATAGAAAAACATAATCAGGTTGGATCGAATTATAAAGTACTGGATCGAAAAGTTTGAGAAGTACTCGTAATTGGACCCAATGTGAGAGAGGCCCAACATCTGTTATGGAATATGAAGGGGCGGCAACCCTAGTATGAATACTAGGGGATGCCACCCACCCTACTCCTACTCTATGTAAGAGGTTTTTTTCTATTTGAAATAAACCACTACAATTCAACAAAGGTTTTACTTTCTCTTCCTATAAATAGATGGCACTAGTAGAGCTATTAAGACAACTTTGAGATATTATTACTATACCGAAAAATAAAGAGAATTTGTTCTCAACTATTAAATATATTTTTCCAGAATAACAATTCTACCAATTTCTATTAAAGAAGAGAGAATTTTTATTTTCACCCCAAAAGGAAAAGAAAACTTTTTGTAGTTTTGTGTTTTGGTTCAATTGGTTCAAGCCTACACTCAAAGTAGATCGTGGTACGAGAATAGCGAAGAAGATTGTTTGGTTGAAAATCGAAAAACATAAAGGATCCACTTATCCGAAAACACAAGTATTATTTTGGTCTAAGGCTTATTGCTATAAATATCACAAACTGTGTCATTTTTCAAAATTTTAATTTTTCATTGTACAAAAAAACCGTTTATAAAGCGGATTTTTTCCAACAATTTTCCCTATATATGCTTTGTTCAAAAATTGCCAAAGGGGGAGATTGTTGACTCATTTGATGGCAAGAAAGATTTTGTAGTCGTTTTTGTGGATGAAGTAGTGGCTACAACTTTAGGCACTATTTTATTACCATTCTTGCATATTTGAAAAGCTGGCAAATTTTCAGAACAAAAGCATTGGGTTAATTATTTTGAAGATATTTGGACGAGTAAAGCACAAACTATGGTTGAAATTGAAGACTTGAAGATTGATTTCTTATGGATTAAGCTTAGCTATTGGCAGAACAAGTAAAGTCACTTTTTATCTTTGAAGGCATTGGATTAAATCGAAACTCTTATGGAAGTAATATCTTATGCTGATTTTTAACCTTCTTTATAGAGAAGTGATTAGATTATAACTCTTATGTAAACAAAATTTGAGTAGTTTATAAACTTAAGTTTTGTCTAGGTTAAATTGGATAGAGAGTAACTGAGAGATTAAAAGCCTGATAAAGCACAAATTTATTCAAGGAAGGGACTGTTTATGTGTGCATTATTTCTATAAGCAATCAAGAGAGTTTTTTATGTTCCACAACTAAGCTTTTGAGGAAGAAGCTTAGTGAGAGAGTGTTCTAGTCATTGTACAATTGTAAAACCGCTAAATTTGTGAGTGTTAGACCAATGTTAGGACTTAATTATTAGTTGTATTGTGAGAAAGATAATAGATCAATGCTCTAGGTAAAACCCCACAAGTATAGAATGAAATCGAACTCTGTAAATAATCTTGGTTTTTATCTTTATATTTTATACACTTTTAGTTTCGTAGTTGAAACCGTGGCCACACTTCCAAACATCATTTTAGCCACAATTTCATTTTGCAAATCAAGTACCCCTCGTTTCATCAAGCTATTATCTTTAAGTACCATTTAGTCAATAATGCTTGTTTATTCTTATCTCACCTTATTTTTATATTATTAACTAGAAATTTATCACCTATTAATCTCAAATATTCACTTATCTAATTTGAGGACTAAATGGCCAAAATATTTTTGAGGACTAAATTTGTTCATGGCCAAGTTACTTGCCTAAACCCAAAGTCCTACTTAAAATTTGGAAGGGTTTGGATAAAAATATCAGGCTAAAAAAATGAGCTTAGACAAAAAAAATAAAAATTAGACTCATATAAAATATGGGTTGGGCTTGGGCTCAAACATTTAAGGCCTGAGCCTGGCCCAGTTTAGCTCATTTTCAATATTTATAATATATTATATTATGTTATTTTTATTTATTATATAATTTATAACACATGAAAATTAAATTAATAATAATATATAAAATTATAATGTAAATATTTAAAAAATGCAAAAGATGTCTATATATAAAATTTTAATAAATGAAAAACAATAAAATTATTAAATATTTAATTAAAAATAATATATATTTTTAAAATTTTCAAAAAGTAAAATTGGGTGAGCTTAAAATGGGCTCGATGGACTTAAGCAAAATTTTAGGATCATATTTTGAATCAACCCAACTTGAACAAGTATAAAATATACTAATATCATATTTAAATCTAACCAAACCTAACCCAATCTATTAACACCTCTATTGAATATTATCAATAAATTATATTATCGATTTAACTTAATAAAATTTGAATAAAAGCCAAATATATTCGTAATAAAAAAAAAAACTTTCAATCAGATATTACAATCTGGCTATAGGTGTGGTATAGAAAGTGCCAACATCAATTCTCATGTACTGTGATACATTGCAGCTTATGCACCAACAATGTCAATGCATTATTTGGAACAGGTGAAATTGCCAAAGGCTTCTTCATTAGAGGTGGGATGAGATTAGGGAAAAATCTTCTGTAAAAAAATTGTGAAGATCTTACCCATCATAGCACCCATGGGAATCGGGATCCATAAAGATCCTAAGACTTGAACACTAATATCATCATTCACTATAATTCAAAGAAAAAATATCATTCACCTAAATTAGATGAAAGTTAGAATAGCAAAAATAAACACCCAAAATAGTTAATCATGTAGTACTTTATATCAGGCCATAAAAAATTTTCTTAAGATACATGTAAAAAGGAAAAAAAAAAATTATTCTTCATACCGAATAAAGCTAGTTGGGTTATTAAAAAAAAATCAGATGGTAGAAAATGGGTTGTCAATGCTTAAATTCAATTTTAAATTTTATTAAAAGTTTACTTGTTGGGTCTAGTGATAAGGAGCTCAATTTTTTTGTATAAAATTTTTAATTTCAAATTTTGTGAAAGAAAAAAAAAGTAACATTGTGATAACTAGTCTACTATTAAAAATTTTATTCAACTGGATTCTAAATTTAATTGAAATCTAAAAAATAAAAAAAATAAAAATTTAAAACGAGAAAAGATTATATGAAGTAATGAATAAATCTTAAGTTAATATATGTAACATTAGTACTATATAAGAGAAAAAAAAAAACAAGGTTAGGTCGGAAAAGGAAATGGAAGGAAGTATTAGTTTGAAAATGAGTGGTTGATTTTTTATTTTGATGGGGTCTCTAAAGGTGTTGATTGGGGGGTTGAAATTCCTTACCCTTATAAACAAAAAATAATTGGACCACCTCCTTGTTAGACACTTTTCAGCCTATACCCAAAAGATGCCTTCTTTCTTCTCTCTCATGGGGTTTTTATTTTTATACAAAAAGGGGTTTGTTAAATATTGCCTTCTAAAAGTAACACTATTATTGCTAACTAATTGGGTTAAATTTGGGTTTGTTTTGTTTTTGTTTTTGTTCCTTGCAGCATATACATGGCCAGCTGGTTTTTGTTCCAATGGCAAAGTTCATCGACAAGATTTGCCCTTTGTGACAGGAGGGACAATGTGCCATGTTGCTATTACAAAATGTTTAATTTAGAAAAAAAAATATGTTTTTAAACAAATATAAGTACTTTCATTATGGAAAATTTTGAAATGTCAAAGAAAAAACTAACTGATTCAATACCAATAAAATAATTTAATTGAATTAATCGAACTAATCATACTAATAAAATAATGACCTGACTGATTCATCTATTTAAAATATCCGTATTTAAAGTCATAAGAAAAGAATTTGGATAAACATCCTAGAGTCACTCATGCTAACAAGAAAAGCCAGATATATTAATGCTTTTACAGGTCAAATTCATGATCAGTGGTACCAAACAATTTGGACATTGTTATTTACAAGTTAAAATCTTCTATTAGATTATGTATAATAGATAAATTGCAATTTTACTTCAATTAGTCACACTTATTTTTTATATTTTTTAAATTTTAAAATTTCAATTAAATTTATTTAGTTAAATTTTTCTATTAGTTTTATATTATGCCTAAGTCATGAATTTAATTCATATTTTTTAGTTTAACTATTTTTTAGGCTCCATGCTTTTTAAAATTTTAAAATTTCAATCATGACTCAAATGACAATCATTAAAATTATTAATTACTTTTTTGTGAGCATTGTATGAAAGTAATAAATTGACATAATATTATAGAAGTGATAATTATTTGGAGCATTAAGTTCTTTTTTTTTTTTGAAGATAATAGTTGAATTTTATTAAAATAATTAAAAAACAGTTCACAACAAAAAATAAAAATAAACAAAAGTAGGGAGTTGATGTAACAGCTTAATTTTTAGTAGTGTTAGAAATAGTAATTTAAGATCACTAAATTCGACGAGTGAGTTTGAAAATTTTATTATTATTTAATAATTATGAGTCAGGTGTGATTTTAGAAATATTATTGAATTAGTGAAATTGTGATTTAAAAGAATTATTAGGTTAATTACTCTAAAACACAAGGTATCGAGACCTCGATTTCATAAACCAAGCTATAAATATTTTTAGAAATATTTATGGAGTATCATTGAGTTGGTATTAAAGATTCGTTAGAAAATTTTAACGTTTTGACATTTAATTAAATAAAAATGACTAAATTGAAAAATGTGCAAAACTTGCTAAAATGATTAAACTACTCAAGTGATAAATATGGGAGGACTTAAAGGGCAATTGAGCCTAAATTGTATAGGCTGAAACGGCATAAGCAGAAGAAAAAAAAGAAATTATATGATTAAGGGGCAAAATGGGAAATAAATAAAATTAAAGTAGATACAAATGAAGTTTAAGAGAAATCTAGACAATTCTTTATAAATTTCCATCCAAAAATGCCATTGAAGGGTCCCTCAAAGCTGGTTTTTCATATTTTTGCATCATGTGAGTTCAATTCTGGCTCTTTTCTTGTAATTTTTGTGTTTTTAAGAATTTTACAATTAGGTCCAACTACTTATTTCATTAGTAATTTATTCTATGGATGATTTTGAAAGTTACTATTGATGAGTGTTTGAATTTTATGATGAGTTATCATGGATTTGAAGTTTTGATTTTGTTATATAATGATTTTATTAAGTAATTTTGATAGGTAATGATTTTAGGACTAAATTATGAAAAGGGTTGAGAATTAGGGTTTGGTGTTAAAATTCTGAATATTAAAGTCTAGATGGTAGCCTAAAATAATTAGATAAAGTGTTAATTGAGAAAAATTAGCTCAATTGATGGGTTTATTGATGAGGGGCTAAATTGTAAAAGTTAGGGTAAATGTGTAATTTTAAAAATTAAAGGGTATAAATTGTAAAATGGAGTGAGGCTGAAAATATGTGCTAATGGATGAATAATTTTATATTTAAGATCAAGAGCCTGTAGATCAACGAGTAAAAGAGAAATTAGAAGAATAATTCCCAAATTACTACGAACTCTACAATTTAGTCCAGGTAAGTTTGTATGGTAATATGTATTTATTCATATTATTTGTTGAAAATAAAAAGATTGTAAGAATTATGAAATTGAATCAAATATTCGAAGTTAACGAAACACAGGATTGAGTACGATCATTCAGTGCAAAAGAGGAATTGACGGCAAATTACCCAAGTAAATCGAGGTTCAACATTTGTTACGAACTTTCATGTTTTCTTTCTGTTTAGCTCTCATGAGCTTCAGTTAACTCATATGAGTTTTCTTTTAACCCTAATGAGTTTCTGTTTAGCTCTTTTGAGCTATAGTTTAACCCTCATGGGTTTCTGTTTAGCTCTTATAAGCTTTTGTTCAACCCTTATGGGTTTCAGTTTAGCACTTATGTGCTTCCGTGCAGCCTTCGAGCTTTTGTTCACAATGTACTCAAATTCGTAAGTCGTTCTTGATTGACAAGAAGTAGCAAGTGCTACATGGAAATAATATGGAAGAATTTAGGTTATTATTGATATTGAGTTCATATAAGTGAATTCATCGATCAAAGTTGTGGTTGGCAGTAAATATGTAATGATTGAATTACTTAAATGAATTGTTATAGTATGTTCGATAAGATTTATGTTTTAAGCCAAGGAACTTACTAAGATTTATTAAGCTTACTTGTGTTGTTCAATTTTCTTTGTAGATTTTCAAGAAGTTTCGGAGGATCGGATCAACACATCAGGTCACACTATCCAGATTACTCCGGTAGATTTTGTTGTACATTTTATGGTTTATATGGCATGTATAGGGATGGATTGAAAAGGGCTAAACTTGAACTATAATTATGAATGAAAATTATAAATATATGTGTTTGTTTGTGAGTATATAATTAGGAGTAGGTTTTGGTAAATCAATGAATGAAATTAGTTTGATAAATTTAGACAATTTGTAACAGCCCATTTTTCAGTGAAACCGAAACAGTGGTTTCGAGACCACAAATTCGATTCGAAAATAAAGTTTATTTTTATTCATTATATGGTTCGTATTATAATAAGCATGTCATGTGAAAATTTTGAAATGAAAATTTTATCGATTAGGTGTTTAATTACGAGGAGGACTAAATCGCATAAAATACGAAAGTTGAATTCTAGTAGCTTTAAGGATCAAATAGCTATGGAATTCAAAACTAGAGGTCCTTATATGGTAATTAGATCATTAAGAAAAGTATGTAGATTTTTCTTGGTGACCCATCCATGGAACTATAGAAAAAAGGCAATGATTAAATTGGAAATAACAAAATACCTAATTAATTAAAAGATGAAAAGAAATTATATCATCTTATTTTTCATCACCTTCAATCTAAAACACATGGAAACCCCAAGAGGGAGAAAAGAAACTTTC
Source organism: Gossypium hirsutum (assembly GCF_007990345.1). Taxonomy (NCBI): domain Eukaryota; kingdom Viridiplantae; phylum Streptophyta; class Magnoliopsida; order Malvales; family Malvaceae; genus Gossypium; species Gossypium hirsutum. Next base: position 31,964,143 of record NC_053436.1, read on the forward strand.
AAGGCCTAATTGGGTAAGTTCTCTTGTCCCGTTTTTAGTAATTTTGGTATTTTTAAAACAGGGATAGCTTAATCTCTCTATCTGAAGGATTAATTTGAAAAGTTATCAAGGTATGAAAATGGGTCATGGATGTATATGCTGGAAATTAGAAATTTATAGAAAATGAAAGATTATTGATAGAAAAACAGCTTTTACAAAGTGATTTTTTATGGAAATGTGATTTAGGGACTAAAATGAAAAGTTGTAAAATTTGATGAAAAATTCTGAAATTTTATGAATACATGTGCTGGAAAATTTGTAATGTGGATTTTTTTAGGCTTGTAATAGGGAGTAATTTGCACAAGTTTCATTTTCTAGGCCTAGGGATAAAATTGAAATTTATGGAAAAGTTACGGGCAAAATGGTAATTTTGCCTAGAACGTAAATTGAGTTCATTTAAATATGAAATGTGTGAAATTGATGGTTAAATTCATTTATATAGATCCAGACAACACTAATTCGAGGTTAGATCGAGGAAAAGAAAAGATTTCGGATTAGTAGACTTTTACGCGAACAAGTGTCGAGGTAAGTTCGTGTAACTTAATCGGGCATGTAATTATGTTAATTGAATGTTGTGTTTGTATGTAATGTGATTTATATTGATGTGCTTTATTTGTATGCTATGATGGAAGATTGATACATGCTTGAAATGGTGATAAAGGGTTAAGTCCCGATTGAATGTGAATTCCGATAATTATATGCGTTGTCCTGAAACTAATAAGCTCCTGCTTTGTTACGGAGGGGATTTAGCTTGGACGGGTAATCCTATTAACCTTGTTATAGAAATGATTTAGCCCAGACAGGTAATCCCGATATAATACCTCTGGAGCATATGTTATGATTAGGATTTAGCCTAGACTGGTAATCCTAATCGAGCTCCTCTGAGCATATGTTATATAAAGGATTTAGCCTGGACTCGTAATACTGTTATAAGATAAGTGGCTCGAGAGAGATTTTCTTGGTTAAGTGCCCTAAGGGGTAGCCTTGAATAAAGAATTGACGGATTATTGAATTGTACACTTCGAGTGTACTACTTGAGCATCCATCGAAATTCAATGATTCAACGGACATAAAACTCTTGACATGGCAGGAAAATCTTGATATGATATGATAATGACTTGAAAGAATGTTGCTTGATGAGCTCATCTATGTTACTTGATTGAAATGAAGATTTTGGTGACTAACATGTTTGATTAATTGTATGTGATTAGGCCATTTAGCCAAATGGATGGAACATAACATTGTATGCTTAGATTTAATAAGCAAGATTGGTAAGTTTAGTTTCCGTTATACGAACTTACTAAGCATGTAATGCTTAGTCCATTTTACTTTTCCCTTATTTTATAGTGCTTGGTAGCTTATGAAGGTTGGAAGATCATTGGAGCATCGTCACACTATCAACTAGCATTTTGGGTATATTTAGTGAAATCATTTTGGGTATAACGGCATGTATAGGACAACTTGGCCAATAGTAACTTGAAAATGATGTTTTGTAACCTAGCTATTGGAATGGCTAGTAATGGTTTATTTTAGTATGATTAAGTAGGTTATGATATACATATACACATGTGTTACGTTATGAATATGTTATCAAAGGTTGATATTGCCTAAATTAATCCAAGGTAAGTTTCTTACCACCAATGCATGTGATGGTATGCCTTGTTGAATGATGGAAATTGCCCAATTTGAATGCTTAAATTGGTTGGTATTGGATGTGTGTTTCAAGTGCAGGTCTTGGGTGGAATTTTGGGTGAGAAATGAAGCTAGAAATGGCTTCATTTTGTCCACACGGGCATATGTCTAGACCATGTGTGACACGCGGGCTGGTAACATGGGCATGTGGTTAGGTCGTGTGTCCCTTGCACCTTAATTTTGAGAAATAAAATGCTTAGAATTGGGCACACGGGCAAAGACACAAGCGTGTGTCTCAGCCATGTGCGCCACACGGCCTAGAACTCGGGCGTGTGTCTTGGCCGTGTGAAACCTGCACCTAATTTCGAATTGAATTAATTAATCACACGGCCTAGCACACGGGCGTGTGGCATGGCCGTGTGTGCAAGTCAGAGAGTTACACAGGGTGGAACACAGCCTCCAACACTGGTGTGTCCCAAGGTCACACAGGCTTGTCCCTTGGACCACACGGGCGTGTGAGCCCTACACCTTGGAAAAATTTTGTAATTTCGCGAAAAATTCTTAGAGGTCCCAATTAAGTCCTGATTCAAATTTAATGCTCATATTGGACCTCGAAGGCCCGATCAAGGGACGTTATGGTAAATGAATAGTAATTTACGTAGTTAAATGGAAAAATATTTTGAATGTCTAGTAATGCCCTGAAACCCTATTTTGATGATGGGTACGGGTTAGGGGTTTACATTTAGTGGTTTCAGAGTTGTGGTTTAGCCGATTCTTAGACTTGATGTAACGAACACGAGTTTAGTATACATGCCATTATATAAATTATGATAGTGTGATGACTCTTGATCATTTTAAATATGCTTTTCATATAGTAATGTCATCCAACTGAGCTAGAGCTGAATCCAAGGAAGCTGAGAGTAATGTTTTAGCTTTAGTTCAAAGAGTTGCGTCTGCATTTAGTAGTGAAAGGCTCGTGTTTGAGGGCTGAAATGAGGAGGCAAAACAAGCCTTCTTTCAAACGATGAATGAATGGTTTACCCAGTACTTGAGAACAAACCCTGCTATACAACGACCTCCCCCGCCTGCCCCCTACTGATTCCTGAGGTACCATAGGGTGTCGAACCTGTTAGAATTGGTAAGCCTCCGATAGATAAAATCTACAAGCATGGGGTGGAAGAATTTAAAGCTACCACAGATGATGATCCAGAAAGGGCTGAGTTTGGTTAGAAAATACTATTTGGGTTTTTGATGAACTATCCTTCATACCTACTGAATGTCTGAAATGTGCAGTATCCCTACTGAAATCTATAACTTATCATTGGTGGAATACCATAACTTGAGTATTACCGAGGGAGAGTGTCACATGGAAATTCTTCCAAGCTGAATTCAGAAAAAAGTATGTGAGTCAAAGATTTATGGATCAAAAAAAGAAAGAATTTCTAGAACTTAAACAAAGAAACATGACTGTATCTGAATATGAACAGGAATTTGCTCGGTTGAGCAAGTATGCTAAGGATTGGGTTTTAACTAAGGCTGAAATGTGTAAACGCTTTGAAGAAGGTTTAAATGAAGACATCAAATTGTTGATTGGAATTCTCGAGATAAGGGAATTTGTGGCGTTAGTCGACCGAGCACACAAAGCTGAGGAACTAAGTAAAGAAAAGAAACAGGCCAAAAGAGAAGCTCGGGTTTCTAGAAAAAGAACTATGAGTAAGTCACAATCATTTACTTCTAAGAAATTAAAGAAATATTATGATCATGTGACCACCTCTACGGGATATTCTAGAAGAGAGCGGGGCTCTCAACATTCTAACCCGAGGTCTTCATCTCCATCTGTGACTAGTATGGGTAGTGTCGGTAATCCCAAACCGAAATGTAAACATTGCAACAAATTTCATCATGGGGAATGTCGATCTAGAAGTGGAGCTTGTTTTGGATGTGGTTCACTTGATCATTTTCTTAGAGATTATCCAGAAAGAGTTGAAAAGGAGATAGAACCAGCTCCAAAGTCGAGTAATCCTATCTCGAGGGGTAGACCACCCCGCCATCTCGGCAATGCTGGTGGTAGTCGAGGTACTACCAATGATATTACAATTAGATCTGAGGCACGAGCACCTGCAAGGACATATACTATTTGTGCTAGAGAAGATGCCTCTGCACTAGACGTCATTACTGGTACATTTTCCCTACTTGATACTGATATTACTGCATTGATTGATCTTAGTTCCACACATTCATATATATGCACGAACTTAGTATCTGTTAAAAATTTACCTGTTTAATTCACTAAATTTGTGGTTAAAGTTTCAAACCCTCTAGGCCAATGTGTTATGGTAGAAAAAGTTTGTAAGAACTATCCATTAATGGTAAAAGGCTATTTCTTTTCTGCTGACTTAATGTTATTGTCATTTGATGAAATTGATGTGATCTTTGGAATGGATTGGTTAACTTGATATGATGCAATTGTAAACTGTAAACAGAAATATATTGTTTTGAAATGTGAGAATGGTGAATTACTTCATGTTGAATCTGATAAACTGGATGGATTCCTAATGTGATTTCAGCAATATCATCACAGAAATATGTTAGAAAGGGGTAAGATGCCTATCTTGCGTATGTGATGGATACCAATGCATCTGAGTCAAAGATTCAGTCAGTGCAGGTTGTATGTGAATTTCCTGATGTATTCCCAGAAGAATTACTTGGTTTACCACCAGATAGAGAAGTGGAGTTATCTATAGATCTTGTTCCGGGTACAACACCGATATCCATAGCACCTTACAGAATGGCTCCTACTAAATTGAAAGAGCCGAAAATACAGTTGTAAAAGTTGATTGACAGAGGTTTTGCTTGACCTAGTTTCTCACCTTGGGGTGCGTCGGTTCTATTTGTAAAGAAGAAGGATGGATCGTCGAGACTATGCATTGATTACAAGCAGCTCAACAAAGTTACAATAAAAAACAAGTATCTATCGTCTCGTATTGATGACTTGTTTGACCAATTAAAGTGTGCTATTGTATTTTCGAAGATTGATCTCCGTTTTGGTTACTATCAACTATAGGTAAAAGAATCAGATGTACCAAAGATAGCTTTTAAAACTAGGTATGGACACTATGAGTTCCTTGTAATGCCATTCGGCTTAACAAATGCACCTGCAGTGTTTATGGATTTGATGAACAGAATTTTCAGCCCGTATTTAGAAAGGTTTGTTGTGGTTTTTATAGATGATATCTTCGTTTACTCTCGAGATGAAAATGAACATGCTGAACATTTGAGAATAGTGTTGCAAACCCTACGAGAGAAACAATTGTACGCAAAATTCAATAAATGTAAATTTTGGCTATGGGAAATTAGTTTCCTTAGTCCTATTGTGTCTACTGAAGGTGTCAGGGTAGACCAGAATAAAATTTTATCCATTATTAATTGGAAGCCACCGAAGAATGTGTCTGAAGTCCAAAGTTTTCTTGGACTAGCTGGTTATTATTGGAGATTGGTAAAAGGTTTTTCAATGATAGCTTCTCCGATGACTTGTTTGTTGCAGAAAGATGTGAAATTTGAGTGGACTGATAAATGTCAGCAGAGCTTTGACAGATTAAAGGCTTTATTGGTAGAAGCACCTGTGTTAGTCCAGCCTAAATCGGGTAATGAATTTACAGTTTACAGTGATGCGTAGTAGCCTATGCTTCAAGACAGCTGAAGCCACATGAAAAGAATTACCCGACACATGATCTTGAATTGGCAGCCATAATGTTTACATTGAAAATTTGGCAGCATTACTTGTTCGGGGAAAAATGTCACATATTCTTTGATAATAAAAGTCTAAAATATTTGATGTCATAGAAAGATTTGAATTTGAGACAGTGCAAATGGCTTGAGTTATTTAAAGATTATGATCTTGTTATTGACTACTATCCGAGAAAAGCCAATGTAGTGGTAGATGTTTTGACAGAAAATCCTTGTATACTTTGTGAGCAATGAATACCTGATTATCATTATCTGATGATGGATTAATTATAGCTGAGTTGAAAGCTAGACCAACGTTTTTGCAACAGATCTCTGAAGCTTAGAAAAATGATAGTAAGTTGCAAGCGAAACAGGTACAAAGTGAGTCGACTCCTGACTCAGAATTTCAAATCAGGGCTGATGGTTGTTTGTTATTCAGAGGCAAAGTATGTGTATTGAAAAGTTTAGAACTAGTACAGAAGAGTTTGAATGAAGCTCACAATGGTAACTTGTGTAACACCACTTACCCATACTCAACGCCAGAACAGGGTACGAGGCATTATTGTACTTGAACACAATCAAACACCCAAAAGTCAGACAATTTCGTTCCAATTAAGGTCATTCAAACATATACTTAACATCCTTTATACGGGCCTACAAGGCCCAAAACATGTATCGGGAAATATTTGAGACTAAACTGGGAACTTTTGGAACTTTCACAACACTTAGAAAATTTTCATGTTTTGGATAGTCACACGCCCATGTGAGTAGGTTGTGTGATCACACACGCCCATGTGGCTTGTGACTGTGTCCTCAGCTTGTGTAACTCTCTGACTATGACATCATCAACCAAATAAGGTCACACGTCCAAGGCACGCGCCCGTGTCCTTAGGCCGTGTGGCAAATTAAATTCCAAATTTAGGTGCAGACTTCACATGGTCTAGCCACACGCCCGAGTTCTGAGGCCGTGTCTCTCACACGGCCGAGACACACGATCATGTTTCTACCTGTGTGTTTACTACTGGGCATTATGTTTTGCATTAATTAGGGTGCATGGGTCGCACAGCCAGATCACATGCCCATGGGGCAAGCCGTGTGTCACACACGGTCGCACACACGGTCTAGACATACGCCCGTGTGTCTACCCGTGTAGGCAAATTTAAGGTTATTTTCCAAGCCAACTGCCACCCTTATTTATACAAACACATATTTGGTTTCAATGATACCTTAATACTCATAAACATAGCTTATGCATAATAGCTTCTCCTCACATTATACTTGTTTAAAACTCCCTATTATGACAAATCAAATCTTACCAACACACATATACAAATAAGCAATATTTCTTAGACTTGTATGCACACATTTCCATACCATCTTATACACACACACACATCATTCATCAACATCCAATCATCAATAACCATAGGTCATATCATAATAGAATTGGCACATACATATATAGATGAATAGGTTTACAACCCAAAAATTATTATGAAACATATCTCATGGCCATACACAAAATGAATTAACTATCATTATAAGCCAACACATTTGGCTAGACCAATATGACATATAACAAAAAGACCAAGTCCCTATACATGCCATACTCAAAATGTTGAGACTAACTATGCCCAATTAATCCAATCAGAAGTGTGAACGTGCCTTCGACGCACTTTGATCCCTGAGCTATCTTGGGGATACTATAAGAAAATGGAAAAGAGAGGGGTAAGCATAAAGTTTAGTAAGCTTGCTTGTAATTAATAAGCAATAAGAATATGCATTTTCATAAACATACATAAAATAACTTGACTCAGCTCATTCTCAATAATCATACCCTACCTCATACAATTTACATAATATTTAATAGAACTCAAGATCATAATTTCCTTATTCTCCTCTCACTGAAGTTTTATCATTTCGTAATCTCAATAACTGCTAGCTTGGCATACATACCTGTACTCTTTCAACATGATCATACCACGTCATTTCTTTGACAAATCCTTGGACTACCCATTGAACTACTTGGAATACTAGGGGCACTCGGAATTACCATACACAATAAGATGCCAATGTTATGTCCCAGACATGGTCTTACATGGGATCTCACATCGATGCCATATCCCAAATATGGTCTTATACGAATTCTCATTTCGACGCCATGTCCCAGATATGGTCTTACATGAAATATCATATCAACGCCATATCTCAGATATGGTCTTACATGATAACTCATACTAATGTTATGCCATATCCCAGATATGGTCTTATATGAGATCCCATTAACCCAAATGTCTTAATTTTTATACCCTAAGTATTCCTAAGGCTCAACCAGCTTTTATCACCTCAAATCTTTATCGAACAACATCAATAATATTCACGAATAAAAATATACAATTCATACAACATTAAATGCTAAATTCATAATAAAAAGCTGTATCAATCACACACAAACTTACCTCGGTACAAAAATATGGACAATTAATTCAATTTAGTCCAATATCTTGCTCTTTCTTCGGTCTAGGCCCAGACTCCGTTTTTCTTGATCTATAATAGCAAATTTCACTTATTTAATTACTACATTATTCAAAACAACCCATAAATCATATTTTGGCAAAATTTTAATTTTGTCCCTAAACTTTCACATAATTACAATTTAGCCTCTAGGCTCATAAAATGAAATACGGCCAATTTTTTTGTTACCCAAGAATAGCTAATTCATATTACCTCTTATAAAAACCCATATTTTTCATCAAATCATATTTTTAACACCTATTTTTACAAGTTTTACTAACAAGTCTTTTTAGGTGTTTTGTGAAAAATAGCTTAGAAAATGATGTTTATCTATCACCAAAGTTCCATATTCCTCCATTAATCATCAAAATACATGCATGAAACACATGGGTAAATTTTTGAATATACATCTTAGCTCAAAATAATGGTAGAAATAGTTATATCATGCTTCAAGGATCTCAAAAACATCAAAAACTAACACCAAAATGACTTACATGTAGGGGGATTATTGTGTTAAAAATTTCAAGCTTCCATGGGGGTTTTTCTCCTTAAAATTTCAATGGAAGAAGATGGAGAAGAAATATGACCATTTTTCTTTTATTTTATTCATTTAGCTATTGTCATCAAATACCAACCCTACCAACTTTGACTTTTTGACTTTTCTTCTCCATGTACATCCATTCACACATATAATGGCCTATTTACTCATTAAGGACCTCTACTTTTAAGTTCTATAGCTATTTAACACATTTAGCTAATAGAACACAACTTTAGCACTTTACGCGATTTAGTCTTTTTTCACAAATTAAGCATTCAAACGATAAAGTTTCTTAACAAAATTTTTACACAATGCTATTATCATGCTGTAGACTTCAAAATAATACTAAAATAAAATTTATGACCTCAGATTTGTGGTCCCAAAACCACTGTTCCGACTAGACCCAAAATCGAGATGTTACAACTTGTCTATACATCCTGGTAGTAATAAAATTTATAATGATTTGAAAAAGATGTACTGGTGGCCATGAATGAAACGAGATTTTTCTGAGTTCATATCTAAGTGTTTAATATGTTAGCAAGTAAAAGTTGAACATCAGTTGCCTTCTGGGCTATTATAGCCAGTCACGATACCAAAATGAAAATGGGAAAGAATTACCATGGACTTTGTAACGAGATTACCCCTGTCTCCAAGGAAGAAATATGTCATTTGGGTAATTTTTGATCGGTTGACAAAGTCTGTACACTTTATTTCGATACGAATGGATTATACCTCGGATAGATTGACTGAATTATATGTTTCTGAGATTGTTAGCTTGCATGGAGTGCATGTCTCCATTATTTCAGATAGAGATCTTCGGTTTACATCTCGATTCTGGAGCAAATTGCAAGAAGCTCTGGGAACTCAATTACACTTTAGTACTACATTTCATCCCCAGACAGATGGTCAATCTAAACGGGTAATACAGATCTTGGAAGATATTCTTCGGTGTTGTGTACTTGAGTTTGAAGGTAACTAGGAAAGGTATTTTTCTTTGGTTGAATTTGCTCATAATACAGTTATCAGTCTAGTATTAAAAAGGCACCGCATGAAGCCTTGTATGGATGAAAATGTAGAACTCTATTGTATTAGACAAAAGTCAGTGAGAAAAAGTTACACGGAGTTGACTTGGTCCGAGAGACAGAGGAAAAAGTGAAGGTAATTTGAGATAGCTTGAAAGCAGCCTCTGATCATCAAAAGTCCTACACTGATTTGAAACGAAAAGAAATAGAGTTTCAAGCAGGTGATAAAGTATTCTTTAAAGTGTCACCTTGGAAGAAAGGTTCTCCAGTTTGGACACAAAGGAAAACTGAGTCCACGGTTTATTAGACCATATGAGATTATAGAAAGAATTGGATCAGTTGCATATCGGTTAACTTTACCACCAGAGCTTGATTGGATTCATAATGTTTTTTATGTGTCTATGTTGCGATGGTACTGATTCGATCCTTGACATGTTATCTCTCTGGCAGAAGTAGAGATTCAGCCTGATATGACATATGGTGAAGAACCAATCAAAATCTTAACCCGGGAAACAAAAGAGTTAAGAAATAAAAAGGCAACATTAGTAAAAGTTCTTTGGCAACAATAGGGCATAGAAGAGGCTACCTGGGAGCCGGAGGAAACTATGAGGAAGCAATACCTAAATCTTTTTACTAGACAGATTTTCGAGGACGAAAATCGCTAAAGTGGGGAGAGTTGTAACAGCTCATTTTTCAGTGAAATTAGAACAGTGGTTTTGGGACCACAAATTAGACCCAAAAATAAAGTATATTTTTATTTCATTATATGGTCCGTATTATAATAGGCATGTCCTGTGAAAATTTTGAAATGAAAATTTTATCGATTAGGTGCTTAATTACAAAAAGGACTAAATCACATCAAATGCAAAAGTTCAATTCTAATAGCTATAACGATCAAATAGCCATGGAATTCAAAACCAGAGGTCCTCCTATGGTAATTAGACCATTAAGAAATGTATGTAGATTTTTCTTCGTGACTCATCCATGGAATTATAGAAAAAGGGCAAGGATTAAATTGGAAATAGTAAAATACCTAATTAATTAAAAGATGAAAAAAATTATATCATCTTATTTTTCATCATCTTCAACCTAAAACACATGAAAACCCTAGGAGAGAGAAAATAAACTTTCAAGGCCTAATTGGGTAAGTTCTCTTGTCTCGTTTCTAGTAATTTTGGTATTTTTGAAACCGGATAGCTTAATCTCTCTATTTGAGGGATTAATTTGAAAAGTTATCAAGGTATGAAAATGGGTCATGGATGTATATGCTAGAAATTAGAAATTTATGGTACAAAATGAAAGATTATTAATAGATAAACAACTTTTACAAAGTGATTTTTGATGGAAACATGATTTAGGGGCTAAAATGAAAAGTTGTAAAATTTGAGGAAAAATTATGAAATTTTATGAATACATGTGCTGGAAAATTTGTAATGGGGCTTTGGTTAGCTTGGAATAGGGAGTAATTTGCACAAGTCTCATTTTTCGGGCCTAGGGACAAAATCAAAATATATGGAAAACTTAGGGGCAAAATGGTAATTTCACCTAGGATGTAAATTGAGTTCATTTAAATATGAAATGTGTGAAATTGATGGTTAAATTTATTTATATAAATCTAGATAACACTAATTCGAGGTTAGATCAAGGAAAAGAAAAGATTTCAGATTAGTAGACTTTTACGCGAACAAGTGTCGAGGTAAGTTCGAGTAACTTAATCGGGCATGTAATTATGTTAATTGAATGTTGTGTTTGTATGTAATGTGATTTATGTTGATATGCTTTATTTGTATGCTATGATGGAAAATTGATACATGATAGAAATGGTGATAAAGGGTTAAGTCCCGATTGAATGTGAATTCCGATGATTATATGCGCTTTCCCGAAACTAATAAGGTCCTGCACTTGTTGCGGAGGGGATTTAGCTCGAACGAGTAATCCCATTAAACTTGTTATAGAAATGATTTATCCTAGATCGGTAATCCTAATATAATACCTCTCGAGCATACGTTATGATTAGGATTTAGCCTGGACTGGTAATACTAATTGGGCTCCCCTGAGCATACGTTATATAAAGGATGTAGCCTAGACTATTAATACTGTTATAAGATAAGTGGCTCGATAGAGTGTTTCTTGGTTAAGTCCCCTAAGAGGTACCTTTGAATAAGGAATTGACGGATTATTGAATCGTACACTTCAAGTGTACTACTTGAGCATCCCTCGGAATTCAATGATTTAACGAACATAAAACTCTTAACATGGCATGAAAATCTTGATATGATATGATAATGACTTGAAAGAATATTGTTTGATGAGCTCATCTATGTTACTTGATTGATTTGAAGATTTTCGTGACTAACATGTTTGATTGAATGTATGTGATTAGGCCATTTAGCTAAATGGATGGAACATAACTTTGTATGCTTAGATTGAATAAGGAAGATTAGTAAGTTTAGTTTCTGTTATACTAACTTACTACATGTAATGCTTACTCTGTTTTATTTTTCCATTGTTTTATAGTGCTCGGTAGCTTGTGAAGTTTGGAAGATCATTGGAGCATCGTCACATTATCAACTAGCATTTTGGGTATATTTAGTGAAATCATTTTGGGCATAATGGCAAGTATAGGACAACTTGGCCAATAGTGACTTGAAAATGATGTTTTGTAACCGAGCCATTGGAATGGCTAGTAATGGTTTATTTTGGTATGATTAACTAGGTTATGATATACACATACAGATGTGTTATGTTTTGAATATGTTATCAAATGTTGCTATTGCCTAAATTAATCCAAGGTAAGTTTATTACCACCAATGCATGTGATGGTATGCCTTGTTAAATGATGGAAATTTCCCAATTTGAATGCTTGAATTGGTTGGTATTGGATGTGTTTTCAAGTGCAGGTCTTGGGTGAAATTTTGGGTGTGAAATGAAGCTAGAAATGGCTTCATTTTGTCCATACGGGCGTGTGTCTAGACTATGTGTGACACACGGCCTGGTAACATGGGCATGTGGTTAGGCCGTGTGTCCGCTGCACCTTAATTTTGAGAAACAGAATGCTCAGAATTGGGCACACGAATAGAGAAACAGGCGTGTGTCTCAACTGTGTGTGCCACACTACCTAGAACACAAGCGTGTGTCTTGGCCCTGTGAAACCTGTACCTAATTTCGAATTGAATTAATTAATCACACGGCCTAGCACATAGGCGTATGTCCTGACCGTATGTGAAAGTTAGAGAGTTATACAGGGTCTAACACGGCCTCCAACACGGGCGTGTCCCTTGGACCACACGGGCATGTGAGCCCTACTCCTTGGAAAAATTTTGTAATTTAATAAAAAATTCTTATAGGTCCCGATTAAGTCCCAATTCAATTTTAATGCTCATATTGGACCTCGAGGGCTCGATCAAGGGACGTTATGGATGATCTCGGTAAATGAACAGTAATTTCCTTAATTAAATGGAAAAATGTTCTAAATGTTTTGGTAATGCTCTGAAACCCTATTTTGGAAAAAGGTGCGAGTTTGGGGTGTTACACAATTGATTTTTGAGTTAACATATTATGTTAAATACATGTTTTGGCTTGAATTGGTTGCTTGGTTGAGATATATTAGTGTGTTTCAATGTTGTGTACAGGTGAATAATAATCGGGTGAGAAGTGGCCTTAAAATAGCTTGTTTTCGTTTACACAGACGGAGACACGGGCGTGTGTCTTAGCCGTGTGTGACACACCGCCTAGCACGCGGGCGTGTAGTCTGGCCATGTGTCCCCTGCACCTTAAAATTTCGAAACAGAATGCCTAGGTTTTTACACACAGTCTAACACATGGAGGTATGGCTTTGATGTGTGGCCCCTACACTTCACACACAACCTAGCACAAGGGCGTGAGGTTGGCCGTGTGACCCAAGTCAGTAGCTACCCTAAATTAGACACGGGCTAGAACACGGCCGTGTGCCTTTCATCGATTCCCTACACAACCTAAGACACGAGGTGTCTCTTGGCCGTGTGAGCCACACGATCGGCCACATGGGCAGGTGTCCCCTGCTCTTAAGAAAAATTTTAAAATTTTGAGAAAAACTTCCTGAGTGTTATATGACTTATTCTTGATTTGTATAATAAAGGTAATGAAATATTCATAATTACTTCGTAAAGACAAATAATGCTTTGTAACCCTGTTCTGACAACGGATAAGGGTTAGGGGTGTTACAGTCAGAAACACTCCCAAACCACCAACTATGTTTCCCATCTATATAATGAGTTATTATCCTTCTCAAAACCAACACTTGAGACAAAAAAAAACAATAAAGCATCATCTTATTGAAAACATATACAAACCCCTTGTAAAATAAAACTGTTGGGGATTCTAAACACAACCGTCAAATTCCTTCCCTAATTTGGGTTGTTCACCCACCATTAGTCCTTCTCAACTGCATCTATGCCGATTTCAAGAACCCCTTGCACCAAGTAAGAATTTTCTTCCATTCTGATACCTTCATTTGCAAGAATATGAGCTACTCCATTTGCTTCTCCCAGTGCATGTCGAAAAATACATTGCCGATCGCCTGCACATATGAATCTGGTACTCCTAATGTATGCACTTATCTACAATCTATCCTCCTTTTCTAAAGTGAGTTTTTTTATAAAAAAGAGAGCATCACCTTCAATTTCCACCTCCAAAACACCCAAATCTAAGCCCCACTGAGTTGCCTGGACACATGCAATTTCCTTTGCCACGAACACTGAGGGTATGTGATCATTCATTATTATCTTTGACCCCAACACCCCTCCATTTTCATATCTGATAATATTGTATGAGCAAGATTTTTTTGTGTGTTTTTGAAAAGCTGTATAGAAATTTATCTTCACCAGAGGATTTTTTGATGGCCCCACTCTTTGAACAAGTATCTTCTGATATAGGACAGGAAAATTTGTGTAGTCTCACTTGAAAATTTCAAAACAAAAAATTTCAGAAAAAATTGAAAATTTCCCAAACAGGGGTCATATAGCCGTGAGACATGGCCCAGACCAAGTGAACATTCAAAGTCAAGACACATAACCATGTCCCAGGCCGTGTGTCCACCCATGTGATATTTGAAATTGTAACACTCCTTACCCGAGACTGTTGCCAGAATCGAGCACGAGGCATTACTAAACTTAATCTATCACTTAAATAGTTTTAAATTTTTTATTTAAGCTTTTCGGAATGTGCTGCCATTCTGCGTCGTAGTCGCCTAAAATTTCATATCTTGAGTTTCGAAACTCGAAATTAAGATCCGTGAATTTTTCCTGAAACTAGACTCATATATCTATCTACTAATTTTTTTCATAGATTTTTGACTTGGCCAATTAGTACAGTTTATTAGTTAAAGTTTCCCCTATTTCAAAACTCGACTGCACTAACCTCTTCTTACTACGAACCATGTTTCTTCCTGTAAAAAATTGATATCACTAATCCGTTTGTTTCTATAAAAACTAGACTCAACAAGGATTATAACCATATAAATTACACCTTCTAATTAGTTTTTTACAATTTATGGTGAATTTCCAAAGTTGAAAGAGTGGATCCAGAAATCGCTCTGACCCTATTTCACTAAAACTCAGATATCTCAAAAAATATAATACCTTTACCTGTTTTGCTTATTCCATAAGAAAATAGACATAATAATATTTAATTTCACATATTATTAATCTTCAAACTATGTTTCTACAATTTTTAGTGATTTTTCAAAGTTACGTCATTTCTGTTACTTGAATTTGTTTTTAGGTTACTTTCACATTTTTCATAATTTTCATGTGATAATCACCATTCAATCATACATATTAATAAACATGCATATCATCGGCCATTTTTATTAGCTAATCACTAGCAAGTATTTACACATCATTCATTGTTCATATTATACCAAAAGTAGCTAAGTTTCTATACATGCCATACACAAAACAAAACGTCTAATTATACCGAGTTATTTCTTTGATAGTGTGATCGGCCTCCGACGTTTCCTTCGATCCCCGAGTGGCTAGATAAGTACTATAAGAAGAAGAAAATAAAGAGATTAAGCACTAGGCTTAGTAAGCTTACAAGCAAATAAATCACAACATTCAACATAATGGATAATTATGCATAATATCATCTAACATCATAAATTTCTTTACTTCTCAATTTCTATCTTCTTCTTTATTCCCTTACCTTCTTTCTTACCTGACCTTTCCTTTTTCATAAATGTAATCTACTTTTCCTTTGTTGTTAACTCACTGTAATTTAACTCGTATCCTGACCCGTTGAACCACTCGGAATACTAAGGATACTAGGGTCGTTCCTGTCTATCAATATCCTGCCAATGCCATGTCTTTGACATGGACTTACATGAATTATTCCTGTCTCCAATGCCATATATAATATGGACTTACATGGCTCAATCCTGTCTCCAAAGCCATATTTCTAATATGGACTTACATGGCTCATTTCTGTTCTGTCCTGTCAACCCTAATATCCTAACATTCCTAGGGTTCAACCGGGGCTTTCTAACACTTTTCCTCTGTCACTTCACCTTAAATTCGTCTTTAAATATTTTCATAACATAAATATATAAATGCTGGAAATTGACAATAATAATGTAAAATAAAAGAATATTTCATTTATTTACTGTAAACTTACCTCGATACAAAATGTGACTAAACTTTACAATTTAGTCCTTTACTTTTTCTTTTCCCCGATCTACTCCCTAATTTCGCTCTTCTTGATCTATAATAGCAAATTTAGCTTATTTAATATCAACATTTATCAAAACAGCCCTTTACTCAAACTTTGGAAAAAATTACATTTTTGCCCCTAAACTTTCACATATTTTCACTTTTGCCCCAAGGCTCGTAAATTAAACTTCATCCTATTTTCTTATGTTTTATGATATGCTGATCATTTTTCCCTTCTATGACAACATCAAATTCACACACTAACATGTACTTATGACTATTAGGTATTTTTACCGATTAAGCCTTTTTACTCGTTTTCACTTAAAACCAAGTAGCACAAGTTGTCTAACATAATTTAAAACCTCATATTCCATTATAAAACATCCAAATACACAAATTTCACCTATGGGTATTTTTCCAAATTTGATTCCTAACTTAAATTATTGCTAGCATAAGCTTTATTGAGCTACCGGGACTTCAAAAACGTAAAGATCATTAAAAACGGGGCTTGGAATCACTTACTATGAAGCTTGAAAGTTGAAGAAACCCCAGCTATGGATAGAGGTAAGGTTCGGCTGGTAACTTGAAGAAGATGATACAATTTTGTCATCTTTTTCCCTTTTTATTAATGTTAATAACCAAATGACCAAAATGCCCCTCCTTACTAAACTTTCAAAAATTCCTTCCATGTCCTAATTTTGTCCATGAACTTAAAATTGATCAAATTACCATTTAAGATCTCCTAATTAATATTCCAAAACAATTATACTAAAAACTTCTAGAATGCAAGTTTTGCAAATTATTCGATTTAGTCCCTAACCTCAACTTAAGCACTTTATGCATAGAATTTTATCACGAAATTTTCGCACAATCATGTAATCATACCATGAACCTCAAAATAATAATAAAATAATTTTTTCTACCCCGGATTTGTGGTTTCACAACCACTATTCCGTTTAGGCCCTATTTCGGAATGTTACAGAAATAGGGCCACATGGTTTGGCACACAGTTTGTGACACAATCATGTGTGTATTCGCAGGCTATGTGCCAAATTGTGTGCGTATTCAAAGTTGAGTCACACGACTGTGTCGCAGGCTGTGTGCTAAACCGTGTGGATGTTGCACCTAAAAACAATAAATACACACAATCGTGTAAGGAGACCGTGTGTGGTACACAAGTGTGATAGCCTGTGTCCTCGGCTGTGTGCTCCATTTTAACCCCTAATTCAAGCAAATTCATACACCATTCCTTGCATTACAAGACATGCCATATCTAGCTCATTTATATGGTTCAAAAGCACATTCAAAACACCAATTACATGCCAAAATCTCATCCATCCTATGCCTAGCCAATATGCCCTTCAAAGGCACCATAATTAAAGATCATTCACTCAAATAACCAAACTAAAATGTCAAGTTACCATACTCAAACCATCATCTAAATTTACCAAATACAAGTACTCATGTCAAGCTACCATTCAAGCATCATGACTTAATTCTTAATATTAAGGATTACCAACCAAAGCACTTCAAACATACACATTCAAAATCAACCATTTCACAAATACCGTTATAGCATAACTTTTACATATTCACAGCAAAAGATCTATATACATGCCACATCCCAAAACAAAATACAAAGGCTACCAAGATGGTTGGATAGTGTGAGCTCTCAGTTGATCCGTCTAGTCAGTCCGCAAACTTTACAACTACAAAAGAACATAAATGAAATAAGTAAGCTAAAGAAGCTTAGTAAGCTCACAGCATAAACATCAAATTAACTTACCTTATTTGATACATATATTCAAATAGATAATTTACAATTCCTAATATCCAAATACAAGTTCACAAACCATATTAGTTTTTGCTCACATAACTAAACATATCATGAAAACCTCTTCTTAAATAACTTACATTACTATAAACCACATTTCATCATTTCATTTTTCCACACATAATAACAAGTAGTTCATTATAACCTTCTTCACTTACTAATACCATGAATATGCATTAACATTTAAGCATATAAATAAATTGCAATTCAATCAACATTTAGCCCGATGAACTAAGTAACTTGACTTGGATACTCGGGTAACTACACCACACCAGAGGCATCATAGATGCGTAACAGAGGCACCAAAGTGCAGACAGAGGCACAAATGTGCTATCAGAGGCACTGTAGTGTGAATAGAGACACCAAAGTGCAAACAGAGGCACCGAAGTGCAATCCGTAGCACATTCTGACCCTAATGGCATGCCAATCGTATCCTAACCGATTACTACACTCAATTAGGCATTATACTTAAATTCGTTACCTTTATACATTATCATCATTCAAAGGCACTTCATCATTTCCGTAGACATACTATAAATTCAATGTATCATCGTCAATAATTTGCAATCACAAGAATTGCTACCATTAATTATTTATTTTCATATGTACTCAATTACAATAACCGATATCATATAAATGACTAATGAAATTCCACATACATATATACAATTAACTAGAAAAGAATAATAAAATAACAAGAAATTACATTTACATGTCAAAACACTATGAACTTACCTACGATCACTTCTGATTACAAAGTAAGAACTACTCCGTAATTTTCCCTTTTCCTCGATTATTATCTTTTTGACTCAAGTCTTGATCTATATAATAATTAAATTCACTTTATTATAATCTCATACATTTCAAATTCAATTCAATGCATGAAACCCTTAAGTTTTTATTATTTATGCATTTTCCTTAAACTTTTACATTTCTCACAATTTAGTCCCTAAACCCAAAATTCCAAAATTATAAAAAAATTATAACTTATCATACCAACCAAATTTTAACCCTTTCATTTATAGCCCATATTTATTCTAAATTCTCAAAAATTCCCTATCAATGCTAATATTTAATCAATTCAATCCTTCAACCAAAATTATCACAAATTATTTAATATACTAAGTTAAACCAACAATAACACTTCAACTTCATCATCTAACAGCAAAAATCATAAGAATTCATCAATGGTACAATCCAAAATTCTTAACAGTTTCAAAAACGAAGGTTCGAGTTAGCTGGACCTAGTTGCAACGATCTCAAAAACACAAAAATTACAAGAAATAGACTCAAAAAGAACTTACATGCAAGGTGAGCTATGGCCGAACCTCCCAAACCCTTTCAATGGTGTTCTGCTTTTAGTTTTTGGTGGAACAATCCACTAAAGGAGAAGATGTTTGTTTTGTTTTATTTGTTTCTGAAGTTCCAAATTATTAAATTACAATACTACCCTTTAATTAAACACATATTTTAGCTAACTTAAATCCCTAAACCGTCCATATTAAACTAAACTGGCATAATTTCCAACTAAATCATTCCACATATAAAATTTACACCATTTAATCACTATAATTCAATTATAACTAGACTTTTACATCTATTACAATTTACTCATTTTTCTTAATTTAACTAAGTAAACATTAAAATGTCTTCACCAAAATTTAATATGACCTTAATGTAACTCCATAAACATTAATTAAATACTAAAACACAACCTCACATATCAAAATTGTGGTCCCAAAACCACTGTTTCTGACACCATTGAAAAACAGGACATTACAATTTGACTCCTTTATAAATAGGCTTATTCTGAGCCATCCAAATAGCCCATATTGTGCATGTTATGATTCTGCATTGAAAACTTGATTTGCTAAAATGGTATTACTCATCCACTCCTTGTAATCCATTTTTAATACTATATTTGGCCAACAAAAATTAAGTAACTGTCAAATCTCTTTTGTAGAAGAGAAATCTCTAAAAACATGTTCAACTGATTCCATTCCATCAGAACATCTAACACAATTTGTTTAACCACTAGCCTTCTACTGTATAGATTATGGAATGTAGGGATATAATTTTGGAACACTCTCTAGTTTGTAATTTTCATTTTAGCCAGAAGGTTGAGTTGGTACAATTTTTTATAATAAGGAGAATAGGCAGTCTGCATTGTACTAGTTCTTTCTATAATACTCCCTTGTAACAGACACTTGTACCCACTTTGCACTAAACACTCCCCTAAATCTTTCCCCTGCCAAACCAATTTATCTTTATGTGGAGCACGAGCCAGTGGAATACAAAGAATTTTATCTACAGCTTCTTCGTTGAAGGTAGTATAAAAAAACTCTACTCTCCAACTTCTAGTCATAGGCTCTATCAAGTTAGCTATTGTTTGAATGCTCGGATTACTAACCATATTTCTTATTATGTTTACAGCTCCTAAATTCTAGTCATCAGACCAAATCGAAATTTGGGACCCTATTCCCACTCTCCAACCATGTCCTCTTGAAGAAGCTTTTTGGTCACTCAAATGCTTTTTCAAGTATAGGAAGGGTGAGTTCCCAAGCCTACATTAACAAAATTTAAATCCAGATAGTATTTTGCTTTTAACGTGTGAGATAATAATGAATTGGTACTATAAATCAAACTCCATCCATGCATCGCAAGAAAAGCCAAATTGAATTTCACCAAACTTCTAAATCCCATTCCTCTGTTCTCTTTGAGCTCACATAGCCACTTCCAATCACACCAGTGAATCCCACATTTATTATGGTTTTTCTGCCACCAATATTTGCTAATAATTCCGTCTATCTCTAAACATAAGGAATTATGCAATAAGAAGATGACATAGAGTAAGTCGAGATTGCTGCAAAACTTCCTTGGTAAAAATTTCCTTATCCCCTTGTGAAAGATGTTAATACTCCAGACCTTAATTCTATTACTCACGCGATCTTTTAAAACCTGGAAAGTAAGCTTTTTCCCCTTCCCATCATATTAGGGAGGCCTAAATACTTTTCTGGATTAGTATAAAATCTAACATTAAGAAACAAGAAACGTGCTCAGCAACTCATCAATGACATTTAAGTTAAAATAGAGCAAATATTTATCAAAATTTATACATTTACCAGTACACACTTCATATTCACGAATTATCTCTTTCAAAATGTGAATGCCTCTCTTTGTATCTTTACCAAATAGGATACAATCATCAGTAAATAGAATATGAGAAATTAATAGACACTTTCTACAATCTTTTACCCCCGTCAATAGCCTATCCTTTTTTGCTAATCTCGGCAAGGCTAATAAACCTTTGTTGCAAATCAAAAAAACATATGGACTCAAGAGATCACCCTACCTTAATCCTCGATATGGTGAAATAATCTCCCCTTCCTTTTAACACAACCGAATATTTCACAGTACTAATATAGTGCATGATGAAGTCCACCCATATGTAACACCCTAAACCCGGGCTAGACGCTATGGCCGAATTCGGAAAGCTACATTGGCCACTGAAATGGCCCAGAAAATCTTTCATAGTTTTCAAACGTACTTTTTTAAACCATTTGCGTAAATCATTTCAAACTAGTGAAATCGAGAAATTTTAGAAATCGATGACTTCAGTATTTTATTTGTAAAAGTTTGATCGTTGTTCACAACTTTCATAATTTCAATCATTTGTCAAAATAATTTATTCAAAACTAAAGAACTTGATTATTCGTCACTATTTAAAAAAAATGCTAAATTTATAAATTTTGAAATTAAGTCTACTTTTATTAAGAACTTATTTCTCATATTTGCAGCGAAAAATGTAATATTGATATATTTTTATGAAAATTGCAACGAACCATTTTACTAAAACCATATTTTGCTAAAAATCAATATTTCATGTAAATTCGATAAAAGATCAATAGGCAATTTAAAACCTCAAAAAAAAGTAAGTCATATATTTGTCTAAAGCTCGTTTTCATCGTCGTAGCGAAAAAAAGGTGATTTTGTCAAGTTTTAATAAAAATCAAGTTTCATGCATAGTATTAATCAAATACTAATTTATGCAGCTTTTAAAACTTAATGTCATGCAAGCAATTCATGCAAATCAAAATGAAAAATTCCCAAAGTAAAGTCTCGTGCCACAATCCATAATCAAACTTATTACAAACCCAAAATAACAAAATATCAAAATAAAATTTAATTACTTTAATTTAAAAATAATTCCAAGAAACTCTTTCAAATGTCGTCATCGCATCCTAACCTTGACGTTATCTTTAAAATAAAAATAAAAAAACTAAAATGGGTGAGCTATAAAGCTCAATGTGAGTCTTATAACAAGTTAAATAACAATAAGCACATACATATTGTACAACATAATCAATATTATGCATATGATCGTAGTAGTGTAATTTTTGGAAAACAATTATGCATTTTTTATAAAACATCCTACCCATCACCATTACACTCCAAAAAGAGTTCTTTAGAACTCATCCATCCAAACACTCCAGTATGTGGATGAAGCCACCAATATTCACAGACTGTAAGAGTATGCCCAAAGATCAATCATGAGATGGTTGTAATAACATATTTGATTTGTCATGTTTATTAATATAAGGCGTTGCCATTATTATTTCAGTTTCTTTTCTGTGTGTATAAATAAATTGTTTTATAATAATGTCCTGAGAATAATATAATTATTCTTAAAAGGTCCTTAGTCAAGTATTATTGTTGACTAGGACAACCATAATGCATTAAGACTAAGATGTAGTTGATTGATGATAAAGAGTTGTCATTGATATGGAGTGTCAGAATCAATGCATGAATATGTGTGTTAGAAAACAACATATTGGACTGACCCGCTATGAGTATGTTTCTTGGATTATTATGTAATTGTCACAACATTACTCATAGTGATTAATATGTATATGATCCTCAGACTTGAGATCATCATTATCCCAACATCTTGAGCTGTATATTTTGATACAGTCAAACGTACACCGTAACTAGTTGTTTTATAAAGGCTGATGTTGGATATACCACAATCTATGTAAAGGGATATGGTTGATCAATATAGGATAAGTCCCTCCTACATAATGGGAGTAATATCTTAGGCCTCTTGATTGAGTGAGACTAGAAATGCATGGCCATGCTCAAATAAGTTGATATGAGATGTCATACTTATTTGTGTATCATAATCTACTCAAGGTATCAAGAAAAATGGGATGGACTATGCAAGTGTGGCTATTCCATGACTTGTGTCCATTCCAGAGATAAAGGACTTAAGGATTAATACATGAAAGGTTAATCATAAAAGGATATGTCGAATCATGACTTCTTGTAACTTAGGTAGCAATGATGCATTGCTAAATGCCACTCATTGTTTGTAACATTAGAATCGTTCAAGTATTACTGCTAACGTTACAAGAACCTACAGGGTCACACCCTATGGTTGAAATAAACGGAATAAAACATAGTTGGTATTGTGTTTGGTTGTCACATGAATTAAATTAATTATAAATTAATTTAATTGGGCAATCAAATATCGAACATATTATATGTACAAGGATGTTGTACACATAAGGAGAACATAATTCTATTAATATATGAATTTGGTTCGTATATAAATTTAAATAAATATAGTTTACCAAAATCTTTATTCTAATTAATGTAATTATAATTTTTGGTTAAAACATTATTATATTTATTTATTTTAATTATGATTATTATGCTTGGATTAAAATTTAATAAATTAAGAATTCATTATATACATACCAATTATAAGGGGAGTTATGTCTAGAAAGGGAGAAAAACCCTAAAAAGTGAATATCTATACAAACCCGAAGCTTTGCTACTAGGTCTAGCAGCCGTCAAGAAAAATATCTCTGAAAATAGTTTTGGGGATTTCTTCTGTTCATTGTCAACTGGGTGGATTACGTAGAGGTCGGGATCATAAAGATTGTTGCTTGGATTCGAAAGAAAAACAATATTCTCATTGCCAAGGCTTCACTGTCTACTTAGATTGAAGTTTCGGTAATGTCGAAACCTTTTTCACCCCAATTCGTTCCTCGTACATGGATCCATGGTTTGGATCACCGGAATATTTTTTTTCTGTGCCATGGGGGTACCGGCGTTCCAACACAGACAAGCTGCCATATAGGTTGTGGATAAACCACCATGTAGGTTGTGGACAAAACTAACAATATTTGCAGACAAGCTGCAATGTAGGTTGTGGACAAAGCCACCAATATTCACAAGCAAGCTACCATGTAGGTTGTGGATAAACCACCATGATGGTTGTGGACGAAGCGACCAATATTTGCAGATAAGCTGCTATGTAGGTTGTGGACGAAGCCACAAATTCTTCCTCCTTACAATATCCCACCTTATGAATGTGATATGGCCACAATGAACATGTATATGTATATTTCATTTCAAAATATCATTTATCACATTAGGCATGATGAAACATGCAAATCGAATCATATAGTATCATGTAGGGCATGTTTAACATGTGTTTCACATATTATTTCAAGATATCAAAATATCACCATTTATTTGTCATGTAAAATCAATTATAACACAATATCACATAACATGAGAATGAGAATAACATACTTTTCAAAAAGTGAAAATCATAACCACACAACATACTTTTCACAAAATTTGTTGGTTCAAAATCACTTACTAGTATAATTCGTTTCGACAAATTTAGTCTCTCATTTTAGAATACTTAAAGTATTCACATAAATCACAAATCAAATAATAATATTTTGTTTATGCATTATTAACATTATATATATAACTTGTATCAATTTAGACCCACACCTGAATTTGTATGACCCGATAATAGCGATTTCGTTTCCCAACTCTAAGAGAGGAGATCAACCCTTGAATCCTTAGTTAAACATTAATACCATATCAGTATTTTGACATTTTTAATAATATTTTTGAATAAATGATTAAGTTGAATCACTTACTTAACTCAATGGTCTTAATGAAAAGCACCTATAAAGAATGGAGTATGGATTCGGGGTTTCAAATAAACACTTCACGCACGAACAAGAAATACCCTTGTTAGAATCTTTCATAAACGAGAATAAATAAAGAAATAATTTAATCAGAGGATTTACCAATACTTATGTAATCTTAAGGGTAACTAGACTCAATAATCCTTGTAGTGATTCGATTAAAGAGGAGGATTCTCAACTAACAAAAAAAATAAAATAATAAAAATGATAGATTAGAAAAGATAAACAATAAAACCTTTCAATAAAATCGAGATATGAAGTTAAATAATAAAAAGGTTGATTATGAAAGAAAGGGGGAGAAAAGAAGAAAACGATGAAAAATGGTGGTGGTAGTGATAGTGAAGGTTCGGCAGTGGAGATGTGGTGGTGAGGTGGTGGTGTGATTGGCAAGGAATGGAAGAGATGTGGAAGAATTAAGGAAAAAGGCTTTGTTGAGAAGGTGAAATGGAAGAAGAATAAAAAGAAAGAAATGAGCAAAAGAGGGGTGGTAAAAATAGAGAAGAAGAAAAAAAATATAAACATCAAAACATGTAATTCACCTTGACCAAGTTTCATGCATGACACATAAGGTAAGGGTGAAGAAAATAGGCATGTTGAGGGGATAAAAGAGCAAAAAGGGCACCATGGGAGTGAAAAGGGAGGTTTAAGATGGAAAGTTAACTAGTTAAAAGAGGAAATCATCTTCCTTTGCATGGTAACTAGGAGTGGACAGTTATGGAAGATTTTTCCCATGCAAAAGTTGCCAAAAAATTAAATAAAATATGAAGTGTGTGGAAACTTGAACCCAAAGTTCTTAGGAAATTATTTAAGCTCTTAACCACTAAGTCAATTTACTTCTTTTTTCACAAACTACAACATTTATTTTAAAAACATGGTGTGACATTTGCTAATGTTTGAAGCAAACTTGCACCATATAGAAAATAATGTGAGAGAAGGGATTCGAACACAGATCATTAAGGACAGCTCCACCACTACTCAATCACTATACTTGATACTTATTTATTATCAAATGAGAAAAAGACCATCTGAAAAAAATTCAAGCATGATCATTCTCGGTTCATTAACCCAATTTCCACTAACCCGATTTTTGGGATGTGACACATGAACGATCAAATCCCATCTTTAACATCATATTTCTCAAAAAAATCTCATTTCACTCTATCATAGGCTTTGCTCATGTCAAGTTTTAAAGCCAAAAAACCTTTTCGACCTATTCTCTTTCGCTTAAAAACATGCAATACTTCATAGGCTAGAAGAATATTGTCTGTAATGAGCCTTCCCAGCACGAAAGCACTACATATGTCGAAGACTTGTTTAAATCAATTTACTATTATTTTAGATATAATCTTATAAATCATCATGCAAAGACTAATACCTTAGATCATTCGAACGAGAAACCTTCTGAATTAAAATAATATGAGTGAAATTTAAGGATTCTAGAGAAATACCTCAATTTAAAACATCCAAGCAAAATGATCTAATGTCCTGCCCAACAATGTGCCAATACTTTTGGTAAAATAAAGTTGGAATGTCGTTTGCACCTAAAGCTTTTGCTAGACCCATTTCTTTCAAAGTTGTCCA
This sequence comes from Gossypium hirsutum, assembly GCF_007990345.1. Lineage (NCBI taxonomy): Eukaryota > Viridiplantae > Streptophyta > Magnoliopsida > Malvales > Malvaceae > Gossypium > Gossypium hirsutum. The sequence goes on from NC_053436.1 coordinate 31,990,728, forward strand.
AATCTTCTCTCTACTATACTTGGCTAGGAGACTTTGAGAAATACAATTTTCCACCCCCGATAGAATGTGATTCGTGTCACCAACCCTTTGAGTATAAAAATCTTTGAAAAATGCGTACTAGCAATAGCAACCATTTTAGAATTTCCCGAAACAAATTGGCCATTTTCATCATGCAAACCTCTAATACAATTTATCCATTCTCAGCATTTTCTATATTAATAAATAAAGGGTAATGATCTGAAATAGAATGAGAGAGATGGCATAACGAGAATTCAGAAGAATATAACCACCATTCAGCATTTACCACTCCACGGTCGAGTCTTTCTTGAATATTGTTTTCTGGCAAATTACCCTTTTCCCACGTAAACCAAGAACCTGAATAGCCCATATCTTCCAACTGACATTCTGTAAGAACCAATTGAAACTCCTCCATGTGTCCTTCATCCCTAGGAATGCCTCTATTTTTTTTCAAAAGCATACATAATATCATTAAAATCGCCACATACCATACATGGAAAATTTTGATCTTGTCCTAACAATTGTAATAGATTCCATGATTCACTTCTATGACGAGAATCTGAAACACCATTAAACCTGTCATTCTCCATTTGGGCTTAGTTGGAATTTCTTGCAATTCCACATCAATGTGATTTCTTGAGAAATTCCTCAACGTAATAGAACACCCTTCATTCCACCCAATACTCAATCATTCACGAGTACCCTCAGCCAGGACATCAATCTTACATTGAAAACCACATCATTTCTTAACTTTCTCCATATATTCGAATTTAATTTAGTCTCCATAAAGAATACAATATGGGGATGATAGATTTTCAACTTATGTCAAATTTTACGAACAGCCCGAGGATTCCCCAATCCATAGGCATTCCAAAAAGAAATTTCATTGCATCTGGTCAGCTTGCCCTCTGGCTGTCGCCGTTATCCTTTGAGTAGGACATTCTTATACCCATCATTGATCCCCCTCAAATCTAAAAACTCAGGAACTATAGAGCTCAAAAAATTTGATCTTTGCCTTTTTCTTGCCTTCAAGACCCTCTAATGGGTTGTTTTCCAAGTCATCGTCCATAGTATCTTTACCTAAACCACTTGAGCAGCCCACCACTTTTCTTCCATAATATTCGAATTTACTTTCAGATTTAATCCTAATATCGGATTAATTTTGTACCCTGATTCCTGCCCTCTAATATTCCATAAATTTCTCCTAAAATCATACTTTCCAAAATTGGCTTTCGAAAAATTTGCATCATCTTCTTCACAAAGCCAAAAATTGGTCATGGTAGTTTCCCATATTGACTGTGCTTTCAACGACAAATCCTAACCTAACTCTAACTCCTGTTGTCTACGTGATACTCTAACCAGATAGAAATTATCACTACGTCCCAGACATCCTCAAAAAAAAATAGGAACGTGTTAATTTCTAATATTTAAAATTCGTGTAACATCTCTTACTGGAGTCCGAGGCCGGGACTGGGCACGAGGCATTACCATACTTAACCACATGCATACAATCATTTCTGAGCCAGCAAGACTTGATCAAATTTAAAACTTTTTCTAACCTTGTTTAAACTCCTTATTGTGGGCTACGAAGCCCCAAACACTCATTGGAAACCATTCAAAATCATCCCGGGTCCTTAAACCGACTTAATAAAAATGACTCTTGAAATAGGGCACACGCCCGTGTGTTCATTATAACACGCCCGTGTTGATGGCCCATATGACACACAAGGCCTAAGCCTTTAGGGACACCCCCGTGTCCCATGCTCGTGTGAATTAAATTCTAAATTGAACCTACAGGGGTTTTCACACGGTCTGACACACGTCTGTGTCCATAGCCCGTGTCCCTCACACGTCCATGACACGCTCGTGTCCTAGCCTGTGTCTAAAAATATTTACATTCTGTTTCTGACGTCAACAATTCTTAAGGGTCACACGGCCAAGGCACACGCCCGTGTGCTAGACTGTGTCCATCACACGGCAGAGACACAGCCGTGTGTCTCTGCTCTTGTGTTTACTACCATGCATACTGACTTGAAATTTTTATGTGCAAGGGACATACGGCCAGACAACACTCCCATGGGGCTTGCCATGTGTCACACACAGCCTAGACACACGCCCTTGTGTCTACCCATGTGGACAACATAAGGCTATTTACCAAGCCCTTTGCCACCCTGAAACACAAAATAACAACATCCATCATGTTACAAATCATCATTATATGATTCCCCCAATCCAACAAATTACCCATTCATGAAATAACCTCTTGTATTCATATAACAACTTTCAAATTGAGCCAATTTCGTGGCCTTATACAAAATGAATCAAAATGCTAAAATAAGCCAACACATTTGGTCGATTAACAATGACACAAAATTCTGAAGTTAGAATCCTATACATGCCACAATCAAAATAAATAAATCTAACTATACCAAGTGCTTCGATTAATAGTGTGATCGATGCCTCCAACATCTGTTGATCCACGAGCTAATTAGGCAGCACTATAAGAAAATGGAAAGAAATGGGGTAAGCATAAAGCTTAGTAAGTTGCATGAAAATAAATATAATGACGACTTTACCAATCTTCATCATACTCATGATACAAAAATAGGTATAAGCACAGCATACTCATCACTATCCAATACCATTCACATAGCATATAGTAAGCTCACATCTCATACATTTCAAATAGGTACCTGTACCACTCACAACATGTTTATACTTTTCTCGTTTAACTTAAACTGTAACTCTCGTCGTTGAACCATTTGAAATACTATTGGATATTCACTAAGCCTCAAACACAGGGTATAGTGCCGATGCCATGTACCAGACATGGTCTTACACTGACTCTCACATATCCGTGCTGATGGCATGTCCCAGACATGGTCTTACACTGACACATTTTGTAGTCGATGCATGTCCCAGACATGTCTTACACTAGCTTTCATCTCAATGCCAATGCCATGTCCCAGCAATGGTCTTACACTAGCACACAAATGACTCGAATGTCATGACATGAATAACCGATTTATTTTTTAAGGTTCAACGGGAGTTCTACTATCTCAATATTCATCATACATAATTATATCCACAAATAAGCGATTTATGCCATATCAAATTAAACACATATAATAACAATGTAATTGTATTATTTACATACAACTTACCTCGGTATACAAAATGTAGACTATTTGTTCGGCTTAGTCCACTTGCTTTGCTTTTCCTCGGTCTAGGCCTGGATTTTGCAATTCTTGATCTATAATGATAAAAATTCACAAATTTAATCATTTTAATGATCTAGGTACTCAACAATTTATAATTAGGCCCCTATACTTTTACAAAATGACCATTTTACCCTTAGTTCTGAAAATAGATTTTTATCAAATTTCTTCATATCTTAAGCCTAGTCGAACCCTTTTTACTCTTATAGTAATCCAAAATTCTCATTATTTCTCATATTTACCATCTAGTTTTTCAACTTATGCAAAATGATCCCTAGTTAGGGCTTCCATGAAAATTTCTTCACAAAAGTTATTTATTTCACAACCATAACTCATATTCTTCCATAAAATTTCAAAAATCAACATGTCTACTATCATGGAAAAACCCTAGACTTTTTACCATTTTGCAAAATAGTCCCCTTGTTAGAAAGCCCATGCTACAAGGACCTTAAAAGTACAAAAATATTAAAGAAAAGCCCCCAAAATCACTTACATGCAAAGGTTTTAAGTTGCTAAATTTTTGAAGCTCCAAGAACTCTATTAATGGCTGATATTTTCACTGGTGAAGAGAGAGAATTGAGAAAGATGATAGCTATCTTTAGGTTTATTATTATTTTATCCCTTTTTTGTCACCTAATATTTAACATCCCTTAATTTAAGGCTCCATGTCTAGCCACTAATATTGTAACACCCCACACCCGTGCCCTACAGCGGGACGGAATATGAGGGACTACCTAACTTGAACTCATACATAAAAATGTTTTCATATCACCAAAACATGGTCAATTTAAAAAAAAAACTTTTTCAATTTTTATTATAAACTCCTTAATAAGAGCCTACGAGGCTCAAAATATCCATTGGAACCCATTCGGAATCAATTCGGGTCCTTCAAAGAATTCTGAAAATAACACTTAACACAGGAGCACACGCCCGTGTGACCATTTAAGCATGGTCGTGTTGATGGGCCGTGTGGCTCACACGACCTAAACATATTGGGACACGCCCGTGTCCCTTACCTGTGTGGATTTATTTTCTAATTTGAACCTACAGGGATTTTCACACAGCCTGACACACGCCCGTGTCTTAGCCTGTGTGCAAAAACTTGGACATTCTATTTCTGATGTCAGCAATCCTTAAGGGCCACACGGCCAAGGCACACGCCTGTGTGCTAGACTGTGCCCTTCACACGGCTGAGACACACGGCCGTGTCTCTGCCTGTGTATTTACTACCATGCATACTGACTTGAGATTTTTACATGTAGGGGACACACGGCTGAACAACACACCCATGGGTTTGACCGTGTGTCACACATGGCCTAGACACACGCCCGTGTGTCTACCCGTGTGGACAAAACAAGGCTATTTACCAAGCCTCTTTGCCACCCTTACATACCCCCATCTGCACAAGATCAACCAAGATCAATACGAACATAACATGCATAACCAAAACAGCCACAACCATTAGAAATTTGCAACATTGCATTGAATAATAATTAGTGTTAACCAACATTCATGGTCTATACAAAATGAGTATCATTTTTGTCATATGAGCCAACACATTATGGCTAACTAACAAAATAATAAATAAAAGACTCGAGTCCCTATACATGCCAGAAAACAAAACATTTAAACTAGCTATACCAAGGTCTTAAGTGATAGTGTGATCGAAGCTTTAAGATGTCACTGGATCCCCGATGCTAACTTGGCGGTACTATAAGGAAAGGAAAGAAAGGAGGGTAAGCGTGGGAGCTTAGTTAGTACATATGTGTAAATAAAGTGTAATTAAAAGAAAATCATATTCATCAAACGGAAACTTGTCACGCTTAAAAGATATAAATCTTTTAACATCTCTATTTACTCTTCCTTTCATCCATGTATACTTAATGCATCTCGTCCCTTACTCAGGTACTACCCATAAGTTTAGTATACATACCTCATCAAGTTTTCACTAATTAAATCTTCAGTGTTACCCGTTAAACTCTCGAAATATATATGGATACGCGGAGAATTTGCATCTAATTACCATATAAGAAATCAGGGTTACCTTATGCTATGAAACGCTCACATTTGAGCTACTCACAGGCCTTTTTATCATGTCAGGACATGGACCCCATAGCTATCATGTAACGTTTGCTCATTGAGCCACTCACAGGTCTGTGCTCAAAGCCAGTACCCGGACCCACATTACCTATAATATTCATCTCATGAGCTCAGACTCAACTCATGAGTTCAGACCACATAATTTTTATAACATACCCCTTTGTATCCTATGCTATGTCTAAGGTTCAACGGGATTTCGTAACTAGCCGAATAGCATTGTACTTGCTCACAATGTACTTTGCTCACATAACATGTCATTTATACATTCATAGCAACAAATAGAATTTAGATACATAACAACAATGAGCCAATTACACATGCATATTATCAAAATATTCCAAAGTAAGTTTCAATAACACATTATTCACATTTGTACTTACCTCGATACAAAATGATGAAGACGAGCTTAATCCTCGTAAACTTTGTTCTTACCCCGATCAAGACCCGAATCATGCTTCTCTTGATCTAAATTAATAAAATTCATTTATTTCATCAGCACATCAATTTAGACACTCAGAATTTCATAATTCGGCAAGTTGACTATTTTGCCACTAAACTTTCACAAAATGACCATTTTATCCTTATGCTCGAAAGTCAGTTTTTATCGAATTTCTCCCTACAATAAGCCTAGTCGAACCCTTTTTACTCTTATAGAAATGCAAAATTTCCTCTATTTTACACATTTATCATCTATTTTACTTCTTATGCAAAATAGTCCCTATTATGGTTTTCATGAGAAATCCCTTCACAAAAGTTGTTTATTACTCATCTAAGACTTATATTCTTCCACAAAAATTTAAAAAACAACCTAAATGCTCTCATGGAACTCTAGACTTTCAACCATTTTGTAAAATAGTCCCCTCATTAGGAAGCTCATGACACAAGGGTCTCAAAAATGCAAAAATCATTAAGAAAACTCATTAAAATCACTTACTTGTAGAGAGACTAAGTGGCTAAAAATTTTGAAGCTCAAAAACCCTCTAATGGCTACATTTTTCGATGATGAAGAAGAAGAGGAAAAGATGATATCTTTTTCTCTTTATTTTATTCTTATTCTAGTCAAAATTGGTCACCAACCCACCTAATTTTGACCATTTCTCTTTCTTTTGTCTCCAATGGCCGGCTAGCCTAAGCATTGGGGGTTTAATTGCTCTTTAAAGGCCCCCAATTTAGGTTCTTTAGCTAATTGACACCCTTATCTAACAAAATAGGACTTTTGCACTTTATGCAATTTAGTCCTTTTTCGTAATTAAGTAAGCAATCACTAAAATTAATTCACCAAAATTTTCATGCACTTATCTAATCTTGCTACAATGCTTAAAATAATATTTAAAATAATTTCCTCGACTTCGGGTTAGTGATTTCGAAACTACTTTTTCGACTAGCCCCAAATCAGCCTGTTATAAATATAATATTGGTCTATTTGCTCAATAAAGACCTCTAATTTAATGTTCCATGACTATTTGACACTTTTAGCTATCTAAATAGGACTTTTGCACTTTATGCGGTTTAGTCTTTTTTCGCAATTAAGATCACAAACGCTAAAATTACTTCACCAAATTTTTCATGCACTAATATAAACATGTTATAACTCTAAAATAATAATAAAATACTTTCTCTGACTTCAGATTAGTGGTCTCAAAACCACTGTTCCAACTAAGCCCGAAATCGGGCTGTTACAATTCGCATAAACAAAACTCGATTGAGAAATCTTTATTTTCTTTCGTCTCTTTAATGGAACAAGAACATCTACTTGAACTCTAATCCTCATAAAATTTGTATACCTACGGTTTTGCTGTTTAGAATCATATTCCACAAAATTTCCAATGAAATTTCTGAACTATCTAGCAACATTTTTAGAAAATAAACCAGGGGGTAAATCATGTGTTTGTACCCAAAAATACAAGAAAACCAAAGAAACTTGCATCGGATCTTCATCCTCCTTTAAACGATAAAACACCAAAAGGTAATTATTGAACGTCCACATGGCGCCATTGATCACTCTGTCAATATCAAGTGCATGAAAGAATTTGAATAAAAAATGGTTCTCACCCAAATCTGAATTTTGAACTTCCCTCGATGGATGCCAGAGATTTGTCGAAGTGTTTCTCATTGCAGAAAAGTGTATCACACTTGCCGTAATAAAACATCCAACAAGACTGAATTTATAAGCCTTTTTTCTACAACTCAAATCCATCAGAAAATTGCCAAATCTCTTCTTTAACATCTTCTATACTCAACTTAGCAAGGTTTTTTTTTTATTTTTTTCCATTTTCGAAAGCAAAAATAACAAAAGGCAAAGGTGGCATAAAAAATGAAGAAATCAAAAGAAACCGACAAAACAAAGGAACAAAAGACTTGCTACTGTGAACAAAGCGTGTGAGCAAACTTTTGTCCATGCGCATTAAGTTTTAAAAACAATTAAACTTCATAAAATTAATAATTATCATTTTGATTAAAACTAAAAATTTGAAATTTAAAAAAATATAAAAATTAAATTGGTAGTATAGAGATTAATAATAAAATTTAGATGTTGCAATATATGAAATCACGTGCAAGTGTGAAGAGACAATGAAACCATGGTGGTGATATTCTTATAACTAATGATTCCCAACTTTTCCTTATTTAGGTAGGAACGTACCAACTAAAATATGCCTTCTCTTCTTCAACAATGTTTTCAGATAACGAATATTATTGATTATAAACATGGTTAATGAAAAGAATAATACTACGAAATTACAATTATAACATCATATCTCCACCATTATAATTATGCTAAACTCACATGTTCCTGTTTGTGAGGTTTTTAGGGTTTCTATTTTTTGAGAGAATGCCAAAAAGGGAAATCTCAAATGCATAAAAAAAAAATTAATCACAATTATTTATCATAATATTATCCATTATCTTATTTTCTAAAGCATTTTTTGCTGGACACATTTATATGAATAAAATATAAAGAATTAACTCCTCAAATATACTTGAAAAAGAAAAACTAGATTATTGAATTAATCTGTAATTTTATTTTTATTGATATTTTTCATTATATTTATGAATTAAATTTACTACTATGCTTTAATTGTGTATCGAATTTTTTCATTTTACTCGAATTTTACCATTAAATTTTGGTTTTTATTAAACTTTACTAGTTAATTTTAATTTAGAATAATTTGAAGACAAAATTTAATGAAAATATTTTTATATCTTATTTTAATATTTAACAATAATAAGTAAAATAAATACAATACTAAATAAAAATTATTATTTTCTAAAAAACTTATTTTATATATTTTTATTCTTCAAGTATTTATTTCATTAAATACAAAATTTTCAGTTAATTTTTTAATATTTTTTAAATATAAAAATTAAAAAGATTTTTCAAATAATCAAAATTAGAATTGAGCAGTAAAATTTAAGGTAAAGAATTTTTTTTTATTCAAAAATTGTAGTGGAGGCATTGATATAGTTAACACTTTTCATCAAAACTTGCTATTACTTGTAATTGCAGAGGTGTGTTGATGAAATTTTGACGAATTACTAAGGTATTCCAAATTTTGAGGTAAGGAAGCCCAAGGTCTCTTATTTCCCCATGAAATCTGCCAAAATAATGGGCCGTACCAATCGTGGCACAAACAAAAACAAAACTTGGAATGGGAAGTATATTTCGGATCCAGCCCAAGAAAGGGGAAAAAATATTATTAGTTCAAATTTTGTAGTTTAATCTGAAAGATAGTACAAGTAATTTCACCTACTAGTGTTTGTTTTTACGACTGCAGAAAAGTAATTAAAGAGGGGATGGAAGGTGGAAGAGAAAAAGAAGAGGAACAAGATGGCGTTTCCGTACATTCCCCTTGCAAAGCTCCGCCGTCCTCCGCTTCTTCTCTTCCTAAGGTTTCTCTCGCCGTTTAGTTTTTTCTCCGTTTTATGCAATTAATAATCACTTTTTTTGTTGATTTTTATTTAAATTTTATATTTATCTGTTGATTTATTAGGAGCAACAGGAGGTGGAATTGGAACTCAGGCTATTGGAAGCACTTGAAATTTATCCTCCCGTCAAATTACGAGGCACGTTCATCGCTTCTTCTTCTTTTTTTTTTTTAAAAAATTTGTTAATTGTTTTATTATAGGGAGAAGTGCTTTTGTATTTCAGTTTAAATATTGATTCTTAGGAGTTATCTAGAAAAAAAATGAATTGAAATTTCTTTTTCTGGATTCTAATTGTAAAGTTTTATTGGAAATTTGTATTTATGATTCAGTTTGTGAAGTACTTTTTAACATGCTAGTGATGTGATCAATTCAAATGTTGATTCCTTTGATTTTCTTATTGCTGTGGTGAAAAATGGTTAAGCAATACTTTCAGCAAAAACCTTTAATGAATATGTGTTTAGCTGGTAATTGCAGTAAAAAGGTCAGCTTTTTATTTCTAGTTGACTTGATTCTGTATTTGATCTGGTAGTTTTAGAACCTAATGGTGTTTTTTATGTCAATGAGACATTGGCTTAATGGCAAGGTTGAGGCATTAGGAACTTTTAGATTCCAAGTTGAAGTCCCTCATGTGTAAATCATGTATGCGCAAGTTAGTTTGATTGTTGACTTAATTGTTCAGTTCAGTGCTTGTAATGATTGATTTCGATGGAAACTGTTGATATACTTGTAAATTGTAACTTCAAAAAAAAAAATGGTGCTTCATGTATATTGTTTATAGGCCAATGTTAAGCTTTCAAACCCTAGAGCTACTTCAGTTGTTCAAATAACTTATATGTGGTAAATTATTTGGTGCATTTAGCAGTTAATGCACATTTTTATGGTAAAATAACTAGGATTCATTTTTGTCTTTAACAATCTACATTAATGCATAACTTTGAATCTAATTTGCTTCTCCGCAGGCGTGCATCGCCACTTTGTCCTCTATGGTCTGATGGAATTCCTGAGGAAAAGGTTTGTTCTGCCTCCTGTTCTTGCTGCTCCAAACTGATCCCCTCTTTCAATCCTGTTCTGTCATTTTTGTTTCTTTCATTTTTACTTATTGTTTTGCTAAATTTTGTCACAGCCTGGACCGGCATTTTTCTCCAGACGAGGTTCTGCAGTTGCTAGATCGTTTCTACAACTTGGAAGTGCTGGTAACTTGCTTGTTCTATAATTAATTTTCATGTCCATCAGTTAATTTGGTATTCCTTTGAAGATGAGTTTTGTGCATTGATTACTGTCTTGGTCTCAACATAAGAATTGGTAGCTGTCTTGTATATTAGATGAGGAATCATTGTTACTTATACTCTTCATTTTCTTCTAAGTACCCCTGTTTGACATCTATTTCTGATGTATATTGAAATATTGATACGCACATATATGATCCTCCAAATATATAGAAAACTTAGAAAAAGAAATCGAGTTTACTGATGTTGGCAAATACCCAAGTCCGATGCTCACCATCAAGTCCAAGTAAATTATAGGAGGAAAGTGCGTCCTGAAAACTGGGATGCTAGTTAATGTTTATTGATGGTACAAAGTCTTTTTGATAAAAAAAAAAAAAGAAGAAGAAAATTAGTCCTAAAACCCTTAATAAAAAGTGCTATTGCTTTTGGTGATGTCAAAAGATAATTTTGTTAAGCTAATTTCTCTCTTTTGTAAATATCAGAAACCAGATGATGAAGAGATTGATATTCTAAACCATGAGGAAGATTTTTGCTTGCCACAAAGCTATTTTGTCAAGGAGGAACCCTAAATCAATTTTGGGGGTATTTGGGGGGGGCATCCTGATATTTGTACTAGACTTGGTTTTTTTTACTTGAGATCTGATGATTTCTAACTGTGATAATGTTCCTTTATCAATTTGCACAATATTATTGTAAAAATTAGGTTGCAATTTTGATGGGATGTAATTAGTTTGGCTCTACCATCTTTTGACACCTTATTATTACTTTTTTTTTTATCTCAGCTTATTATTATTTTATGATTTCTCTTTTTTGGGTAAAATATTTTTCTAAAATTTAGACTTATACTAATATTCCTAATTGAATGTATCACCAGTGAAAGTGATAAAAAAATAAATAGATAATTGATGGAAAACCTAATTTGTAATTAAAAGTTATATATCTATATTTATAGAAGATATACCAGTTTTTTTTTTCCCTCTTTATGAAGATGGAAATTTAAAAAAAAAAAACAAAGTGTTTAAAATTTTACATTTGTTTCTTCTCAAAATTTTCTTTTATACTCTACATAAAAATATGATTTATTTTCATATATTTTTATTGTACTAAAAAATAGTTAATTGAATTTTTGTTGAGTTGATAGCGTTAGGAAAATAGTGATTAGAGCACTGAAGCACGTATAATATTCTAATTTAATTAGTTTAGATTTAGGGGTTTATAAGTAATGTAGGAACTCCTATAAGTAAATTGATGTTTTTTTTTTTAAACAATTTTCTATTTTTTAAAATCCAATTCATGAAGTCCCGAGTCTAATCCAATTACTATTTATAAATTTCATATCAATTTAATTGGAATTTTTTAAAAAAATAATAAAATTTAAAAACAACAGATTTTATTATTAGGGTGTATTTGGTTGAAGTAACATTTTTTGGGCAATGTTAAATTTTAGCATAAGATTTTAATGTTTGGATTTCAAATATCATTTTGAGCCACTAATCTACTATTTCCAATAGTATCAAAATTCTGAAATATAAGAGGGATTCTAAGTACTACATTTTCTTTCTGTACTCTTATATTTCCTTGCTAAAGTGACATTTTAGACATATTTATCTTATTTTTATGACTTCAATTTATTTTTCTTCAACTAAAACGTAATAATAATAATAATAATAATAATAATAATAATAATAATAATAATAATAATAATAATAATAATAATAATAATAATAATAACTACTGATGAAACAAGTTATTCTTCAAATAACATTTTAACTAATATACTTAAATCAAACTTTATATTTTAATAGGTCTAGTGTCACATTTGAATTAAGAATGTATATACTTATCATATATATATTAATTTTTTTCCAGAATATATGATATTTTGCTAATTTTATTGTAAGTTTTAAAATTCATCTATGAGATAGAAATAATTTGCATGCTAATTGTCGAAAATTGTTGCAACTTTTTATTTAGGATTAATATTTGATGCACTGTGAGTAGACCTGCTCATGGGCCAGATTAATGGTCGTGAAACTAACAAAAAATTCGACTAAGGCAAGCGCACCTATTGAACAGTAGTATAGTTATGGTGAGACCGGGAATATCGTATCTACGAGGACTAAAAGTACTAGTAATTACTATCTTTTTATTATCTTGCCTAAGAATTAAAGGATGTTTTTAAACTAAAACTAATTATCTAATTAACTAAGATTACGACAGAGATCAAAGTTGGAAAATACTTTATAGAAAACTGATGGAGAAGACAATACCCAAGGAAGAATCCACCTAGACTTCACTTATTACTTCTGAATTAGACGATTTATTCACTGGACTTAATCGGTAGAAATCCCTAGTTTATGTTATAATCTCTCTCGAGACTAAAAACAACTGACTCTAGGTTGATTAATCGAAATCTCTTTCTAATTAAAACCCCTATTGTCGCATTAACTCGGTCTATGGATTCCCTTATTATATTTGACTCTAATCCGGCAGATTTATGCCGTCTTATCTCTAGGATTGCATGCAACTCCGCTTAATAATGAATGACCTACTTTTAAACAGGGACTTTTTCTCCACTGAATAAGCACATCAAAAACTTGAATTAATATCTTGGAATATTAAAGCAAGAATTAGAACTCACAATTAAGAATAAGAACAAGTATTTATCATATAAGTCAAATAGTAATAAGATTCGTCTTAGGTTTCATCTCCCTTAGGTATTTAGGGAGTTTAGTTCATAATAATGGAAAACATCTCAAAATTGGGAAAACAACAAAATATAAAGAAACCCAAAGAACTTCTAGGGAAATTGAATGGAGTTTTTCAGTCTTGAAGTAGATCCTATTTCCAAGCTGATTCCGATGGCTGTCCTTGAGTATTTCTTGCCTTCCACTCTACATGTCCCCTTTTAATCCTCTTCTAAGGTGTTTATATTGACTTTGAAATGCTTCAAAACCCTCAAAATTAGCCTTTTTTCGAGTAGAATTAGACTTGGGCTCGACAGGGACACGGCCATGTGCCACGCCCGTGTGAAGGTCCTCAGGCCATGTACAATTCTGACTTGGTTTTTAGTCGACACGCCCATAACACACGGGCGTGTGGCCTACCCGTGTGTATCACATGGGCTTGTGGATTACTCGTGTGAAAATGCTTAGGTCGTGTGAAATACTGAGATAAGCCCATTTTGTCCATTTTTGGCCCGTTTCTTACTCTTTTCACCTTCCTATGCTTACCTGAGAATAAAAAATTAAGTTAAAGGATTAGGAGTATCAAATTCACTAAATCTTATGATAAATCATCCAAAAATATGCCAAGCATGAGGTAAAAATATGTATATATTATGGTTTATCAAATATCCCCACACTCAAGCATTTGCTTGTCCTCAAGCAAAATCCTCAACTCTCAATTAAAATAAATTCTTTTCAACTTATAATTCTCATCAATATTGTATCGAAGTAAACCACAAGTAATCATATATTGAGAATTCAATTAAAAGAACATCAAAGTTTCAAACAATCCAAGTTGAGCATTTTAATCATAAAATCATAGGTACCTCCCTTTATCTAAGTAATCACCTTTAATTCTAAATTGTCAAGAGTTGACATCCTCACTAAAGATTCACTCAAATCACTCGAAGTGTTTAAGGTTCAATAATTAAGCACTCAATAGTCAAACATGAAAAGTTATTACCATAGGCTTGCATAAAAATCAAATCTCCACCACTATAAATGAGATGATACACGAATCAAAAGGTTTTTAATAGGGTTGTAATGGGGCTGGGGTTAAAAGTGTGGATAAAGGCTAAAAAAGAGGGTTAGAATCGAGATTAATTTAATAAATTACCAAACTTAGAAAAATAAAGCTAATTACTAAATTACAAACAAGTGCGAAAACCATTCGGAACTTAAGAAAGTGAGCTTTTTCTCACTATAATAACATTAACTTATCCAAGCTCTTTATGAAAATAAATATACTTTTTTTTTTAAGAATAAGAACAAGTTTGGAAAGTACATAGTAAGGAATAATTCAGCAATTGAAATGAACGAAAATACTTAGGTAACTAATCAAATCAAATCTCGATAAAAAGGGAGTCAATAAAAAGGGAAAAATTCTTAATGAATCAAAAAGGGTTAAGTTGTGGTTTAGCATTAAGGGAGAAATCAAGAAACAATGGTTAAGGCTCAAAGGGATTCACTAAGGGTCAATTATATGGGTAGGCTTTTTATAGGGTAAGTGGGTTAAAGCCTAAGTGACTTTATCATCTCAGTATATTAAATCAAAAGGTGTGGTCTTGACATGCATAATTGATGCAAGTTCTAGAATAGCAAATCAATGTTGACATACTCATAAAAAATCAGTGAGCAAAAAGATATATGCTCTAAAAGGTTCAAAGTCTCACGAAAATTATGGGTATTTGATGTCAATCCTGTAAATTCAAAATTTCAAGATAATACCTCAATTCAAAGTAACAACCTTGCAATTTTAATTCTCAAAAATCAACTTACCATGATTCATTCTCTAATGTCTTTAAAGTTTGAACAGTCAATGCACAATTCCCTATGATTAAATTCAAAACATATTAATAAAAATTATAAATCAATCAAAATTCACTTTAATAATAGTATGAGGAAATTATTTGAGAACGAGATAAAAATTCAGAGATTTTCTAATAAACATATAAATAACCTCCACACGCTTAAGATGTACATTGTCCTTAATGTACGAAGATAAATAATAATAATATAAGCAAAATATCAGAAGAGAGGGAGAGAAGCGAAACTGCCCTGTATTTTGGATGAAATCCTTGGAATAGTGAAAGCCAGAGTTGTAGATAAGGCTAATGAAAGGCATGATTCTAAGTTACTAATAAGAAAATAAACACAACTTGTGGGAGAGAATTAAGGGATTACTTGATAATAACCATAAAGATAAACATAGTTCAAAATATAAAACATAAGTCTTAAGAAAATTAAATAAAACAAAAATAAAATAAAATAAAAATAAATAGACTCAGAGGTCCTCATCATCAAATGCGTCAGCGTCACGAGGTGGTGGTGGTGGAGGCGAGATGTGGAAGTGCTGACAGATCTGCTGCAGAGTTACCTCGATGCTGTCGAACCTCACAAAACACTGTTGCTCAAAGTGAGTGAGTCACTCGGATATATCAATCAAAGTGGCAGCAGGAGGTTGATGAGTCGGTGGTGGTGGCGGTGGGTGTGGGTCTTTGATCGCGTTATTTCGTGATAGATTTTAAATATTTATAATTAATCGTTCTTGAAACTAACTATTATCGTGATGTAGGCAAGTGTACCTATCGAACAGTAGTATAGTTTTAGCAAGACCAGATTATCGAACCCAAAGGAACTAAAAGTACTAGTAATGACTGTCTTTTTATTATCTAGCCTAAGAATAAAGAGGTTTTTGTTTTAACTAACTAATTATCTAAACTAAGAATTCATAGAGAATGGAATTGGGGAATTACTTTTGGGAAAATCGATTGAATTAATACAATACCTAAAGAAAAATCCACCTAGACTGTACTTGTTATTCTGGCTCCGAATCGGACGATTTATTCATTTAACTTATTCTATAGAAATCCCTAAGTTATGCTATTCAAGACTAATAATGTCTAACTCTAGATTGAATAATTGAGACCTTTCTCTAATTAACACCATAGGGTTGCATTAACTCGATCTATGGATCCCCTTATTAGGTTTCACCCTAATCCGACAAAATCTTGTCACCCTATGTCTAGGCACACAATCAACTCCGCTTAATTATGAAAAATGTACTCTTAGACAGGGTCTATTCCTCATCTGAATAAGAGCTTATCTTGAATCAGTATCTTGGGATATCGAAACAAGAATTAAGAACACATAATTAAGAACAAGTTAAATATTTATCATACAATTCAGAAAATAATAACAAGATTCGTCTTAGGTTTCATTCCCCTTAGGTATTTAGGGGATTTAGTTCATAACTAAAAAGGAAAACATCTCAGAATAATAAAGAATACAAAACATAAAGAAAACCTAAAACTCCTAAAGGGGAAATTGAGGAGAGATCTTTAGTCTTGATGGTGAATCCGGCTTCTGAGATGGATCTCAGCTTTCTTGGAGTAATTCCTTACTCCCTCTTCTGTGCCTCCTTTTCTTCCTCCTCTAGGGTGTATTTATAGGCTTTGGAATGCCTAAGAGCCCTCAAAATTAGCCTTTTCCGAATTAGACTCAACTTGGGCTCGGCAGGAACACGCCCTTGTAACATGCCCGTGTGCGATTACTTCAGGTCGTACTCGAGCCTGCCAAATTGACACGGCCGTATGGTCTGCCAGTGTGAGGAGGTCAGGCCATGTTGATTTCGTACTTTGGCCCATTTTCTCTAGTTTTGGCTCGTTTCTCGTTCCTTTCCCTCTCCTATGCTCTCCTAAGTATAAAACATGAAATTAAAGCATTAGGAGCATCGAATTCACTAATTCTAATAGGAAATCATCCATAAAATGCATTAAATATGGGGTAAAAATATGTATAAATTACAGTTTATCAGTCTTCGTAAGGGGGAGGGACATCAGTAATGTCCTCTGGCTCATCACTAAGGGGGGTCGAATCCATGGCATCGCTTTATCATCCTCATGTGGATCATACTAGAAATTCCCTGATGAGTCATCTAGCCTACTAATGTGAGTGTCGATGACATTTCTAGAGTGTCGAAGAAGTCGAAGTGTCGAGCGAGACAAGTTATGTAGGGACCAAGACAGATGGGACCCCTCTTATGGCGGTCTGTCTGATGGCGAAAAGCAAGCGCTATGAAGTATGCCAAATTAAAGATATGACCAGTCACCATGCTTCAAAGATAGTATGCGTCAATAGTGCTTACAACTCCTGTGCTCTCTCTCCTGCCAGTCAACGTTTGAGCTAATAAAGCGTGGATGTATCGTAAAGTCGGAGAAAGAGATGTTGCCTTTGAGCGACTCGCGTTGTAACGGATCTAACTAGCTGTGAGATCGGTCCAATAGTACGAAGGTGAGTGATGGATGTGACGGTGGAGGCGGAGAAAGTTATCGGCACCTATAAACTCATCAGTGTATATGCCCAAAGTTGCGCCAAACTCAGGGATGCTCATATGTCACACTAAGCCACCAAGTCAGAAAGTGATAGTCCGGCCTCGTAATGGGTATTCATCACATGCTATAGATGGAAAGTAGTGCAAAAATCCAAGGTAAGCTCTGAATAAGTGGGCTAGATAATCGCAAAGAACCGATCCCACGAGCAGTGGTAATGAAAGCACGAACCTCATCAACTAGTCCAACCTGCTCCAATGCGGCCCAGTCAATACATCAGCCTAAACCTAGCGGTCGCACGTGCAAAAGCTAAAACAAGTCGTCCTCTGAGCCTGACGAGAATTGAAACATAGGATGACGAGCTTCGGTTGAGGCGTTCGAGGAGGTTGCACCGGGACCCTTCCGCTTTTTCGAAGCGAGGACGGTAGTCTTCTTGCCTCGTGTGTTTGTCATAGTGTACCTACAAGAATAGATGAATAAATTCAATTTGATGCATGAACATTATAGGTAAGCAAATAAATATTCATCCAAGTTCAACCCCACAATTTAATGAAAATAGAAAATGGAAAAATGTTAATGTACAATAAAACTAACTAAATGATTATTATATATAGGCAGCAAGATACGAATGAAATCAATAAGACAATGACCCCAAAATACATGTAAAATATTGTGACTGTCCAAAATCTTAAGCATAAAAATAACTAATGTAACTGAATAAAAATCAACAAATCAGGAATGCAATAAGAATAATAATATATCAATAATAAAACGAACAGAAATAACGTAAAATAAAAATAAAACAGTAATAACGAACTAAGAATAATAATAATAATAATAGTAATAATAATAATAATTCAATTAAAATGATGTAAAAGAATTAGAGGGGCAAAAAGGGGTAACCAACGATGGGTTGTGGTAGTTAGAGTGGTGCGGTCGGAGCTGGTGGGGTGCGGGCCGACGGTGGTGAACGGAGAGGGCACGAGCGTAGGGAGTTAGGCCGTGCGGCGCGAAGGAGGGCGAGGTGAGGGGTGGGAGGTGTACGCGCGCGGAATGGGGAAAGAAGGGTTGGGTCGAGCTTGGAGGTTTCGTACAGCGTGTATGCTGTTGGGGGCTAGGGAGAGGGGATCTTGGTGAGGGCTTTGCGCAGGAGGGGAGAACGCCGGTGGCCGGACTATGAGGTGAAAGGGTGTTACGGCAACTAGGGTTGGAGAGCTGGGGAAGAAGAAGAAAAGAATAAAAATTAAATTTTTTGGAGGGGTTAAAATAGGGGCACGGTTGTGTTAAGGCCCCATGTTGGGTCACATAGCCGTGTCACACTCCCGTGTGAATCGAGTTTAGCCCGTGTTAATCGCGAATATTAAATGTCCATTCGCCACACGGCCTAAGAACGCCCATATGTCCAGGACGTGTGGTTCACACGGCCGTGTACAATATTGTTCGCTTCTCCCACACTCGTGTGGTTTCCTACACGCCCGTGTATCTGAACACATAGCCGTGTGCCTTACCCATGTAGCTCCCTGACTTATTTAAAATTTAAAAATTTAGCTCCAGTTTTCACACGACCTGAGACACGCCCATGTGTCCAGGCCGTGTAGTCCATACGGCCATGTCGCACTCCCGTGTGGCTCTATACTTTGAGATTTTTTAGCCCTGTTTCTGCACAGCCAAAGATACGTTGGTGTGCCCAGACCGTGTGGGTCACTGTTCCTGCATAAAAAAACACGAAAAATAGCTAAAATAAACTAGTTAGTGGTGTTAGTGCTCGAGTTGCCTCTCAAAAAGCACTTATTTAAAGTCTAAGCTTGACTTACCTCAATTTCGGGTGGTCACGGTGGCTTGAGGATTTGAAACTCCTCACCTCTGCTATCAATTTTATCAAAATAAGGTCTGAGTCGAGTATTATTTACCTTGAAAGTTCTGAATTCAGTGTGTGTTACCTCGACTGTTTCATGTGGGAAGGTATTCAATATCGTGAAGGAAATCGCCCCGTTTGTATTATGCTCTGAGTAGTAATTCGAGGGTCATTTTCATCTAACAATACTTTGTCCCCGACCTGAAATTGCTTTGTTTCATCTCTACGCTTATCGTGGTGTCGCTTTGATTCATCGTGTGCTTTTAGTTTCTCCTTAACATGTGTTCTTCATGAGTCGCTCTGTTTTTGTTGCATGGATTAGAATGAGGCTCTATTACGTTCTTCCTAGGGGATTCCTGCAAAGAAGTTTGCGCTTTAACATTACTCGAGTTAACAGAACTTAAACAATCGTCTCGATTACTAGATATATTAGCAGAATCACGAGTTTGAAGTTTAACCGTGTCATCTCCTACACGAAGTATCGATTCACCTGTGCCAACATCTATAATAGTTCTAGCAGTTGCTAAAAAGGGTCTTCCTAAAATTAAAGGTACATCACTATCCTCATCCATTTCTAGAACAACAAAGTCAACTGGGAATATAAATTTATCAATTTTGACAAGCACGTCTGCAATAATACCTCTAGGAAATCTAGTTATTTTATCTGTCAATTGAATGCTCATCCTAGTTTGTTTAGGTTTCCCAAGACCAAGTTGTTTAAACATTTTATAAGGCATGACATTAATGCTCACCCCTAGATCAGTCAACGCATTCTTAATATTTAAACTACCAATTAAACAAGGAATAGTAAAACTCTCTAGATCTTTCAGTTTATTAGGTAGCTTATTTTGTAAAATGGCTGAGCATACTACGTTTAGCTCCACGTGTGACGAATCATCTAACTTTCGTTTATTTTCTAAAAGCTCCTTGTAATGCCCCGTACCCTAGACCGTCGCCGGAGTCGAACACGAGGTGTTAATAGACTTAATTCATTACTTAAACAGCTCAAACAATTTATTTTTAAAATTTTCAGTCAAGCTAACAATCTGCGTCATAGTCGCTTAAAAATTCATATCTCGAGTTACGAAACTCAAAATCCAATTCTGTAAATTTTCCCTGAAACTAGACTCATTTATATATATACTAATTGTTTTATAGAATTTTTGGTCAAGCAAATTAGTACAGTTTATTAGTTAAAGTCTCCCCTGTTTCAGAGTTTGACTGCTCTGACCTCTGTGTATTACGAATCAAATATCTCCCTGTACAGAGTTTCAATGACTATACAGTTTGCTTCTAATAAAACTAGACTCAATAAGGAATCTGTAAATATAAATTATGACTTCTAATTATATTTTAACAATTTATGGTGAATTTCCAAAGTCATAACAGGGGATCCAGAAATTGCTCTGGCCCTGTTTCACAAAAATTTAAACATCTCATAAAATATAACTCATATACCTGTTTTGTCCATATGAAAATAGACTCATAATTCTTCAATTCCATATATTATTCATCATCTAATTGTATCTCTACTATTTGTAGTGATTTTTCAAACTCACGTCACTGCTGCTGACTGAATCTATTTTATGGTAAATTTTACCTATTTCACGGTTTCCATGGATTAGCTAGCAATTTAGCATACATAACACCAAATATGATCATGATTAGCCATTCCAATGGCTAATCATTACCGAGAATTTCCATACCACTCAATAACCATATCATAAGACCATATACACAAAATGATTATAATGCTATACATGCCATACTCAAAATATACAAGCCATTATGCCAAGATGGTATACGGATAGTGTGAGCGTGCCTCCGACCGTTTCCGATTTCCGAGTTGGCTTGTCAACACTACAAGGAATGAAAAGGAGGGAGTAAGCATAAATGCTTAGTAAGCTCACATGCAAATAGCAAGTAACACAACTATATGCGCAAACATAAAACATCATTTGCATAATCATCACCGAGACATTCATATCACATTTTCATTTATCATCTTACCATATTGTTGTTATATCGAGTTTTCAACCCGAGGGTTAAGTACATACCTGTTCAAAGTATTCATTTCACAACACTTACCAATACGTCCCTTTCATCTCGAGTATTCCTCTATTTGAGTAGAATTTTACCCGTTCAACACATCGGAATATAATTCGGATACATGGAAAGTTTGCACATAAGTGCCACATATGTAGCCAAGCTACCATGTAACCCGCCCATAAGTGAACTCGGACTCAACTCAACGAGCTCGGGCGTTCGTATCCATAAGTGAACTCGGACTCAACTCAACGAGCTCGGATGCCTAGTTACATCTCTCGAACTCGGACTCAACTCAACGAGTTCGGACATTTGCATCCATAAGTGAACTCGGACTCAACTCAACGAGTTCGGATTCCCAAACATCCTAGTGACATGTCACTTGTATCCTAATCTATTGCTAAGGTTCAAACGGGCGTTTTCCTCGATCACACATCTTTGCCATCTTCCACGAAATATCGAAATTGATACTTCGGTGATAGTTCATACTCATCAAGTAATTAACATAATTACATATTATTCAACAATAACCACAAAGCATAATATTTTATGATAATAATCAGCATCATATCATATAAACAACATTAAATTTCTTAAAATGACAATTATGTTACTACATTTACACATGAACTTACCTCGTATGCGAAAATGGCTACTTTTACCATTTCGTCCACAACTTGGTATTTTCCCCATTGTAGCCCAAATTTTAGTTTTCCTTGCTCTATCATTTAAAATATCGTCTAATTAGGACTCACATTATTCAAATTGACCCAAAATCATATTTTGGAAAAATTACAGTTTAGCCCCTAAACTTTCGCATATTTACACTTTTGCCCCAAAGCTCGTAAATTAAAATTCAGCCTATTTTCTTATGTTTTATGACATGCTGATCATTTTTCCCTTCTATGGAAACATCAAATTCTCACTCTAACATGTACTTATGACTATTAGGTATTTTTACCGATTAAGCCCTTTTGCTAGTTTTCGCTTAAAACCGAGTAGCACAAGTTGTCTAACATAATTTAAAACCTCATATTCTATCATAAAACACCAAAATACACAAATTTCACCTATGGGTATTTTTCCAAATATAAACCCTAGGTTGAATTATTGCTAGCATAAGCTTAATCGAACTATCGGGACTCCAAAAACGTAAAAATCATTAAAAACGAGGCTAGAACGGACTTACAATCGAGCTTGGAAGCTTGAAAAACCCTAGCCATGGTTTCTCCTTGCTATATTCAGCCATGGGGTTGAAGATGAGCAAAATTGGCTTTTAATTTTGTATTTTAATTCATTTTACCCCTAAATGACCAAAATGCCCTTGCTACTAAACTTTCCAAAAATTCCATCCATGTCCAATTTTTGTCCATAGACTTAGAAATTGGTAAAATTTCTATTTAAGACCTCCTAATTAATATTTCAAAACAATTTCATACTAGAAACTTCTAGAATGCAAGTTTTACAAATTATTCGATTTAGTCCCTAATTTCAATTTAAGCACTTTATGCATAAAATTTCTTCACGAAATTTTCACACAATCATGCAATCATATCATAGACCTCAAAATAATCATAAAATAATTATTTCTATCTCGAATTTTGTGGTCACAAAACCACTATTCCGACTAGGCCCAAAATCAGGATATTACACTCCTCTAAAAATTTAACTGCGTTTGGCATATGCGAAAGAGCTTCAATAAACGGTAAGTTAATATGTAATTTTTTTAATAATTTAAATAATTTACCGAATTATTCGTTTGTGTGGTCTTTCCTTGTCGCATTTGGGTATGGTATAATCTTTAATGATCGAATTCTTCTTATTTTGGCTTACCTCAACCTTATCATTGCTTACCACTGTTTCTTTCCTCGGTTCAGCTTCGGATTCAGCTAACCCTTCTTCATCTCGAATAGTAATCGCATGAAGCTGTTCTCTTGAGTTAGTTTCGGTGTTACTTGGCAAGTTACCTTATGGTAGTTCAGAAATCAACTTAGTAATCTGTCCTATTTGAGTTTCGAGCCCTTGAATCGACGCTTGCTAATTCTTAAGCGCTGTTTCGATATTCTGAAAATGAGTTTTTGACACCAAGATGAATTTTGTAAGAATCTTTTCAAAGTTCGATTTCTTTTCTTGTTGGTAAGGTGGTTGTTGAAAACCTGGAGGATGTTGTGGTCTTTGATTTCCTTGACCACCTTACGAGAAATTGGGATGGTTCCTCCAGCCTGCATTATAAGTGTTACTATACGGATTGTTTTGAGGTCTAGAATTATTACCCATATAATGGACTTGTTTCTCATCGGTGCCAAGGTTGATGGATGGATAATTTGTATTGTGCACTCCTTCTCCATTTGAATCACACCTCAACACTGGATGTACCTAAGTAGAATCATACAAACCATCAATCTTTTTATTTAAAAATTCTACCTGGTTAGATAGCATAGTGATCGCGTCGAGGTTGAAAACACTAGATGCTTTTGTCGGCTTCGTTCTCATGACTTCCCACTGATGGTTATTCAGTGACATCTCTTCAATAAATTTGTAAGTCTCTTCAGGTGTTTTGTTGTTTAAAGTTCCACCAGTAGCTGCATCGATAAGTTGCCTTGTTGAGGGGTTCACACCATTGTAAAAAGTCTGAACCTGTAGCAATAGAGGGAACCCATGGTGAGGGCACCTTCTTAATAAGTCCTTGTATCTCTCCCATGCATCATAAAGAGTTCTAGATCCATCTGCACAAAAGAAGAGATATCATTCCTCAATTTAGCCATTTTAGCCGGCGGAAAATATTTAAGCAAAAATTTTTCAGTCATTTATTCCCAAGTAGTGATTGACCCTCGTGGTAACGAGTTTAACGACTGTTTAGCCTTATTTCTTAATGAAAAGGGAAAAAACCAAAGGCAAATGACATCATCAGAAATGCCATTGATCTTGAAGGTGTCGCATAATTCCAGAAAATTTGCTAAATGAGTGTTTGGATCCTCGTCCTGCAAACCATCAAACTAAACAAACTGTTGTATCATTTGAATCGTGTTAGGTTTCAGTTCAAAATTATTTGCAGCAACAGCAGGTCTAACTATACTTGATTCAGTTCTTGTTAAAGTAGGTTTAGCATAATCATATATAGTACGAGGAGCGGGATTCTGATTTACTAGATTTGCAACAACCACAGGAGGTAGCGGATTATTCTGATTATCAGCTATCTCTTCGGTTGTAGTACAGGTATTGTCCTCTTACTCTTCCTCTATATATTGTAGGCTTCGCCTTATTTCTCTTCGGTTTCTATGAGCTGTGCTCTCGATCTTACTGTCAAAAAGTAAAAGTTCTGACTGGTTTCTCCTAGTCATAAACTAGAGCACCTGCCAAAAGCAGACAACAGAAAAATTAGAAAAGAAAAATTAAACTAAAAACAAAAAGTAAATTGCAATAAAAGTAAAAATGACTAAAGTAATAAAAATCAAATGTTCCTAATATCTTAGTCCCCGACAACAGTGCCAAAAACTTGATGGTCGTGAAACTAACTAAAAATTCGACTAAGGCAAGCGCACCTATCAAACAGTAGTATAATTATGGTAAAACCGGGAATATCATATCCACGAGGACTAAAAGTACTAGTAATTACTATTTTTTTATTATCTAACCTAAGAATTAAAGGATGTTTTTAAACTAAAACTAATTATCTAATTAACCAAGATTACGGTAGAGATTAAAGTTGGAAAATACATTTTAGAAAACCGATGGAGAAGACAATACCCAAGGAAGATCCACCTAGACTTCACTTATTACTTCCGAATTAGACGATTTATTCACTTGACTTAATCCGTAGAAATCCCTAGTTTATGTTATTAACTCTCTCGATACTAGAAACAACTGACTCTAGGTTGATTAGTCGAAATCTCTTTCTAATTAAAACCCTTATTGTCGCATTAACTCAGTCTATGGATTCCCTTATTAGATTTTACTCTAATCCGGCAGATTTATGCGATCCTATCTCTAGGATTGCATGCAACTTCGCTTAATTATGAATGATCTACTCTTAAACAGGGACTTTTGCTCCACTGGATAAGCGCATCAAAGACCTGAATTAATATCCTGGAATATTAAAGCAAGAATTAGAACTCACAATTAAGAATAAGAACAAGTATTTATCATTTAAGTCAAATAGTAATAAAATTCATCTTAGGTTTCATCTCCCTTAGGTATTTAGGGAGTTTAGTTCATAATAATGGAAAACATCTCAAAATTGGGAAAACAACAAAACATAAAGAAACCCAAAGAACTTCTAGGGAAATTGAATGGAGATCTTCAGTCTTGAAGTAGATCCTGTTTCTGAGCTGATTCTGATGGCTGTCCTTGAGTATTTTCTGCCTTCCACTCTACGTGTCCCCTTTTAATCCTCTTCTAGGGTGTTTATATAGACTTTCAAATGCTTCAAAACCCTCAAAATTAGCCTTTTTTCCGAGTAGAATTAGACTTGGGCTCGACAGGGACACGGCTGTGTGCCACGCCCGTGTTAAGGTCCTCAGGCCGTGTGCAATTCTGACTTGGTTTTTAGTCGACACGGCCATGACACACAGGCATGTAGCTTGCTCGTGTGTATCACACGGGCGTGTGGATTACCCGTGTGAAAATGCCTAGGCCGTGTGAAATACTGAGATAAGCTTATTTTGTCTGTTTTTGGCCCGTTTCTTACTCTTTTCACCTTCCTATGCTCACCTGAGTATAAAAAATGAAATTAAAGGATTAGGAGCATCAAATTCACTAAATTTTATGATAAATCATCCAAAAATATGCCAAGCATAGGATAAAAATATATATTATGGTTTATCACAGATTGAGCCCAAGCAAAAATTAAGGCCCGTTTGCTAGGTCGGGCCGGAAAAAGAGCTTAAAAACTTATCCAAGCTCGGTCCGAATAAAAATACTAAAACACAGGCCCGACCTGGGCTGCCCATATTAATTTTTTTATATTTATTATTTTTACATAACTTTTAAATATTTATAATACATCAAAAATACTAAAAATATTAAAATAAATATTTCCAAACAAATTGAAAATAACTTTTAAAAAATATGTATACTTAAATAATACTAAGATAGATGCAACTTAACAAGAAAATATCTCTAAAATAATAACAAAGTTAACAATAAAACAAGTGTTATACAATATCCAAACAATAACAACACAATTATAGCAATATAAAAATGAAATTGTAGCAAAATAGAGAGAAAACAACAAGAAAATATTATAAAAATAACAATTTTTTTTTTGCATTTAGTGAATTTGGGCTGGGCTCTGGCCCAAATGTCTTACCCGAAGCCTAACCTATTTTTAAAACCCAAATATCTTACCCGAAGCCTAACCTATTTTTAAAACAGGCCTTACTTTTTTGCCCAAGCTCATTTTTTGAGCCTATATTTTTGTCCAAACCCTCCCACTTTTGGGGCGAGCCTTCTGGTCGAGCCAAGTGACCCAGCCCATGAGCAGGTCTAACTGTGGGTGTATAGGTTTCATGCACCATTAGTTAATAATAAGATGACAAATCACCACTAATGTAAAACAAAAAAATACTGAAGGACTTGAAATTAAATACTACTAACTTTATTTAAACATAATTAAATATTAATTATGATTATCAGGAACCAATTTTTCAAGTTTAGATTTTGGGCTTAGGGTTTTGAGTTTCAAATTTGATATTTTTATATTTATTTATGTTTAATAATTATAAATTAATATTTATTTTAAAAAATAAATAAATTTATATTTATTTTTAAATCTTTCAATATTTTTTTTTGTTTTAGACCAATGACAATGGTTATCTTATTATGTGAGTGAAACTTATGCACCAACAGTGCAACTAGGAGTTTGAACCTTGATATTTGGTGTGGTTGGTGTGGTGAACCCAATACTATTGATCATGTACTGCTCTATTGTTTTAAGAATAAATTACACCAACAATCATTCAACTTTGACCTAAAAGACAAAACAACTACTCAACTTTCAATTCAGCCACTCAACTTTCAAAAAAATAACAAATCAGTCATTAACGTTACCAAAAAATGACAAATCAGTCACCATTAACATTTTCCATTACAGGCTTAATGAGACAGGTGTCTGGCCACGTTGGATATTTTCCTATCATCCCTCTCACACGCCACCATTAAATAGCAAAAACAAAAAGAGAAAATGGGGGCTTTTCACCATTTTTCATTATCCTTCTCAACTCCCTCACCACAACCCTCGACATTGGCAACCTTCACAAGCCCACTATCATTTAATCACCATACCATCATCACTCACTATCACTCATTTGCTAAGACACCACCACCATAACCATCAAATCCCAACACCTAAACATTCTAGACCCGTGAAATCCCAACCAAAAATAAAAATACTAAATAGCAAGAATCCAAAATCAAACCAGCAAAAAAAGAGCAAGAATCCTAAACATCAAAAGAGAAAAGTAAAAAAAAAACTAAAAAAGGAAAAGAATGAAAAGAGAAGAACTTGAGCAACCAATTCAATGATCCGAGTGGTCAAGATTCATGGTTGGAAAGAAGAGCTGTGGTCGGAATATGATGGTGATCCATGGTGGTCGATGAAGATCCATTGAAGCCTTGTTCAAAGTTTTGATGTCTTAATCTCAATATTCTGAAGGCTTAATAGGAAATCTTAATTGATATTTGAGAAGAGGAAAAGAGGAGCCATTTGGTGATGACGATTGGTCGGAGAATGCCATGAACAGTGGCGAGTAGAGTTAAGAAAAAAAAAGAAAAGAGGAGAATAAAAGGAAAAAAAGGGACAGAGATTCAATAGAGTCGCTGGGGGCAGAAAGATTCAAAGGGACAACAGCGAACTGAGTGGTGGCTCCACCTTGGAGGAACAAAACAATCGTAACTAGAGTATCTCCACTTCTTCTTCTTCTTCCTCTTCTTATTCTTCTTCTTCTTCTTCTTGGTTTGTTATTTTTGAAAGTTGAGTGATTGTTTTGTTATTGAGATCAAAGTTGAGTGACTGTTGATGTAATTTACCTTTGTTTTAAAGCTATTGAGGTGTGGGAATATTTAAGGGTTACGGTCGGTAGTACTACTATTTTGAGCTTCATCAAGGATTGTTTGAAAGCAAAGTACGACCCTGGTTGTTCACACATTTATGGTTTTAATTGTTCAAATGAAACTAATTTCTTTGGTATGAGTTGGATGTTACGGCTAGTCAGCTTCTTATAGAATTGGGCTGATTCTCGAGCTGTTCTTCAACAACAACCTAACCAACCATCTCACCTTCTACTCGCTGCTACCACTTGGTCGGCTCTGTCACGTAATGCAATACTAGTGCAGTAGATTTTCAGGCGGAAAGGGGCTTCTACTTTTGTTGTTGTATTGTAGGATGATGGTAGTGATGTTATAGATGCACTCTCAGGTCACAAGGCTGGTGTTTTCAAAGCTCCTGTAGTCAAGGCATGTGATAGATAAAATCTTTACAGCTGAATAAGTTGTATAGTATTAAATTACGGTTGCGGAGTCCGTTGCGGTTGCGGATGTTGCAGACGTTATGTAACGCAAAATAGTTGTTGCGGACGTGATTTTTTTTCAAAAATCACAATGTTTCAAAAATATTATATTTATACATTTTATAATCATATTTTATTATTCTAACATTAATGATACTCTTTTATGTGTTTTATTTAATTTATAAAAATAAAAATATAATTTTATAAATAAAAATTCATTGAAAACAAATATGAACCATACAAACATTATCACACTAAATCATGAATAATAACAACCATAATTTTAATAAATAACATATAAATTATCTCATATTTTGACATGAAAAGTTAATTTTACATCAACTTAAAAAGGAAAAATATAAACATACAAATATAAAAACTCCATTTGTTATATAATTCACCACTGTACTGAATGATATGGAGGATCTAAATCATCTTTACTTTCATCACCCCCTTGGTTTCGATCACCTCCCGTTCCATGTGAAAAAGGCATCACATTGTATGCAAAATGTGGAGGGATAGAACCATGTAATGCATCACTTGTAAGAAACATGTAATGAGGTAAATGATGACCAAAAGATCCATAGCTTGAATTATGTCCAAAGTAAGGTGGATAAAATGCATTTGGTTGGTAGGAATGAGAACTCTAAGATGATGATTCATTAATATCATTCTCATTTGTAGCTAAACTATATGATGATGAGCCTGTAAATGAATCATAAAAGTGCTCTCTCATCCTCCCATGAGTTCTATCATCTCTAAATCTTCTATGTTGTGAACTAATAGATGCATTTGTTTCATACAAATCTGGACCAGTAGCATAAGGATATCTAGTCATACCTTGGTCTCCATAAAATATGTTAGAATACATGTGCTGAGGTTCTATTTGGCATGCATCTTCATTATTTCCACCAAGATCATCACCATCACCACCACTTGGTGCCGATAGTTGAACACTTTCCTCAATAGATTGAGTAGGTGAAATGTCATCCATATTGTCGCATTGAGTTTCTTCATCGACATTTTCTTTATCAGGTTCATTAAGTAACTCTTCAGGCAACCATGAAAAATTAGGTTCACTATCAAGCGTAGAATCCTCTCTTTCTTCAATCCATGCATTTAATGGATCCTCCTCTTCAAATTTGATTAGATTAAATCCCATTTCTAACTCTTTTACACTTTTTTTATTTTCATGTGCCTTAGCTTCGACTTCATATTATAATAGACATAAACTAATTTTTGAAGCTTTTTATGCTTGAGCCTGTTTCTCTTATTTGTATGGATCAAACTAAATATACTACAATTGCGCTCACAATTTGAGGATGAAGTTGTTTGACTCAAAACTCTAACAACAATGCATTGAAGTTGAGGTGCACAACCTCCATAATGAATCCACCATTCAGTTACCCAAAAAACATAAATAATAAGATGCAGTTCGTAAAGTATCTATAAATATATTTTTATTATCTACAAAACTATAAAGGTAAAAAAAAATTACTAGGATTAGTCCTCAGAATTATAGCTTGAGCTAATAGTGTTCCAAAAGAATCCACTTTATCTCGATATAGAAACAACTAAAAATAAATAAATCAATAATTACAA
The DNA here is from genome assembly GCF_007990345.1 of Gossypium hirsutum. Classification (NCBI taxonomy): domain Eukaryota; kingdom Viridiplantae; phylum Streptophyta; class Magnoliopsida; order Malvales; family Malvaceae; genus Gossypium; species Gossypium hirsutum. Next base: position 32,021,279 of record NC_053436.1, read on the forward strand.
TATAAGAATTTATAGGTTCCTTTACAAATTTAGGTATATAAATATATACCTGATTCATTGCCAAAACTTGATTACTCATGTTAGGCTCTAACTTTTGCATAATATTTCTAACTCGGTTCATGGTTTCACAAAGCACATGGTTTGTGGAATTGTCTTCATACAAAAATTGTGGATTAAAGAAATATCCTGTATAATAAATAAAATAGTAAATATCTAAATAAAACACTTTACAAATTAAAATATTTAAAAGTTTTACGACGTACCAGCAGAACGCAAATCATTATGAAGTTGATTACTCCATCTCTTATCAATGATATCTCAATATTTCTGGTAATAACGACAATCTCTTTGAATTGTCAACTTTGCTTGATCCATAGCTTTATAAATGAAACCCATAGTTGGTTTTTTATCGCCATCACACATTTTTAACACTTTAACCAACAATTCTTGGATCTTTAAGACATTAACAACCTTTTTCTAGAACTCACTTGAGTTAATGACTTCCATTATTTTTAGTCTAGGTGGTTTTCTTGCATATGTGGACCTTTTCCATGCTGAAGAAGTCACCATTTCCTTTAGCATTTGTTTGCTTCTAACAATGCTCTCCAAAGCAATAAAATTGGTAGCAAATCTAGTGATCCCCAAGTCGTAAGAGTTCTGCACCCTTGGTATATTTTTTCATATAATCAATTATCCAATTATGATTGTATATGAAAGAAGTTATCTTTTTTGCCTCATTTAAGAACTTTTTCACACTTTTTCTATTACCAATTTCTTTCAAAATAAGATCCAAGCATTGAGCAAAACATGCAGACCAATACAAGTGCCTTTTCTTTTGCATCAACATATGATTGCAAGCTTTGATAGCTGTTTTATTGTCTATAATAACCTGAACAACAAATTCTTCACCGATTTTATCGACCATTTTGTCCATTAAACCAAAATAATACTTAGCAATATGAGAGGTAACACTGCTAGCATCAATGGATTTTTTAAAAACAATACCTCTTGTGCTATAAATTAAGAAATTGATTATATGTTGATTAGTTGTCCCTTTCCACCCATCACACATAATGGTCACCCCTCTTTCTTCCTATATAGGCCTAAAGCTATTTACCCATTCTTGTATCTATTTATACTCATCTTCCAAATACACTCTTGTCACCTTATAAGCTGAAGGACCCCTAACCAATTTTCCAACTTTCGCTGCAACTTGAAGTACAAGTTGGAGAAATGATGACTCTGCAAGAATTGCAGGTAAAGCTTCATGTAATATCACTTTGGACATTGTTTTCCCTAGCTTAGCTTTTGCATTTTTAAGAAAGCTCGAATTAAGTTTTGATTGCTTCGAACTTTTTTATCTTTCAAGAACAGGATCCATGTTTGCTAATCTTGCTCTAGGAGAGTCAAGATTAGTCCATTGATGTTCCCTCCCACTTCTTTCAGAATTACGAACAGTAAATGATCGTCTAATTCCTTGAGTTCCAGAATTACTACCTCCTTCCATTTCAAAAACTGAATCTTGACCGATTCTTACTCTTCGACGTTGCCTTTCTTCCCATTCAACTTGAGATCTCATACTCTCACATCTTGTGATAGTTAACTCATCATCATCATCATCATCACCACTATCACCATAGGCTACACGGTCTCCTAATCTTATTTTTTCCTCTAATTCTTTTTTCCTCCTTTGCTTCGTAGCTTTTTCACTATGATATTCTTGAAGCTGTTGTGTAATGGTTTTTCTAACTTCTGCCAAGACATGTGAACAAGGTACTACATTCCTTTTTTTTTTTTGCAGCCAAATGCTCTTTCAACCGTGTTACTCCTCTTTTAATAATTCTTCCACAAAATCTGCATTTGACATTATTATGATTACCTTCAACAGGTTCTCCTCACCTCCAACCATAATCTTCACTGGGAGCAGCATCTTCTTTATTTCTTGAGCGTGGCATTTTTTTCTTATATCTACATGAAAATTATTATTAATAATTACTTGAGTTCAAACCAACTAGTAAAAGATTCATAAAAATGAAACAAAATTGTAGGACTTAAAACTAACAATAAAAAATATTCACCAAAATGAAACAAAAATGATAAGGCTTAAAATTAAAAAATGAAACAAAAATAATAAGACTTAAAACTACAAAAATGAAACAAAAATAATAAGATTTAAAACTCTAACAACAGAAACACTGCTATTAAGACTTAAAACTAAAAAATGGAAAAAATTATAAGACCTATAATTAATAATACAAAAGATTCATAAAAATATAAAACTTATTATTAACACTACAAAATATTTACAAAAATTCAAATAAAATTCAATATAAATATAACTAATTATTAATTAAATATGTAAAAATAATAATTACATAGAAACTCTAAATTCAACTAGTAAGACAAATATATTATTTAAACTAAGTAATAAACAAAATAATAATATTTTAAAAATAATAATTACATAACTTGTATTTCTTGTCTTACAAATGAGTTGAGATGATATCGATTCCTCACTATTAACTCAAGAACACAACTCTTGAAATAGAAAACAGAAGAAATAGCTCTTGAAATGTTGAAGAAAATAGTTGAGAGGATTTGAAATTCAATACTCCTGCTCTTTCACCCGAAAATGTTATTTGTAGTAGACTAGTAATGTAAAAAAAGAATTTGAAACCTTTACAATTTTTGCTTTAAAGCTTTCAGCTGAATTTTGTGGGGGAAAGGAATATAAATATATATATACACACATTAGTTCCTATTCTTACACAAAGCATGTGATAGTGTCATTTCATTTCATTTCAATAGCTATAGACAACTTTATTTTGTAAAAATTCAAAAGAAAACTCAATACACACATGCTTAGTTCCTGCCAAAATAATTGTACAAATAGGCACAACTCATCCATATAATAATTTATATGAAAATTTGATATACTACAAAAAGTTCAAAACTAAAAATCTCAGTTAAACTAAAAAAAAAAATTGTGTAGCTTACATGAAACATGATCTAGGTCTGTCTACTTTTAACAAATTATATTTATACATTTTATGAGTTTTATTTAATTTTTAAGAAAAAGAATCCTAATCATTTTAATTGCTTTATTGTATCTTATTAGGGGAACTTAATTTTCAAGTCTCTCACAATGTCTACAAGTTTCATGCTTACTACTATCATACTGCTAATGATTCTTTCCGGTTCTTATTTTAAAATTTTCAAGATTTAATGTTGTTTTCATTTTGATTCTCTTATTCTTTTGACCCACATACAAGTATCTTTGGCCATTGATTATCTTGGTGGTTGCCTACTATAATTATCCCGTTATTGCCTAAACATTGAAAAACTCCAACATTAGTTTATAGAAGCTTTAAATTTGATTATTAGATGTTATAACTTTTGCAATTAAGCAAATAAAGCGCTAAACGACCTGTTGCGGTGCTGATGTGGCATTACGCCGCTTTTTAATAACTTTTGCGGCATTACATAATGGATTTTAACCGCAACGATTGTGATGTGATTTCTTTAATGCGTTGCGCCGATATTGTGTCGTGATAGCTTCCATTTCCGTTACATTTCCACCGCAATTTAATATCCATAGGGTTGTTCTGGAGCTGGAGAGCATGGTGGTGGACAATGCGTTGATCAGCCCCATGGTTCCGCTCTGAGTTTGGATCGGTTATAAACGATTGTATCGCTTTGAAAAGTGAGCTTGATATTGAGTCAATGAAGTGCGAATAAGGCCAGGCAGCTTTTTTAGATGCATCTCTTGAGATAATCTCCCTGCTTCTTTCATTTCTGTTTATCTTTTAATATATCTCCTTATATTGATGGAGATAAAGTTGTCTATATTGGGTAAACCCTGTTAGCTTTGACTTTAATTTCTCCCATTTCCCTTTTCCTTCTCCATTACTAACATCTTATATTTCCAAAAAAAAAAAAACAAATTCATTAATAAATAAGGTTTTAGATAATCTGCCATACAACAAAATTTTATTTTAATAATTTTACATTTCATGAATCAAAATATCCCTAAATGTATTTATGTCCTTTAATAAATTTTATATATACATATATATTTTAAAAAAAACTTAATAAATCTTAAAATGTAGGACATAAAGTAATTAAATTGATATATTTAATAATATCTTTTCATTGCAGCTTTGATATTTAGTATTGGTGCTAATTTTATATTTTTTTCCTCTTATTTACAACATTAATAAAAGTGCGAATTTTTAATATTTAAAGGTTTTTTAAAAGTAATTTATGTTCATAGCTCAATAAAATTATTAAATAAAGATATATTCTGTATCCACGAAACTTTATTATCCAATTAATATTCTCTCTCAGAATACATAATCAATAAATCCTTCTTACCACTGAATAAAACCATTCTCAAAATCATGTTGAAACCATTTTCAACTTTCCAAATTCAGAGAAAAACAATAAATCAAATTTGGGTAATCTCAAAATCAGCAGGCTGCCATTTATTTCATAAACTCACATTCAATTCAGCAACCCAAGTAGTTGAAAATAGAAGCTTATAATATGACACAAAATATAGTCAAAAAAAGGAAAGGGGAAATCAATACAATATAAAGCAAAAAAAAAATAATAATAATAATAACAAAAAATAACAAAAATATCCATAATTTGAACAAGTAATTCATATTAGAGAATATTAAATTAAAACAAAAATAAAAATTCAAGTGATCGATTTCATCATCTGGTTTTTGGTTGTACTGCAAATGATCGTTTAGCATTGTAAAAGGGCTAAACTGGTTGATCCAATCCTCTTGTAAGAACAGTTATAAGAAGCCAATTTAGACAAAGAGTACTAGAAAATTTTAAACATTGAACTGCCCCCACCCCCCAATTCTGACTCCCAGATTTTCTTTATCAATGTTTCTGCAAAACCCAATTTAGTGAGGAATGTAAGCAATAATAATGGTCAAATTGTGGTTTTGATCCTTACACTATGCTCAAATTTGGGATTTTAAGTGGAATAGTTAAAATGAGATTATTAAAGTAAAATGACCGTGTTTAGAGGGATGGAAACCATAATATGATGAAATCATAATAAAAAGAAGAAATGGTGGCAAGTGATAAGCCCTTATACCTCGGCTTTTGCCTCAGATTTGGCCACAGATTTAGTATCATCACCTTTTACGGTGTCTTCACCTGCATCAAAATTCATAGTCCTTAGATGTCTCAAGACAATGCTTCCCAAACATACCAATGTAACCAAAAGGCTTCATGTTTGAATAGGACAGCATGGAAAAGATCAAATACTATGTCCTATGCCACTGCTCTTTCAATAATGTTTACTCCAACTTGTGTATTTCATATACAGGTATATTCAAGTTTGAAGTATCCTAAATGAAGTTGATGTGGGAGTACATGGAAGCTATTTTCAGTTGAAAACAAGACAATACCTCCATCTTCAGGCAAATCAGAGGTCCAGAGGGTGAGGTTGTCTCTCAGAAGCTGCATAATTAGGGTGCTATCTTTGTATGATTCCTCACTCAAAGTGTCCAACTCCGAAATGGCTTCATCAAATGCTTGCTTAGCCAAATGACATGCCCTGCACGTTCCCAATTTATAACCAAATATATCGCCGATACTAAATATAGACACACAGACAGAGACTTAATATATACCTCTCAGGTGAATTCATTATCTCATAATAAAACACAGAGAAGTTAAGGGCAAGGCCCAGACGAATTGGATGGGTTGAAGGAAGATCAGTGTTTGCAGCAGCAGAAGCAGCCTTTTTAGTAAAAATATATCAAAAAAAAAAAAAAAGCTCAGTCTGCAGAAATGAAGAACATTATAATCAAGGTCAAATTGTTGTTCAACCCTTTTACTATGCTCAAACTTGAGATTTAATCCTTATATTTTATTTTAACATAATCTAGTTCGGGTTAAAATATTAGTATTACCCTTTTTTTCTTAAAAACACATTTCCAACTCATCATGGTTATGCTTAAATGAGTGTTATTAACAAATATCTACTTTAGTATTTTAACTGAAATCATTAAATGATAAGTATAGGGATGAATCTATACCAAATTAAAATAAAAGGATTGAATCTCAAATTGGAGTAATATAGAGGGATTAACACCACAATTTAACCAATAAACAAAATTATGGATATTTTTAAATGATAAAAGGGTAAACAACTAAACATTCAGTTACCTCATAACCTTTCAAAGACTGCTCAGCAGCTTCTTTCCTCTCCTGATCTGTCTTGAACTCAGCAACATACCGGTAGTAATCACCTTTCCTGAATCCCATTGCTTTAATATATATAAAAACTGTATTGAACTTTTTATCCAAGAAGTTTAGATTCACAAATAACTATAATCAGAATCAAGTTATTAGTATATATATATGAACTTAGACAAGACTTTGAGACTTGTACCTTAGAGTAAAAGTGTATGGAATATGTAGTATCAATGGCAATGAGGAAGCGGAGTGAAAGATTTAAAATGAAAAGTGAAAAAGGAAAACATACATCTTGTAGTAAAAAACAGTGGCTTCACCAGAGGAAGAAGAAGGGATGAGATGCTTATCAATGGTGCTCAAAATGTCAGTGCAAATGTTGGAAAGCTCTTCTTCTACTTTTCGACGGTACCCTTTGATCAGCTTCACGTTCTCTTCGTTCCCTTTGGATTCCTCCTTTTGTTCAATGGAAGACATGATCCGCCATGAGGCTCTTCGTGCCCCGATCACGTTTTTGTATCCCACCGACAGTAGGTTCCTCTCTTCCACCGTCAGCTCGCAATCAAGTTTCGCCACTTTTTTCATACTCTCCACCATTTCTATCTCACATCCAAAAACCAAAAGCACGAGATAAAAGAAAAAAAATCAAACTTGCTGATCCAATCTTAAATACAACTTAAATTAAGGGATGACTATGGAGGAGAGCAATAGTAGAGATTGCTTTATCCATCTCTATGCTCTTGTTTGTATGGATGTTGAAAATGAGCATGTGTCAGTGTCATGGCCCGCGCATAACTGCCGAGAGTGTGCAACTGAAGAGGGATGCTTGAGTTGTCTGTTTAAATAAGCCACATAGGGCCTTAAACTGCTTAGAACAAGATTTTTAGACTAGAAATGATCCTAACGGTCCATGTGGATGATTGGGGTTGCCTATAAATAGGGGCTAGCCCTAACGCCATTTGTAGCATAAAAGAGAGGTTAAAGTGGATCTACTTAGTAGTGACTTGTAACAAGTATATATTGACTTGAGTGTCTTTTCCTTTTAGAAGACATGAACTAGATTAAAACACAATGTGGAGACCCATTAGCCTCAACAATAACAATAGGAATAATTGCCTCAGGCTCATTATAAACATAAATAAAAGCATTTAAATGAGAGAGGTTTAAGTAACATTCAAATGAAATTTATTTCTCATATTCTTCTGGCAGAAAGGATTGTTATAACTTCTTTTCAAATATAATAAACTTATTGATTAAGGTGAACTCTAGTTAAGATTTTTCTCCTAGGTTTCTCTTGTGTTACCTTAAGTTTAATAATACTAACTTTTACTTTCTACTGAAAAAAACAAAATACTAAACCTCTACATTTTATTTTATTTTTAGGCTTTATTATTCGTAATGTTTACTTAAACATAAAACTTAAGTTTTGTATTTACGAGCCGAACTAAAGTTTATACATACTATACCATAGATACCATTATATTTACTACTCTTTGCTTTTTACTAATAAATTTTTAATTTAGTATTATAATAATTTATTCATAAATTATTATATTTTTTTATCAAGATATGATAAAGTGATCTAACATCAAACTTGATTTAACTAAAATAAAATATTAAAGTGAAAAATCCTTGAAAATGATTTAAATAAGATTTATTAAAATCTAAAATGATTCAAAATTTAAACTCGAAATAAATAAAAATTAACTCAAACTTGAAAACAATTTTAAATTTTTAAAATAACACTTTCTCAGCACACTGCAAAGCAAAATTCTATTAAATTTATAGAAATGTTCAAATTTTTCCATCTCTATTTGAAAAGTCATCGTTATTATTAGTAATAAAATTTTCATTACCTTCATAACGTTCGGCTTGTTCAGCGAGTTTAGCTAAATAAACATGAGTTTCTCTCTCCTTTTCTGAAGAAGACATTATTGAAATAGAAATTCAAAAAAGAAAGTGTACTTCAAAAGGGAAGTAAAAAAAGAAAAAAGAAATTGGGGAATGAGAGAAAGGAAAGAAAATGATGATTTCTTATAGAAGAAAGTTAATGGAGGAGCAAAGTTTAGGGGGAGGTTTTCAAAGTGAGACCGCGCCATCCGTTAATTATTATAGACTTATTCAATTCTTTCTTAAAAATTGTATATATTTCTCTTATATTTTTTTTGTTTTATTATTAATTACTGTAAATTTAATTAAGATATTATTACTTAATATTTATTTTTAAATGATTATTATTTTTTAAAAACTAAATTTTATTAACAAATTTTTTAATAATTAGATTTTTATATGATATTATTAATGGAAATTTGATATTGAAATGAGAGATATTAAAATTAAAGAAGAAACTGGTTTGAAGAATTAATTACAAAAAATTTTAATTTTAATTATATTAAAAAATTATTATTTAAATATTTTATTTAAATAAATTATGATATATTATGTAAAATATGTGATAAATTAATAAAACAAAAATATTATTAAAATTTAACTTGATTAAATAATTTAAATAATACAAATTTGTATAAATTAACTTGTTTAAATATATTTTCATGCAAACTAATATTTAAATACATATATTATAATTAAAATTAAATATAAGTTTTTGAACATTAATCTCAATAAGTTCTTATTTTTTGATATAATGGTTAGACCTACTCATTGTCCCTCCTCAACCATTAAATAAGAAGATAATATGCTTCAACGTACTCGAACCCATATCCTCCTGCACTGATAATAATACTGATGTCAATCGAGCTAAGACTCAATCAACAAAAACAAATTTAGTTTTTTTTATCTAGTTGGTGGAACATGAATCCTAAATATAATAGTGAATCAACATATATTATTGTCTAAACTTTTAAATGTATAATCTATAGCTATGTATTAAATTTTAGACAAAATTTTTTTTATAAATTGAATCACATTAACAAATTTATAAACATAAAATAAATTGATACAAAAATATTAAATATTACTTGGAAATTAAATATAATAGAACATGAATATATTTTTTTTAGAATTTCTTCCCTCTCTTTCTTTCCAATCCACCCATTGGACGTTCCAGGCTGAATTGTAATCCAAGTATTTAAAATATTATTTGAAGACTAAATTTTATGCCATAAAGGCAATTGGGGCTGTAGCTCAAATGGTAGAGCGCTTGCTTTGCATGATAGAGGTACAGGGTTCGATTCTCTGCAATTCCAATCGACACTTAAAATTTGCAATGTTTTCCTTCCCCTAACAAAATTGAAGCGCCAACTATGTTTTAGACTTTTTTTTTTTTTTTATGGGTAAATCACTGGATTTGATCACTCAACTTTTAAACTGTTTTCATTGTTTTCATTTAGTCATCTAAAAACTTCTTATAATTTCGTCAGCTAATTTTTTTTTTCCCTTCCCCTAATAAAATTGAAGCGCCAATCACTTTGACATATTCAGCAATCATGTTTAGACATTTTTTCTTATCACTCAACTTTTAGGTTGTTTTTATTTTAGTCTTCTAAAAGTTTTTATAATTCCATCACCTAATTTTTAGGATACTTTCATTTTAGTCAGTCAAAGTGTTCAATTCTTAACGAAGGTTGATTGTACACACCAAATCATATTAATTCGATCGATTTTTTTAACTTAACCTATAATCATATATAATAATTAAATCGACCGATTTATATGATATATAATTGATCTAAGCGAATTGAATTAACATTGATCAATTCGGTCGATTAAGTCAATTGACCGATTTATTTAAAATATATATTTGAAACAATGAAAATATAAATTATTTAATTAACTTAACTGATTTATATATTATAAAATATAAATATATTTAAAATAATTAAGAAAATATTAAATATTAAGTTAATTAAAACGGTCAAACTGAATTGAAATCGACTTACTGTTATCTCTCAAGCGAAGAAATAGAATTTCCAAAACCACTTTGGTTCCCTCCCATTTTCTTTTGCTTCATGAAGCTTTCACTTACAACCAAGGTGAAGTTAGACATATTATATTATAAATCAAGATATATTATAAAAATTTTCATTTAACTAAGGAATTAAAGTGATTTAATTGTTTTTTAAGAGAGGCTAAGAATGTGTTGAGTATTTTTGTGGGTCTTTCCTTCAAGGAGGCTAATTTTCCTATTTATATGATACGGTTTCTGAATATGACGTTCTAGGTAGGCCTTCATGCATGCCAACATGTACACTATTCTAAGGTTAACATGTGTCCCTTGAGTGAGGGTTCGCTTGCACGATGATGTGAACCCACCACTTGCGAACTAATTTAAGCTAACTATGCAAGTGATCACTACTAAAATAAAGAGGACCGGGTCGGTCCCAATCGGGTAAGTGGCTAACGAGTCGATAATGACAAACATCATAAGAGTATGTAATTTTTCTTAAACCAGGGAGTCAAGTATTTTGCATGCCACAAGCTACTCCCCTCCCTACGACATGTGACTTTTAATTAGCGTCATGAAGATTTAGTGAATGTAGATTCATCGTAGAGTTATTTGAGTTTGTTTTGTTTTGTTTTGAGTGTTCGATTTTGGCAGTCATTCTTGGTTTTGTAGTAGCAACTATTTGGTCGATTTTCGCCTTATGCTTCATTCATTGAGATTTAAGAAAAGAAATAAAGGTAGTTGACTGCGATATAGTGATGAACACTATCTAGAGAAATAAGCACAAAATATATAGAATTAATAAGCAGAAAAAACAAAAAGCAAGCAACTTATACTGCAAATGTGACATGTCAGTTATAATATTTATATGTGTTATAACGAAACACAAGGAGTATTTTAAGGACTGAACTTAAGGGGTTGTCAAAATTAATAAATGTTGTTATCAAATTAATTATTTCAAAGCAAATACTAATCTAATTTAGACACAAATTAGTAGTGCAACCAGAAATAGAATTAAGTTAAAAATAATCCTAGACATTTTATTAGAAATTAAATACTTTCTATTTCTTGGTTGAACAATGTGAACTCATTAACTTAAGATAAATCAATTTATCAAATATCGATTAAGCTAATACACTATCTCAATCAAGTTGTTTACTACTCTTGATTACGAGTACCATATCGGTCTCATCGCTCAGACAACTTTACAAAATCCTTACCCAACAACTTTTTCCTTATCAATCTCATTTGTCTAAATATTTTACTAGAGTCGTTAGTTCTAGTATTTTAAGAAGTTTGGCAAAATTGAATAAAATATTCCATCGAATAGAAGTATACACTTAATCGAACAATCAATTATTTTGTGCAAGATAATCATAATAGTACATGATTCATTTCAATTTTCATACAAACATTCGATCAAGCACTTAATAAATGAAATATAAAAATAAAAATAAGGAGAGAAATACTCATTGATAAGTCGGGATAAGCAAAAATCTTGAGTCTACTCGGATAGAAAAATTTTAAAATCGAACTAAAATAAAAACTCCACGTAAAAAAATAAAATCAAGATTTAACTACTAAAAGAAATGGAAAAGAAAATTCTATAATAATCTATTCCTAGGAAAGAAAAATATCATCTGCAGTCTACTCTCTATTCTATTAATCCCTTTAAATTGAGTATTAAAATTGGTTTACATCGAAAACAATTACAAGACTAAAATGTCATTAATATCATTATAATATTTAGGGCCTAAAATTGAAGAATGATCACAAAATGTCCTTAAAATGCAGGTCAGTGTCCATTGTAATCGTCACGGTGTCAGCTATTCTTCGTCACGATATGAGGTTGCAACGGCACAGGGTCAAGTGTTTCCACGCTGCTGCGAGATGCCTGTGTTAGCTCGTCATGCGTCTATCTTCAATGTTGTAACTTCCATGACTTGTGGTCGTGACTGCAACTACAATTCCACCCTTAAAGTGCATCTTGGCCCCCAATTGATCTTATATATCCACACAAACTTATTTAGATATAAAAAATCCATCAAAAACATGAAATAACATAAAATTTACTTAAAAACACACTTATACGAATTAAGCACCTAAAAACATAAATTAATGACTCGATTTTACTTAAAACATATAGAAATGTGCAGAAAGAAATAAGAAATAAACATACCAAATGACGATAGAGTAGTAGTCTAACACTTTCACCACAAACATCTTTTGTTGTTTGTTGGCCCATATGCCATGGGAACTTCACTCGCATGAAGTAGCCTCCAAAGCTACTTGATGTTGTCGATTTCGTTTTGTTTGAGCCTACTGATGTGCTCTATTGATATCGTATGTTATTTTCAATTAATTTGTTTAATCTCTTGAAAAGAAATTAATTGTTGATGTACTAAAATCTTCATTTGAGTTTATACTTTGTCATTTTCGATCAATCCATTAAATTTTGGGGGAGAAAAAATCAATTCACATCTCAACACATTCAAAGGAAGATACTAATGGCTCACATGGGCCAATACTTCATGGCCTACCCTTTTCGGGCTAGTCGCATAGCGAATATGGAAAAATAGAAACTTATTTGTATTCTAAGGCTTAACATAGAGTTTATCAGAGATTATCAATATTTCTATTTGTTGGGCGAGCCACTATACTAACTCACATTTGGGGGACCTATCTCAAAACTCAAGTAGAGAAATTGAGCAAACTTTAGGAACAGTTGATTGAATAAAGTATATAGATTTAGGTTTTGTTTTTTTAATTTAATTTGTTTATTACAAAAAAAAAAGGAGATACTAATGGCTGAAGCCTATAATAAGGTTTGGCATCAAGACAAGATGTTCTTTTCTGGATGATAAGTGACTTTTAAGTACCAATAGAACGCGACCTGGAGGTTCTTCAGATCATGTCTTCTTGTTTTTTGCTTTACTCGTCTTCCTTGTGAGACTCCATAATCTCCTTTTATATTGATTTCATCTATGAATAATTTTTTTACCATAAAAAAGAAAAAAGAAAAAAATGCATTTACCAATACAAAGGTTTTTAAGTTTAGAGGACAACTGAGTAAAACCTAAGTTATGACTCTCATTTTAAATTAATTTTTAAACTTTAAAATAATTTTTGAGATTATATAAATTAAATCATTTTATTATTAAAATTGTTAATTTCATCGTTAAGTGATACATCAAATCCTATTTAACATAATTTTGAAATTAAAGATGAAAAGAAAGGTTAAAAGGCAAAAGTTTTGTTTTGGTATTTTTGAATCTTATAATTTTATATTTTTCCAGAGGCTTTACGAGGCTTCAACTCCTCTCGTTTCTGGTTTCACTTTAGGTTTTAGTTTACTATTACTTTTTTTCTTTTTTTCTTTTTTCTTTTTTTAACTTTTCTTCTTTTCTAAGGATTTATTTTTCTTTAGTCTTTATTTTTTAAATTAAAATTTAATGTATCACTTAAAAAGTAAAATTAGCTGTTTTAATAACATAATGTAATTTTAAAATTTTAAAGATAAGATTGAAACATTTTAAAGCTCAGAAATCAATTAAAAATGAGAACCATAGTACAAGTTAAATTTCATATTTTAGATCAATTTTCTTTCATTACAGTTCGATTTAGATCTCTCTTTTGGAGTTCTAGCTAATTGGGGATTTGAGAATGAAACTTGGAAAATAAAATATGATAATTTAGTGGAAGAGAGCTTGACCCAATTTTTGGCTACTATTACTCCACTGATCATAAAAACATTTTTAATAGAAATCTGAGAATTGCCAAATGAGAAAATATGACTCAGAGCTGGACCTATAATTAAATCTAATAAAATGATTTAATTTAGCCAAATCTGATTTCCACTCAACCCAATCAACCATAAAGAGTCGATTCGGACCTACACAACATCATACTCAGAATAAAAAATGACCTGAACAAATATCAAAAAGGACCTCAAACCAAAATGACAAACTGAGAAACCCAACAGGCAAACGTGAATGACCCAAACATAATATCAAACTAACTCAAAATAACTCAAGTCCATAACAATCCAAACCTAAAGTGACCTGAACCTAAAATAATCCGAACATGAAATAGTCTTAACTTGAAATGATCCAAGATTTTTAAAATCCAAATTGACCCAATCCAAAACTAACGAGACCTGGGCATATTGACAGCTCTGGCTCGAGCATATCCATGAGAGTTTTCGTCATTTGCTTGATCTGATTTAGACCTAACCAAAATCTTACCAGCACACTAACAAACACAGAAGAAACGAATGTAAAGTAAAAAGAAAAAAACCCATTAGAAAGAAAGATTGTTTGATCTATTTGTAATTATCACATTTCATGGCCATTGCACAGCAATGAATTTTGATGGTTCAATACAAGGAGGAGTTCAATATCAAATAATAAAGAAATCAACAAACTCAAAAATAAGACCAAGTGGGAAAAAATGTGGATGGATGAATTGCTACAAATACCTTGACGAAGAAAACGAAAGGCAGCTACTTTAGCAGCAAACCTCGTTTCTAATCTATTCTACAATCCTCCACCATGCTCCTTCTCAAGTCATTAATATCGAACCTGTCGAAACTCTGGAGCATATCCAACATTGTGATGCCACCGATAGTTCATCCTCTGCCACAATAGCTGCATCATCAGTTCTAGAACATAATACCTAACTATAATCTTTTGAAAAATGATATGTGCCGATGCCTAGGTTTTATAGGAGGTTTCGATTTTCTTTCAATAGTGTAATATGTATAACACCATTGGACCAGTCGAATGCTTATAAGCTTGGTGCATGATATGATACCATCAAAAACTTGAAAGGTTTTGTACCCATAAAATCCGGTTAGCGTAAACCTAATTATTAAAACATACCACTTACTCTGTGATCTGGAAACCAAAGCCAACATAGTTCCAGTGTCATGAGATATCAATTAATAAGAGGATCATTAATATGTTTGACATTTTACGCTGACTATGTATGCATGCATGCATGTGTGAGTGAGAAAGGGTTTTGCGGTGGATTAATTAGAGGATTACCAGATCAAGAAAAGTTTACAGATCTGCGGTCTTGAGACCTTTTGGCGCTAAAGCAATCATTTCTTCACAAAAGGTCTCTGACAAACAAGTAGGCGCTCGTCACTACCATTCTGAAGGTCGATCACCCTTGCATCCCATCGTATTTGTGTAGCATGTGCACGTGCCAACTCTATAACTCCTAATTTATCAGAGAGCACAACCCAGCCCTGCAAAAAACACAAGCTAAGATTATGAATTTCAATAACTTCTAGTATACCGTTGCTCAAGAAGCTAAAAACTATTTCAGAAACCATTAATTAATACAACAAATTATAGGCTAGGACAATTGAAATGGTAATTTAGGGCATTGATTAAAATATCAAATTCTTTTTAGACAGGGCTTATTGAGGAGGATTAGGGTATTGAGCATAAAATACAAACATAACAAAATCAAGTCTTCAAACAATATAACAAACAGTTGAGAGGTGTCGGAGGAAAGTCACGCAGAAAAATAGAAAGAGGAAAGAACGGGACACTGCATGGAATTTCAAGCACAAACCCAGAGAATTTGAGTACCTCAGGACGAAGAATTCGATCCATCTCTATAAATAACTCCATCAAGCCACACCTCTCTGAAGTGAGATGTGAGAGGAGCCCATTTGCATGAAGCAAATCATACGTTCGAGGATATGTTGGGAAGGGTTCACACCTGCACAGCACCAGATACATGAGATAAAAATTCCCTTTCAGCATTCAAAGGAATGACATATCTGCACGCCTTAAAGAGCAAACTTAATAGCAAAAAAAAAAAAAAACTTTTGAAGGAGCTCAAAGAGAACCGCACATTCAAATTCCGAATGTAAATTTTACTATTAGCAATCTAATACACTTCCCAACTTAATTTGAGCAAATAAGCCAAATAATAGTTCAACAACTGAAGGTTTCAGTAGATATAGAAACTTTATAGGCAACAATGATATTCAATTTTAACAAAGAATCTGAACTAAAGCAAACTATTTTAGTTTTTAACAGAATTTGGGATCCAAAAATTTTAACATTATCTTAATCAGGTAACACAAAAAGAAAAATCACTCCTAAAAGGTACAAGTTTGTGAAGATATATAGCCATAACCAAACAAAGATGTTAAAACTTACAATCCAAAACCAGAACATAGCTATCAACTTAAACAAATGCTTTGATGAAGTTGTAAAAAACTGACCAGTCGTGCAAAACACCAAGAAAACCCCGGTCAAGAATGAGAGGAAGCGTATTGTGTGCCCTAACAGGCACAACATTCATCACCCACACCGATTTCCTTTCCTCCAGAAATGCAGCATTCAAACCCCCATAATGAGCATTCATGTCCATCACATTGCGTACCATATTAAATGGTGGCAAAGGATCTTCATCTCCTGGCCTCTTGGGATGGTCAGAGAAAATTAATGGTGTAAGCAAAGACCAATAGTTTTTTAAAGCTAATTTCCAAACTTGCAAGTCTTCAAAGAAATCCTCTGGACTAACTCCTGCACAAGATTAACCTACATCAATATCCTAGCCAACTAAACCATCTACTTTATCAATATCCTATGTATTACATATTGCAGCACAATGGAATCTTTGTTTTTTCAAAAAGCATGAGCAGGAAGAAAAAATGAGCAGGAAAAATACTTTCCATGAACTTCAAGCTCCGCTGAGCTCAAATCTGAGCTAGAGGACCTGTTCTGAATAGGAATCCAGCGTTTGCTGGAAGTTCCAGAAATACATGGTACCAAGGCCTGATAATAGGGTGCATCATATCCTTCTTTGCAAAGAGGTACATCGTTCTTCTTGCTATATTCAAGAAAATGAAAGTTCAAAAAACATCAGAGGTGGTTTGACTGTTATAAGTTAAGAGAACCAGATACAACTAATTCAAAGTTAAAGGGTAAGATAACCTAAAAACAAAGCCTGTTCCATAAATCAGTTGATCTAAGAGTTACCAACAGAAGAGTGAAAATATCAGTGTATACTCACTTAGAAGAATAGCAATGAGCATCGGCTGTTTTCTGCCAGATGAAAGTATCATCCTGCTGAGCAATAAGACTCCAACAAATTTTTCAGTATATTGTTCCAGTGGTGTTAACATGTTTCTTTTCTTCATACTTGTTGAACTTCCTTGTGGCTTACTTGTTGGTGAGGTTAAAACAAAATAACCTCCAGGCTTGAGTAACCGATCTATCTCTATAAGGAAAATCCCCTCTGTTTTATAATGCCATAGTTAGAAAGCAAAGCTTACGTAATTTTACAATAGGGAAAATACTTGCCTATTTATTAAATATTGATACATATATAATGGATTAAGATCATACATATATCTAAGGTTAACACTTCAGATAACTCAAGCTACATGCATTAACTTTCTCTTTTTCCTTTTTGGCCCTAAATAGTCTTTTTCATCAAAGAACAGCAGTTGAAGTTTCAGTTGTCAAATACATTTTATGGCTAGCGGTGTTATTAAGCTTAACAGAAAGCATTATTTACAATGCACCAAACAACTCTATACTGAAACATTAAATTTAGATTATCACTAAAAATATAAGGAATGAAATAGTGGTATAGCTACATTTTCCCAAATAATTTGGAAAGTAAGACAGAAGAGTATCAACAAATAACAGAAAGCAAGCCTATTATTAAACTCTGAAAGTACCTTTCTTGTCCCAAACAATACCGCACTGAGCACAATGAACCATGTCAAATGATAATGATGGATATGGCAGTTGCCTTGATATGAAGTTTCCAATCATTGCGGGAAGACCTCTCTCAAGAGCTAGCTGAACTTGGCTTCCCGTTGCCTCATATGCGGCAATACAAAGAGTCATTAACTTCAGTGAAACTAAATGAGCTCCAAAACTTCCAAATCCACAACCAATATCAAGTACAGTGCGTACCTGCAATCAAAGTAGGAGATTAAATACCATATAGCGCAGATAGTTTTACCTCCTCTTGAAGACCATACAATATCTTCTCATATTTTTAAACAGAACAAGCTAAAATATTTGGGAAAAAAGATATTCCTAAAATACCAACTTTTCAAAGCTCAAGGTATCCCAAAATGCAAAAAGCTGTAAGAATATCATGATAAAGTGAAATAAAAGACTTACTCCGGCTTGAAACAATTCAGAGTCGCTTCCCAGTCCCAACATCTCTGCAATCTGACGAGAATAATCTTTGACACCATCAAAGATTAAGCCATCTTCAGGGTGGAAAGCAATTTGATTCTCTTCTAGCAACATGATTCTAGACAATTTTTTAAATAATTATGAAGATAAATTAAAACTGTTATTGATCACATAAAGAACATAAGCTGCTACCAGACACTGATTAATTCTACAAGGTAAAGTTTGTACTAAAGGAGATAAGCCTCACACTTGCTACTTTCACAAAGCATCTAAAAGCATTTAATACATACCTTTTTGTCACGCCTCCAGATGAAAGGAATTGGTCTTTTGTTATCTTGATATTTCCACTCCATATCACATCCCTACCAGCAGGCCAACGGAGTGGAATCTTATAATCTTTTGGAGGGCGAACTAAACACCAGCTTCCTTGCCTTGGCACTTCACAACGTCGATCAAACTCCTCTCCATCTTTAAACCCTGATATCAAATTTGCAGTTACATTATAACAAGGTACATAATTTTCTCTTTCTTTGCAACAAAGGCCAAGCTCCCTTTGCCGACTAGATCCTGACAAGATAGTTCTCAACTCAAAATAATCAACTGCTGCTTGCTCCTTTAGCCTTCTATAGTTTGTAAAGATCTCAGGTACGGGAGTGGAAGTTACAGAGTCAAATGAATTTGAAGACGATGATCCAAAGACTGCAATCAGCGCAAGCACACTGACAAAGCATAATAACAACCAACTGACAGGCGGTCTAGGACCGAAAATAACAGATAGTTTATTGAGCAAGGGGCTTCTCATGTCCAAAACTTTAAACTTTAAAGATTGGAAAGCCACTAAACAATCAACCCCTTTAGCTTAAGTCTCCAAGAACTGTGAAAAGCATAACCTATCATTACATACAAACTTCTATATATGTCACCGCGAATCTGGATAAGCCCAACAAGCATTGAAACCACCTACTCTATACTCCTCCCAGCACCGATCTTTCCCCAACCATCACAATCAACAGATACAAAACAATTAGAACAAAATCCAAAGTTCACTATAAATCCACCATAACCAGTATATATAAAAAACCACAAAAATAAAACTGAATTTCAATTCCTTATTATGGATCAACAATTCCACCTATATAACTAAATCACACAACACTGATCCAAACCAAACCGAAATAGAGCCGACGGGAACTCAATTTTGAGTAATGTCAATTCCTCAGTCTCCAGCAAGTGACAAATCGCACCAAGCTGCAAGTGATCCACTAAAATCAAAACTCAAAATAACGAAATTATAATTCTTTTAACGATGAATTTTGGTAAGATGAAAATGATATCGAATCTAACAACAGAATTTTCTATTCTTGGCCAAAAAAAAAAGAAATGCAAAAACTTTCCGTTTTTAGAACCCGTAAAACGGAAGTCAGATCTCAAAATGGAAACAATACAGATCAAGATCATTAAACACCAATCGAAGTAAATCGAAAACTGAAAAAAAATAAAAAAAAAGCAATTAGGGTTTACGTTGGAGCGTACTTGTGGAGAGATTCAAAATTCCGAAAATTGACAAATGGTGAAGAGAGTGATTGAGCGAAAGAGAGAAGTGTTCTTTAATGAGAAAAAAAAAACAATTTTTTTAATTGTTAATAAAATAATAGATCTGAAGGCAAAAAGACAAACAGAGAGAGCAGAAATGATTTAGTAACATGAAGATGATTTATTTTAATTAGGATTTATTATGTTGGCCGACTTTTATTTATTAATTTATTTATTAAATGGTGGGCTTGTTTGGTTATTTTTAAAATATACGGTACCCTGGTGAAAGAGGAAAAGCTAAGAATGACAGGTGGTGTTGTTACTGATTGGGCGGCTCCTGATGTTTTATTCGGTGGGTTCAACTGAAATTAACGATTCTGATTTAGCCGTCAAAAAATTGGGAGTTAAACGAGGTTACTTTAAGGTTAACGCGATTTTTCATTTAAGGAGGATTTAAAATCAGTCTAATTCTAGTTGTAGTCCCTCTACTAAAATAAAAGATTTAATCCTTTAGTTAATTTTTGATGTAATTTAGGGTGTGCTTTATAAACTGAAATTTTTAAGTGCTAAGTTTTTCTAATTTCTGAATTTATATTAGAAATTTTTTTGATTAATTAGTAAATATAAGTATCGAATATAATTAAGTTGTTTGAAAAAAGTAAATATTAATTTTTAAAAGATTATTTATTTTTAATTTTAGTATTATTGATATAATATTTTATATTATTTGCAATTGTTTTGGATGAAAGATAAATATGGTAATTTGAATATATCATTTTAAAAAATGATAATTTATTTTAAAATTTTAAAAAAATAAAATCGACTTAATATAGTCTAAGTTATCATAAGTAGCTAGTTACCTATCGTATTCAACATTTTTTTGTTGAAAAGTTTAGGGATAAATCTCAAAATTATATATGAACTATAGTTTAATGTGTATTATATACATAAATTTTGATTTTGTGTAATTTTATACATGAAATTTTTTATTTGATTTAATTCTTGTAAATTATTAATAAATATAATTTTATATTTATATATTGCATACATAAATAAATATATTTATCTAATATAAAAATAAATTGATTTATTAATTTTTCTAAATGTATATGATTAAATCAAAATTAAAATTTTAAATATAAATTTTAAACTATAATTAGAGTTTCACATGTATAATAACTGTTTGACAAGAATAAATAATTTGATAGACAATGGAAGTGAATTAAAAATATAAATCCAAGGCCGGAGATATTGGTTTTGGTGTAGCTTAATCACGAATTAAATTTAGAACACACAGACACAACATTTAGTTGGTGAAGTTTTGGTTTGTTTTGTTGGGAATAATTTTGGTGTTGAATAATGCATTAATTTTTACGTGACTTTATAAAAAAAAAAGACAACAAAAACAAATAAATCAGGATTTATTCATATAATTACTTTTAAAGAATATCCTATTATAATTCAATATTCTGATTTTACAGAGAATATTGTCATATTTGAATGCTTGCCCACACACCGCGTTATGCAAAATATAAGACTAACCCAGCAATGGACGAAAGCTTTTTTTTTTTTTCTTTTTGATTATGCAAATGGAAGGATTGCGTCAGAATCCAGGGTTGCATTAGCACAATATGAGCTGTGCCCACTGCCTTGCCTCCATCGAGGAAAACATGAATTCACCTCATCCAGGGGAATTTCAGACCAACAACCATCAAATTAGTCTGGGGATCCAATCATATGTGGTAAATGTCAACTGTATAAATTCCCTGTAAATGTATCAATTGTCTAGGGGCTCAAAACCCAAGTTCTCTCCTTTATGCGCCCCATATTCTGTCAGTAAAAAAAAAAAACTGAGGATGATTCCAGTCTTTTAACACTTCTTTGACTAACCTATTAATTGGATGAAGTTAATCCGGATCATATTCATTTTCGAATTATTTATTCAAATTATTTTAAAATTGAATTATTTTAAGTTTGGTCTTTCGAGATTTGAGCCTTTTTGAGAATGTGTTGTTTTTTTTTTGGCTTAAATCATATTTTAGTTAGGAATATTGATTTTTTTATAATCAATTCAAATTAGATTAAATTTGGACTCGAATTAATCGAATCAAATTCATTCAATAAACTACAAATAAACTAACAAATTTGATACAAATCGATCAACTCAAATTCAAACTTAACATAATTTTAAATTGACTCAAACCCGAAACAATACAAACCTCAAATACACCGAACTCAAAATCAATCTAGAAATAACTCAAAAAACATTAAAATAAAAGTTAACCAAATTGAAATTTGAACCATCCATGTAATTGGTAAAGTGTATTGAAAAACAAAGGAGGCCCATGATGTGATTAGGTGTGGCAATTACTACACCCTAAAATGGGGGAGAGAGAACCATCCATTCATCATTGCAGTAATTGGAACTTTGATCACCAAAAGGAAAAACCTAAATTGCAAGGGATTGAATGTTGTATTAGAACTCTCCAATTATAGCCGCTTAAATTGATTGAGTCATGATTGTTATTAAAATTTTAAATTATGTTTATATTTTTTTCTCGTAGATTATATTATTTTTGTGTTATATTATAATTTAATTATTATTTTGTTATATTATTTTTTATCGGTAGTCAATAGGTGAAAGTATCATGGATGTCTCCGAATTAGGAGTTAGATTATGTTTTATTCTCTCCACTAAATAAAAATAAATAAATTTGTCCCTTTACATTAGATTAAAAAGCAAATTGACCATTTCTATTAAAATTTTCATCTATTTATACTATTAAAAATGGCGTGGATAACAAAATAATTAGATAGTGATACTTGACATGCTACATATATCTAATTGTAAGAAAATATAATATTGTATGTAGTATTAATATGTCAGTAAAAATAATAATGTAATACAATGTAGTAATAGTAGCACAATAGAATACCTGTAATCGGACAGAGTTGAAAATTAGAAGAAGAATTTTGTTGAGGCCTGTATGAACAGTTTCCTTAAGATAAATTTGATCTCTCCTCGATGCTTTGAGTAACGTTAGACGTCTGTCTCCCATGATACAACAACAAACGATCACAGTAGTAGCACAACAACAGTGATAAATCGAACACAATCTTGCCTTTCTCTATCGCCAGGAGGAATGAATTTAGAAGAAATCTTTTATATTGATGGTTTTTTTTATGATGCGTTTTAAAACTCTCCTATCTTGGCTTTATATAGACAAGAGGAAATGAATGAAGAGGTTTAGACCGATTCATGAAGAGTCTTGTTGAAAAGTTAATAAATATTACTGAACAGACAATGAAAAGATGCAATATTAAACTAAAAACAGTGAATCTATTCATCAAAAGATACAATTGTTCAAAAGATACAACTGTTCATCAAGAGACAAAATTATTGTTTAGTTTGAGCATTAATTTATCATTCATCACTCAAAAATTTTGAGCATATTGTATAGAATATAAATTTATAATTTATTATTCAAACCTTCAATTTTATCAATAAAATAATATGCCTCAAAGTTCCAAAATATCAATTATTTTCCAACAATCCCCTGCATGAATGAAATTGATGGACCAACGAGACTCAAAGAAGTGATAGATTCTACGTTTGATATTTGCACAGGAGAGGTAGGCATCAACCCTTGAACTTTCCCTTGTGAAAGTATATTTACTTTACTAGTTGACTAGTAGACGCGATGTCCTTGAACTATTATACCGTTTGTGTAAACGATGATATACCTCACACAAATACCTCTCTGACAAGATTTTAGTTATCATGGGTATGTTCGTATGGTCGTGAACATCCTCCTGGTTTTGCAAGAGCTTAGAGAACTATGCCCCAATAGTCTCCTTGAAGCGCCCGCACTTCACTCTCATATAAGTGACTTATGTTGCTTGTTTCACCGAAACACACAATGGTCATTAAAAGCATTGCTTAACCTTTTTTACATTTTAATCATTATTTTCATCATAGGAATGGACTTCGGATAAGAACCCTTACAATGACCTTACAAGGCTTATGCAAGTAGGTTGTCCCATTAAACCTAGATCTTGGGATCTCTAATCAACTAGGTTAGATTTTTCCTTCACATAGCGTCTTAAATATTCATGGGCTTTAGTCTCATTCCTTTCGATGTTTTATCAACTTGATCTCGATTTAACCATTTGATTAACGGATCCGCAATGTTATCTTGTGATCTTACAAAATCAATAAAGATAACTCCAATTGAGATCAGTTGTCTAACAATATTGTGTCGACGACGCAGTGTCTCGACTTACCATTATACATTATGTTCTGTGATCTACCAATTGTTGCTTGGCTATCACAATATATGCATATTGTGGGCACAAGCTTTGGCCATTTATGAATACCCTCTAAAAAGTTTCGTAGCCATTCTGCTTCTTCTCTAGATTTGTCTAGAGCTACAAACTTATATTCCATTGTGGATCTGGTTATAATCGTTTACCTTGAGGATTTCTATGACACAGCTCCTTCTTCCAATGTAAAAATATAACTATTTATGTCTTTGGTATCTTGAATATTAGATATCCAACTGGCATCGGAGAATCCTTCTAACACTGCAAGATCTTTGAAATAATGTAATTCGTAGTTTCGAGTATATCTGAGATATCTTAGTACTCTCACAATTGTTTTCTAATGATTCTCCGCTAGATTGCTTGTGAATTTGCTTAAACTACTTACAGTGAAAGCAATATCAAGTCTAGTGCAACTTATAAGGTACATTAGACTGTCTATGACTCTTGCATACTCCATTTGGTCAACACTTTCACCTTTGTTTTTGGACAGATATTGACTTATATCTATTGGAGTTCTGGCTACACCAAAATCATCCTTACCAAATTTCTCAAGGATCTTGTTTATGTAGTGTGATTGAGTCAATACGAGACCTTCAAATGACCTTTTAATTTGGATGCCCAAAATCATGTCAGCAATCTCATATCTTTCATGTCAAATCTTGAATTTAACAAGTTTTTGGTACGTTTTACCATTTCATTGTTACTTCCAACAATGGGTATGTCATCAACATATAAACATAGAATTACATATCCATCAACAGTGGTTTTGACATATACACATTTGTCACACTCATTAATTTTAAATCCATTTAATATCATGACACTGCAAACTTATTATGCCACTACTTTGGTGCTTGCTTAAGTCCATACAAAGACTTCACCAATTTACAAACTTTTCTTTCTTGCCCTAAAGCTACATGACCATCAAGTTGTTCCATGTAAATCTCCTAATCAAAATCTCCATTTAAAGCTCTTTTAACATCCATTTGATAAACTTCTAGTTTCCACAAAGCGGCAATAGCAAGTATCATTCTTATAAAAGTTATTTTTGATACAGGAGAAAATATATCAAAGTAATCAAGGTTTCCTTTTATCTATAACCTTTTATAACCAATGTTGCCTTGTACTTATCAATTATTCTATCTGCTTTCACTTTTCGTTTGAAAATCCATTTAGAATTTAGTGGTTTAATTCCTTGAAGTAGATCCATTAATTCCCACGTATGATTTTTCATGATAGAACTAATTTCACTCTTGAAAGCATCTTTCAAAAAATGCTTTCATATGAGCATATAGCATCATTATAAGTTTGAGGTTTAGTCTCTAGCATATAGGTTAGACAACCCGATCCAAACGACTTTTCCACCTTTGCACTTTTACTTCTTATTGGTTTGACCTCGACTTCAACCTCTTGTTGAAAGTCTTGACTATCAATAGTCTTTGAAGTTCATTTTGTTGAACCTAACAAACTTTCTTAGTCTTACAAGAGAATATATTTTTAAAGAATGAGGCATTTTTAGAATCCAATGTCGTATTCTTGTGAATTTTAGGATTCTTTGATTCATGCACAAGAAATCGATATGCATTGCTGTAACGTACATAACCAATGATGTAACACCTCTAACCCCGTCCCGTTACCTGAACAGGATTGCAGGGTATTACTAGACATCTCAGTACATTTGCACTTAAAACAAGAATAAACGAAATTCTATACATCTAAACATAGATTTAATGGGCCCACAGTACTTATTATACACAATTAAAATAAACCGGGGTTCGATCGGAAGCTTAGTAAATTTTTCGTACAATTTCAAATTTTCCTCTTTGAAAACAGTACCACACGCCCGTGTGGCTAAATTAACATGTCCGTGTGGCTTGGGACACGTCCGTGTCTTTAGCCCGTGTGCAATACTGACTTTTTAACACGGTCAAAACACACGTCCGTGTGGCTTACCCGTGTACTAAACTGATTTTAAGGCATGGCCGTGGCAACCATGGCACACGCCCGTGGACTAAATTGGTTGTAACCATTTAGGTGCAGGGGATACAAGGCTCAACAACATGCCCATGCGCAAGCCGTGTGTCTCACACGGTCTGGTCACACGCCTGTGTACCAGGCTGTGTGGATGACCAGACTGTGTGGACTCAACAATGAGCCTTTCACACTTTACTATCCAACCCTGCAAATTTCAATCCACAACCAATACAAATACCAATACTAAACCAATCCAAACGCATTTTATACACTATCCAATACTTAACTTTAAACACTTATCATGTATCATTATCAATTATAGTTTTACTTATTTCATTATTACAATCACAATCCAATCTAACACACTTAAGACATCCTAGATACATGCCTTTATCAACAATTAACATGCTTTACCTTATTGAGTTCGGGATCGGCCTGGGATGCTGATTCAACGATCTGACTTTAACTTAACCTGCGCACGGAAACAAACCGTACGCTAAGTATGAACTCAGTGGTGTTTCTATAATCCGAACATTTAAAACATAACATACACTTATTGTCCTATAATAATCATAAATATTCATTTATTCATTTCATAAGTAATTTCTTTACAACTTATTCAACCTTCATCATCTAATAACTTGATTAGCTTTTTCATTTAATTCTCAACAATAATATTCTCCATTCATATGCCTTACTCATGTTTCTATTCACTATTCAATATCAGTAAACATATTTCAAAATCGATTAATTTATCAGTTTCTTTCAATAACATTTAGTCAATTGATAACAATTAGTTATCCAGTAACGATTATTCGTTCAGTAGCAATCATTTACTTAGTAACAATCAATTATTCGATGGCAGTCAGTATTTTTCAATATCAATCATTTAATAATTATTATTCAGTATTAGTCAATCATTTATTCAGTAACAGTCAAATATTCGATAGCAGTCAATTTTTCAGTACGTTTATTTGTCCCTATTAACATGACTCGGACCTGGACGAATACACGACTCCAACCCATACACGGGGAATAGTATACAGTGTTCCATCGACCGAAGCCGGAATACACCGTAGGGTAACAGTAATAGTAGCAGTAACAATCACAGTCAGGTACAGAGTACCTCTTCGGAACGAATCCGGAACAGTCACAGTAGTTGACACATATAGTGTCTCATCGACACACAGTCGGAATATCCCTGAACACTTCCAATCCTATGACATGTCAATTCTATCAAATAAGCCCGACACTGTTAATAGGGTATTCAGTAAACTTTCAAATTTTCAATTTCATTCATAATTTAATTTCAATTCAATTTAATTCATTTTTCCATATCAATCTACATACAATTCAGTTGCAATACAATATACATTTTGATTCATTTCAATAATCATAAAACACAATAATGCTTACCTTAATTACTTACCATAACATTCAATCAAAATATAATAATTAACAATTAAATTTTACCTTTTAATGCATCACCCTATACATTAAATAATAAATTCAACAATTAAATATTAAGTTCGGATTATAGAAACACAAACCGTGATTTCTGAGTTAACCCTCGTTGACCTCGTCTTTCCTTTCTTAACTGAGGATTTTTCGGCACCTCGTTAGCAATTAAATCTTCAAACCTCAAAATCTCATTTTTTTTCTTTTTCCTTCTTTCCTTCCCTTGTTTCGTCCCTGCTCTCTATTCTTTCTCCCTTTCTTTTTCTTTTCTTTTGTTTCTTTATTCTTTTATTTCATTTACTTTATATGTATATAATATAATAACAATAATAAATATCTATTTATTAATCAATACATTTATTTACTTATACTTACACATGTAACATATCATCATCATACATTTGTCATGTTTTAATTTATTTATTACATAAAAATCTTATAATATAATTATTTAATTAATAAATATCTTTTAAAATTAAATACATATATTACAAATGTATGTATTTTTATTTATACACTTGTATCAAATCATATCCACACATTTGTCTTTATTTAATTTATTCATCATATAATATCAATTTAATAATAATAAATACATTAATATTTACTTAAATAATAAGCAAATACATACATGTATTACAATTGTATGTATAATATTTATTACACTTGTATTTTATTTTTGCCACACACTTGGCATTCACTTTGGCTTATTTACTTATTTAGTCCCTTCAATTTTCTTTATTCTATAATTAAACTTTCACACTATATTCAATTTAATCCTTTTATCTAATTATCCTTAATTTAAGCTAATTCACTTAATTAAACTTTAATTAACCACTCACTTAACTTTGTAAATATTAATAATAAATATTTACGAATCCATTTTTCAAAAATGAAGATCCGAAAATATAATTTTCCGATAACTGTAAAGTTCGGGTCATTACAATTCTCTCCTCCTTAATAAATTTCATCCTCGAAATTTACCTGAAAGAGAGGTGGGGGTTCAGTGATCTCACAGTTTCTTTCGGTTCCCGTGTAGCTGCCTCAATATTATGACTTCACTTCTCAAGCTAGTATCTCGAACAGTTCTTCTTCTTTATACAATGAATCAGTTCAAATTTCAATATCCCTTGCCAAGTAACATGTGGAAGATCTGATCTATGTCTTTTGAAGACCAAATCCTAAAAATTTCATAAATTTTTTTGTAATTTCAGAAGTAAAACCAGTCAATTCATTACCAGTCCAACTCTTTCTATAATCTCAGATACCCAAACAGAACGAGAACTCAATTTCACTTTTTCAATCAAATCTCAAGATTTTCTTCCAACATGCAACTTAAGAAATACCTTATCACTAGCAGAATACTTGATATACATAATTTCCATCTGTCAAAAGCTGCTTTCAATCTGTTTCAATCTCTTCCACTCTTATTTAGTTTTACGAATCAAAACAACTCCACATATTCCTTTTCTTGCTACATTCAATCAAATACTGTGCAGTTTTACATTCACAATCATACGAAGCTTCATACAATGCTGAAAATTATTATCGTGTATCCAGAACTTCTTGTATTCATTCTAGCATCAGAATATAAACCATGTATTTCTATCAGAAATAATAGAAACTATCATACCATAAATTTGACGATCTCAGAAACTCATATTTCAGACAATTTTTAAGTAAGAAACTTATTCATGTTTAAATAAAATATGCAAGCTTCGCCATACCTTCGACGATTATTTAAATATCATCTTTTCTTTTTCGCAGATAGACATAATTCCAATTCAAACTCATAGAAATTCTATCCCATTTTCATTCTGATATCATCACTGGTTGTAACAGTTCTGAATTCTTCAGTACAACTTCTGTTTCTAAATAGTAGACAATCATCAAATTCAATTTAAAATTTTAATCAAAAGTCATCTGTATACTATACACATTTAATCGGTAACTCGTTATCACATTCCTGAGCTTTGCAGATCTGCTGTAGAGAAATTAGTTTAACTTTTATCCTAACTAAAATTGAACCATCATCAAGTGATAACAGCTGAGGGTTCATAACACATAACACAAAGCAAAACTTTCAATTCTGAGTATACATAACTCCATTTGCTTTTCTTGAATGATAATCAATTATCAAATCATGATCTTTCTAATGCAAGGACAATAAGTACCACTTCCAAATCATGTATCAAATAATTCTTCTCATGTGATTCTAACTTTTTATAGCATAAACCATTAGTTTTCTTTCTTGTATCAAAACACTACTATCCCTGGAAATTACAAGTTTCTTCATCGGATTTCAGACTAAACCAGAACTAGTGCTTCAATTTGCTGAGCTCTCAACTAATCAAAACCTTGCTGACATTTATCAAATCATTCCAATGCTATATCTTTCTATAATAATCATATCATCCAAAAATCCCTTTTTCAAATTTCTGGTAATAACCGACTAGTTTCAGAAAACTTCGATTTCAAATACACTTTTCAACATCATTTCAAGCACAAGATCTATAGCAAATTCAACTTCCTTAACCAAAAATAATTCAAGTAAACATATCAAAGTTTTCACATACTATTGCCATTGACTTAAATTTTAACTTAAATACTTTAATATCCAATACATAAGCAAAGTAAGTACTATAACCCCTTTTCAGCGCATTTCTGTGTTAACATTATTAATATCACAAAGAAAAATCATTCAATCTTCTCTGATTCAGAACAAAACATTTCATTATCTTGACTTTGCAATATAATATACTTTTGCTTATAATTTACCATAGCATCATGCAGAATTAACCATTCCATTTTCAAGATCACATCAAATAGTAATTACATCAAATCGATCAGAAAACAGTAGTATCATTATTAAACAGTTCATATAGATCTTATCAGCCCATAAATATTGATTCGGAAAATTTAATGCTTCAACCCATATTTAGTAAACTCATCAGGTAAATCTTTAGTGGATACCAGACTCATGCAGTCATAGGAATAGATCAACCAAGATCAATTTAAAATAATCATATCAGTGTCGGTAAAGAAAAAAAGTACCTGTAATAACATCCAGTAGAGATAAATCTCCTTATATACAATTAACATATGCCCTGGCTGATGTTTATTCTCTAGATTTTACAGTGAAGTCCTTTGTCATACTTCGACTTTCACTCGTATTTCTGAGATTACAGGGTGACCTACCTTTGATAACTGCGTTATTCGGTCTTAAACTCTGAATAATATCTTTTTCAACTTCTCCAAGCAATCACTAAGATAATGATCAAAAGAATCATATCCAACACATATTCCACTATTTATTCTACGTTCTTCAACTTTATATCTTCATTTAAACCATCTTTAACAATTTGTACCATACATTCTCTGTCGAAATACATCCTCTAATATATTTATTCAATCAGACAAATTCCCTTCGGATACAGTTACAATCATATAACTCTATTTAAGCTTCAGGAATTCTTTACATCTCTGATCAAGAAATCTCTGACTGTTATATATTTCTTTCAGAACTCATTTCGAAAAATTTCCAAATAACCCTTTCTTAATTACAACATAAATCAATATTTTCCACCACTGGTAAGCTGAATCTTTTAACAGAAATATCATTCTTTTCTAACATCTAATCAATGAACAGAACAATTCATTGACAGTCTTGATAAAATTCTCTAACCAGATTTCAGTTCTTTCAAGATCATTTTTAGCTGAAATTCTCAACTCTTCCACACTATATTTACGAAGTATTAACAATAGATAACTTACCCGTTCAGACAGGCCCTGTACCTTAAAGTACTTCGGGAACCGATTGAGAAACAGGAGGGGTAGATATCGTAACAGACACAGTTCATTTCTACTCACTAAAGACCATCAGTTACAGTTCTAAATAATTATGTATCATTTCTTTCTCTATTATTATCAGTCAACATTCAGTAATTAATTACTCATTGAATTAATTCTCAATATTACCAATTCAGTTTCCATCTATTTCACGAAACTATTCGTTTCCAGTATACATTTCATAATCAATACCATCGATATATGCATTTAAAATTTTTAACTATAAAACAGTAACAAACAAATATATCAGCATCCAATCCCAACTCAATTTCGACTTAATTATGGCATGTAACTCTAGACTCCTTTCTGTATTCGACTTAATCCTAAAATCGGCTAAACTCGGTTAGCTCTGATACCACTAAATGTAACACCCCTAACCCAGTCCCGTTACCGAAACAGGATTGCAAGGTATTACCAGACATTTTAGTACATTTGTACTTAAAACAAGAATAAACGAAATTCTATACATCTAAACATAGATTTAATGGGCCCACAGTATTTATTATACACAATTAAAATAAACAGGGGCTCGATCGGAAGCTTAGTAAATTTTTTGTACAATTTCAAATTTTCCTCTTTGAAAACAGTACCATACGCCCGTGTGGCTAAATTAACATGCCCGTGTGGCTTGGGACACACCCGTGTCCTCAGCCCGTGTGTAACACTGACTTTTTAACACGGTTACAACACATGTTCGTGTGGCCTACCCGTGTACTAAACTGACTTTAAGGTACAGCCATAGCAACCATGGCACACGCCCGTGGACTAACTTGGTTGTAACCATTTAGGTGCAGGGGACACACGGCTCAACAACATGTCCATGCGCAAGCCGTGTGTCTCACACGGTCTGGTCACACACCCGCGTACCAGGCCGTGTGGACTCAATAATGAGTATTTCACACTTTACTATCCAACCCTACAAATTTCAATCCATAACCAATACAAATACCAGTACTAAACCAATCCAAACACATTTTATATACTATCTAATTCTTAACTTTAAACACTTATCATGTATCATTATCAATTATCAATTTACTTATTTCATTATTACAATCACAATCCAATCTAACACACTTAAGATATCCTAGGTACATGCATTTATCAACAATTAACATGCTTTACCTTATTGAGTTCGGGATTGGCCTGGGATGCTGATTTAACGATCTAACTTTAACTTAACTTGCACACGGAAACAAACCGTACGCTGAGTATGAACACAGTGGTATTTCTATAATCCGAACATTTAAAACATAACATACACTTATTGTCCTATAATAATCATAAATATTCATTTATTCATTTCATAAGTAATTTCTTTACAACTTATTCAACCTTCATCATCTAATAACTTGATTAGCTTTTTCATTTAAATTCTCAACAATAATATTCTCCATTCATATGTCTTACTCATGTTTCTGTTCACTATTCAATATCAGTAAACATATTTCAGAATTGATTAATTTATCAGTTTCTTTCAGTAACATTTAGTCAATTGATAACAATTAGTTATCCAGTAACGATTATTCGTTCAGTAGCAATCCTTTACTTAGTAGCAATCAATTATTCGATTACAGTCAGTATTTTCAATATCAATCATTTAATAATTATTATTTAGTATCAGTCAATCATTTATTCAGTAACAGTCAAATATTCGGTAGCAGTCAATTTTTCAGTACCTTTATTTGTCCCTATTAACATGACTCGGACCTAGACGGATACACGGATCCAACCTACACACCGGGGATAGTATACAGTGTTTCATCGGCCGAAGCCGGAATACACCGTAGGGTAACATAACAGTAGCAGTAACAGTCACAGTCAGGTACAGAGTACCTCTTCGGAACGAATCCGGAACAGTCACAGTAGTCAACACATATAGTGTCTCATCGACACACAGTCGGAATATCCCTAAACACTTCCAGTCCTATGGCATGCCAATTATATCCGACAAGCACGACACTGTTAATAGGGCATTCAGTAAACTTTCAAATTTTCAATTTCATTCGTAATTTAATTTCAATTCAATTTAATACATTTTTCCATATCAATCTACATGCAATTCAGTTGCAATACAATATACATTTTGATTAATTTCAATAATCATAAAACACAATAATGCTTACCTTAATTACTTACCATAACATTCAATCAAAATATAATAATTAACAATTAAATTTTACCTTTTAATGCATCACCCTATACATTAAATAATAAATTCAACAATTAAATATTAAGTTCGGATTATAGAAACACAAACCGTGATTTCCGAGTTAACCATCGTTGACCTCGTCTTTTCCTTTCTTAACCGAGAATTTTCCGGCACCTTGTTAGCAATTAAATCTTCAAACCTCAAAATCTCAATTTTTTTTTTCTTTCTTTCCTTTCTTTTTCCTTCTTTCCTTCCCTTGTTTCGTCCCTGCTCTCTATTCTTTCTCCCTTTCTTTTTCTTTTCTTTTGTTTCTTTATTCTTTTATTTCATTTACTTTATATGTATATAATATAATAACAATAATAAATATCTATTTAATAATCAATACATTTATTTACTTATACTTACACATGTAACATATCATCATCATACATTTGTCATGTTTTAATTTATTTATTACATAAAAATCTTATAATATAATTATTTAATTAATAAATATCTTTTATAATTAAATACATATATTACAAATGTATGTATTTTTATTTATACACTTGTATCAAATCATATCCACACATTTGTCTTTATTTAATTTATTCATCATATAATATCAATTTAATAATAATAAATACATTAATATTTACTTAAATAATAAGCAAATACATACATGCATTACAATTGTATGTATAATATTTATTACACTTGTATTTTATTTTTGCCACACACTTGGCATTCAGTTTGGCTTATTTACTTATTTAGTCCCTTCAATTTTCTTTATTCTATAATTAAACTTTCACACTATATTCAATTTAATCCTTTTATCCAATTATCCTTAATTTAAGCTAATTCACTTAATTAAACTTTAATTAACCACTCACTTAACTTTGTAAATATTTATAATAAATATTTACGAATCTATTTTTCAGAAATGAAGACCCGAAAATACACTTTTCTAATAACCGTAAAGTTCGGGTCATTGCAAATGAAATTACAATCCACTATTTTAGGACCTATTTTCATTTGCTTTGGTAAAGGAACCATTACCTTTGCAAGACACCCCTACACTTTCAAGTAGTTGTAGGAAGGTTTCCAACCCTTCTATAACTTATATGATGCCTTATTCTTTTTCTTGCGGGCACCTTATTTAAAAGGTAATTCGTTGATAAAACAACTTCCCCCCACATGTTTTGTGACGATCCAAAACTTTCTAGCATTGCATTCATCATTTCCTTTAGGGTTCGATTTTTTCGCTCTACTACTTCTTTGGATTGAGGAGAGTATGGTGGTGTCATTTCATGAATAATATTATGTTGTGCACAAAATTTACCAAATAATTCAACATATTCACCACTACGGTCACTTCTCACCCTCTTAATTTTTTTATTAAGTTAGGTTTCAACTTCTTGCTTATAGCGAACAAATTTCTCTATAGCTTCATATTTGTTTTTAAGCAAATATACATTGTAATATTTTGTGCTATCATTAATAAAGGTAATAAAATATTTATTCCCTCCTTTAGTTTGAATAAACTTTAAGTCACAAATATCACTATGTATTAGATCAAGTGGTTCAATATTTCTTTCAAATGAAGACCTTGTTAGTTTTGCCTCAACACACGTTTTACACTTATGATTATAATTAATGTGAAATGAAGGAATGTACTATCAGTTAATTAATTTATATAAAGTATCAAAATTAACATGTCCGAGCCGACCATACTATAATTAAATGACTCAAACATATAAATAGAAGAAGAAACATCATTTTTATTCATAGTATTAGCTTTTACAGAGACAACATTGAGTTTCCACATATCATTTAATACATATCCCCTTCCCACAAATATTTCCCATTTTGACAAAACTAACTTTTGGGATTTAAATATCATCCTAAAGCCATGCATACTTTGGAGGGTCCCAGAGACAAGATTCTTGCGTATATCAGGCACATACAACACATTTTGAAGTTTCAACTATTTGTCAGAAGTCATCTTCAAAATTATAGTGCATTTCCCCTTGATCTTGAAAGTTGCAGTGTTGCCCATAGAGAGCTTCTCCCCTTTCTCACAAGGAACCAACTTAACAAAAGAGTCCTTGTTACAAAAAATATGACACGCGGCACCAATATTAAGCCACCATTCTCTTGGATTTGAATAAACCAAGTTGACTTCAGAAATCACAGCATAGAGGTCAAGATTAGATACTTCCTTAGAAATATTTTCCACAGTGTTGGCCTCATTTGTTCTGACCCTCTTTGGAAGCCTACAATCGGATGACTTGTGTCCTATCTTATTGCAATTAAAACTTTTTCCTTGGAATTTTGGCTTCTTGAAGACATCACCTTTTGGTTCTAGTTTAGACCCAGTATGGGAATGTTTTCTTTTCTTGGAGTCCTTTTTTACTTCCACTATATTTGCCTTGGAAATGTTAAGACCGGTTGCTTTGTTTAGCTTTTTAGTTGTACCTTGATTTTCTTCTTCAATTCAAAGTCTGACAATCAGATCTTCCACTGTCATTTTCTTTCTCTTATGCTTAAGATAGTTCTAGAAGTCATTCCAAGTAGGGAGAAGGTTTTCAATAATGGTTACCACCTGAAAAGATTCACTTATAAGCATTCCTTCTGCGAGAATACCATAAATGATCAGTTGGAATTCCTGCACCTGATTTACAACAACTTTAGAATCAATCATTACAAAGTTTAAGAACTTGGCAACCAAAAATTTCTTAGCACCAGCATCTTCAATTTTGTATTTATGGTCTAACGATTCCCATAATTCCTTAACCATTTTCTTGATATTGTACACTTCATAAAGTTCATCAGATAAACTATTCAAAATGTAGTTACGACATAGGAAATCAGAGTTGTTTCATGCTTCGACAATATTGAAAGCGTAATAGCATCTTCCTCATCCTCTCTAAAAATAGGAGGATCATCCTTCAGAAATTTTGTCATATTCAACATGGTCAAATAGAACAACATTTTCTATTGCCATGCTTTAAAATTCTCTCTGGTAAATTTCGTAGGCTTTTCGTTGTGACTCATAGTCACAAGTAATGTTTGGTTCGCAACTTGAGCCTGAGCAGCGACAATCGCCTTAGCCTTTGAATTGGATGAGTTTTTTTTTAACGTATGAGACATTTTTCTATAATTTAAATGAAGAACCAGAATCCGTAAATAAACTAAAATTCGAAACAGAAGTATAAACCAACCTAAATAAGTTACGATGGTAATCAGTATTCCTTAGATTAAAACTACTACAAATCATTTGTATTAACATTGTAAGAAAATATAATATCGTATGTAGTATTAATATGTGAGTAATAATAATAATGCAATACAATGTAGTAGCAGTAACACAACATAATATCTGTAATTAGACAGAGTTGAAAATTAGAAGAAGAATTTTGTTGAGGCTTGTATGAACAGTTTCCTTAAGACATATTCGACCTCTCCTCGATGCTTTGAGTAATGTTGGACGCCTGTCTCCCAAGACACAACAACAAATTATCACAGTAGTAACACAATAATAATGATAAATCGAACACAATATTGTCTTTCTCTATCACCAGGAGGAATAAATTTAGAAGGAATTTTCGATATTGATGGTTTTTTTTTTTTTGTGATGTGTTTTGGAAGTCTTTTATCTTGGCTTTATATAGATGAGATGAAATGAATGAAGAGATTTAGACCGATTCATGAAGAGCTCTATTGAAAATTTAATAGATATAAGTGAACAAGCACAATGAATGAAAAGATGCAATATTAAAACCAAAGCAATGAGTTTGTTCACCAAGAGATACAATTATTCAAAAGATACAACTGTTCATCAAGAGACAAAACTATTGTTTAATTTGAGCATTAATTTATCATTCATCACTCAACAATTTTGAGCATATTATATAGAATATAAATCCATAATTTATTATTCAAACCTTCAATTTTATCAATAAAATAATACACCTCAAAGTTCCAAAATATCCATTATTTTCCAATAATGCTAACGTACAAAAATTAGTTTTTAATAGCAAAAATTGATAAAATTTTTAATAGAAGGACCAATTTGCTATTTGACCTAATGTATAAAGACTAATTTGTCCATTTTTGAGTAGAGGGGGCAAAATGCAATCGACTTCTAGTATAAGGACCTCTATGATACTTTTTTCGTAGCCAATACTATAAAGGTAATGTATAATAATATAAAGGTAATTTATTGTTTTTCTTACTGAATTTAATATGTATTGGTATTGATCTATTTTGGTGTACCACTTTCAAATTTTAAAATAAAACAAAACAAAATGATAGTTGTTTTTATTGAAGAAATGGGAGACCATGTAATGACTCCATTGATTTATCGATAAAATCCTGGTAAGGATAGACAATTACATCTAAAACACAAGAAGGAAAAATAATAATTTAAAACAATTCAAAATTAGGATAAAAAATAATAACTTTATTTGAATATTTCAAAGGAAAATTACATGTATAATTTAGAAATCAAATTGTGAATTAAGCCTAAAATATTTAACAATCAAAGATAAAAAATTTGTATTAAAATTAGAGTGAACAAAACTTGATTTGATTAAAAAAATGAAAAAAATTGAATTACAAATTAATTGAATCGAGTTGTTCGAGTCAACTTGAATAAATAATTTTAATTTCGAGTTCGAGTCAAATGAATAATTTTGGAAACTAAATAAGTTAATTAATTATTCAAGTTTAATATTTTCTAGAGTATCTTGTTTATTATTATTATTATTATTTTGCTTTGAAAAAGTTTTCAAATATCATGTGTTGTAATATAAAATTAATTATATTGTAATAAGATTTTAATTTGACATGTTTAATTTTTTAACTCGAACAATTGTATTCGATTAAAAAATTAAACAATGTTAAAATGATAAAATAAAACTCGTTTACTCAGTCTGATCAAATGCTCATCCTAATTAAAATGAATCAAATTAAACTTTTTAACTATAGAGAAGGCCCAAAAATTAATTTTTTTTTCATTTAACAAAAGGTTAAAAAGAATCAAAGTAAATTATTAAAATTTGAAAGAGACTAAAGTTGCAATTGTATCATTTAACCATGACCCCTGCTCACTCAGATAAAGTCGACTTTTTTTTTTTTAATTAACCACAAATTCTTGCAAAAATCCAATTATATTGCAAGATTCAGATTCAGGACATGTATGAAATCTTTATCTTATTCAATAATAGAGTGAAACATGCATTACAAAGACTCTTTATGCAGATGATACAATTAAATATCAAAACACATTAAATAGTTTGAAATGTAGATTATACTCCTACCTAAAATGTTTGTTCTTACATCACATCAATAAAAAATTGTTCACAACAGTAGATTTGGTATTTTTTATTCTACCAAAATGAATTCACAAATGGTGAGTGTCACTCAGACTAAGTTGATTCTCATATACAACCTCTAAAGGTATCAATGAGTATATTTTCATCCAGATTATGACCTGCAAAAACCATTTTAAGAATTTAGTCAAATAAGTCCTTTTGGAAAAAAAAAGGGTTCATTCTACTAAACATCTTCAAACTATGGCTCAAATTTTAAATTGGTCCCAAACTTCGCAGCTTCCTAATTGAGTCCTCAAATTATCATTATTTGTATTAGGTCTTTCTGTCAACCTAGTAGTTAGTTTAATCGCTAAATGCTAACCTAGATCTAAAGTGGAACATATTTAAAAGACAATGGTCATAATTTAAACATGTGTGTACCTATCCCCTGGATCTAACCTGTTAAAAAAATTGCCCTCATAATTTTTTAATGACAAAAGCTGATTTTTTTCACACATTGTTTCCATGCAATAAGTACATATGTTTTAAATATGCTCCAAGTTAGATTCAAGTTGGCATTTAACACATGATGACAGTTAGGCTGACAGAAGGACTTGATTGATACAATACTAATACTTTGATGACTCAATTAGAAAATTTTGAAGTTTAGAGACTAATTCAGAATCTGGTTCATAAATCGGCATTAGTAGAGTATATTACCAATAAAAACTATCCGGTTCATCTGCCTTTCCTCGTTTCTCCATTGGCGAGTAGGAACGATCTCGTATATCTCTCTTACAGCCTGTAGAATGTTCAACGAGTAATGGTTCATAAAACATATTGTTGGTGCCAAAAACAAACTATTTTCGATAAAGGCATGTAACATTACCTGCAAAGTATGTAGTTGATCAGAGTTTCCAACACGTAAAACCCCTTTGCAGCGATATACATCCATGCCATATTTCTTATCCCAGAGAATCTCCTCAATCCACAAACGGACCTAAAAGATAGTACGAGCAACCATGGAACAATATAAATGTCCCTTGCATATTCGAAAATAAATGATTCAGAAAGTAGACTAATGCATGACAAATATATTCTTCATGCAGAAAAAGATAACTATGGATTGTCGAATAACCTGACTTACGTACTTAATGAAGCCAATACAATACAATACAATACAAACTGTTACTTCTAATGATTATGTCATGGCTTATGCAAAGAAAACTATAAATGAATTCAGCTACAGGCTTGTCTCAGTTGACTACCTAAAGAATCAAGCATCGCATTTGTGAGCATGAAACACGGCTGCAAGTCATCCATCTAATGCAGTATCATAGTGACAAAATACAAGACTTCTCTGGAATTGAGAAATTACATCAACTTGTAAGTGAATGAATCTAATAAATTGTGTCCAGAAGCCACCTTATGAAGATCAACAGCCTCCATCTGATTAATGCATAGTGTGCACACACCGCTATCATGAAGATCTCTGGAAGATAATGATTTGCTTTCTTCTAAGAGGGCTTCTAAATGAGTGGCATGCTAAACAATTGGAGGAACCAATAAGGGCAGTATCAGTTAAAAGAGAGGATAGCATGATCTAAGAATATGTATACTATGATGATTGAGTTTTGTAGGACTAACTGTAGCATCATATGCTTGCCGGTTCAGTATCTGAGACAAGTCTACTTCACATCGAATAGAACGAATGATATTGGCAAGGGAGTTTATGCTATGTATTTCATTTTCCAGCTCCTCTAGAGCACATTCAGATTGCTCTTGAGAAACCAAATCAACCTTATTAAGAATTACAACATCCTACAAGAGAGGACAAAACTTTTAGTGGATAAACACCGAGCACCTATGCAAGTAGCCAGTGAATATCAGATAATAAATGAAATAATGGTCTAGCCATTTGTAAAAAAAGGCAAAAGGTTGTTCCTGTAGGATGTAATATGTAAGTTGAGTGATCAGAAGTACCGCAAATGCTATTTGAAGAAATGCTTCAGGAAATGAGGAAGAGTCACAATGCCTGTTTAGCTGAAACCGCAGGTTTTTGGCATCTACAACCTATTCAAGCAGCAAAAGAGAAAGATGATGAAGAAATAACGTTGGTTGTTTCGAGTCATCTTTCTTCAGCGCAGAAAAGTGTATATCAATAACTTAAGCTTCACAATGTCTAACTATACATAAGCAAAACATTGATGTGTATATAGGCAACATGAAAGAAAATACATACAGACAAATACCTCAAAGTAATACACAACAAATACGAAGTTTCTATTAAATTACTTGCATAATGTACTAAAACATGCCTGCTATTCAGTTCAATATGCTAAGCTAAGACAACTATAGGAACATGAAAACCCGTTATTCAGTACAATACACTAAATTAACGAAAACTATAGGAACATGAAAACCGGTTGTTCAGTTTGATACACCGGTTTCATGACATTCTCAAGAAGTAATCCACATTCAGAAAACTATACAAATACTTTCCATATAACCACATAAGCATATTGATTAAAGAGAACGATGGCAACAAATTGAACACAAAAAGCCCATAAAGAAAAAGGACAACAAGGAATCTAAATGCCACACACACAATCTATCCAAAGTCGTTGAATTCATATTTGAGACCGTAAATGTACTTAGTCGCTTACAGTAACTATAGAATCAAGCTTGACTGAAGATTCCAGTTGATCATCCAGCCAAAGAACGGATGCCAGAGGAGCAGGGTTTGCTAACCCTGTGGTCTCTAACAGTATATGATCAAGTCTATCAACAAAAAAAAAAAAAAAATTCACCGGTCATCACATAAAAAATAACCCAAACACTGTTGATAATCAAGTTTAGTGTTGAAAAAGTTGAACAAAAAAGAAGGGTGAAATGGGGTAGTCTCACTTTTTCTTCATTTGAACAAGTTGTTCCAGTGCTTGAACCAAACTATGTTTAACAGTGCAACAAACACACCCATTAGCTAGTTCAACCCATTCTTCAACAAGGGCACCACTTTCTCCTTCGTTTATCATAGCCCTTTCAACTCCAATCTCTTCACCAAACTCATTCAAAATCACAGCAATCCTTTTCCCATGTTGGGCATTCAATATATAATTAACAAGCTAAAAAAAAAAACACTTTCATCAGCTATAAGAAAGATAATCAAAACAAAAAAGTGTTTTGATGAGTTGATTTAATTACAGTGGATTTGCCAGCACCGAGGTAGCCAGTGATGACTGTTACCCCAACTGAAACGTAGTCGTTTTGATGTTTCTCTTGATCGGATTGGGAAGGTTCCTCCACCGTTTGGTCAATACGAATAGCAAGAGGTGGCTCTTCTTGGTCGTCAGCCATTATTTTTCCTCCTTCCCTTTGGCGTCTCAAAAAAACTTTGGGGTTTATGGGATTTTGGAGAAATATGGGTCCTCAATCCTTCTCTTATACTCATAGGCCTACATGCTTGATTTTGAAGTGGAGTCCGCTTTCAATGTTTTGGAGCTTGGGTGAGTCAACCCAGTGCTGGTTTTGGGCTTTTCCAACCCTAAAAAAATAGTTTTCGATGTTATATCTGTTGATGCAAAGATTATCAGAATGGATCCATAACATGATGAGGTATTGTTCCTTTTACAAGTTAAGATCGTTTCCATAGCTTTGTTCACTGAGAAAGGACATAGTGTGACACTTGCTATATATAATTATGATGTGAGATTATATTTTTTTATTATAGAACACTAGACCTTTCCTTAAATAAGGACGTGGATTGTGTTTTTATTAAAGTTTTCATAAATATCATCAATTGTTGATATTTTTTTGGTGATGGGATGAGCTTGAATGTAATTTTTTAAGATAAATATTTAAAAATTTAAAAATTTAGAGTTCATTCAAGATTAATATGAATAAAAAAGTGTCGAAAATTATGCTTCTTGATGCTGTCTCATACTTAAATGAGGAATGCAAGTTAAGAGTGTATCGAGAGAAAATAGATTATACCTTATTTTTGGGTTGCCCAAGAGAATGCTTTGAGATTATTTATTGGTGGACAATCTGGCCATGTTGGCGTGCTAGTTTGCCTAGCAACCAAATTATTGAGTTGCAACCTTTGGGTTTTAGTGTCCTTTATGACAAGATTATTGATCCTAACAAGCTACTTGTCGTCTCAACTCAAGTAATTAGCTTTCATATCGATAAGGGGCAAAATTAAATCTTTAATTTCTGTGTGCATATTCTTTTGTGTTCACATTTTTTTAAAGAAATAAAATTCAAATATCACATCAATTCGCTGAAGTATTTTTGCTCAAAATTAGGAGTGGAGGCATGGCTGAAAGGACAAAATCACAAAGCCCTATCCAATCGCACTTTGTGGCTGGTACGTTGGGCAGGTAAAACAAGAAAACACCAACAGGGTCGGGCATTCCCATTGCCATTGGTAATATAAACAAAACATACAAGAGAGGAAAAAAGCATCCTTAGAACAAGAAAAAAGCAACATACTTGCATATATATAGATACACAAACTAATATTATATAAAAGCAAATAGAAAATCAATACAAAAATATCCTCTTGTTGAAGAGAAATTTATGTTAGAAGAAAAAATAAAAACATGCATACGAGGAAAGGCATTGCTTTAGCAATAAAAATAGTTGTTGTTGGAATTCAAGCAGGCTTGTCTGAGATCAATAGAGCCAGTTTTCCAAAGGGCTTTGTTTTTGGAACTGCTTCTGCTGCATTCCAGGTTTTGGTCTTTTAATTTCTTTTCTTAAATTATTCTTTTCAAGGCAAACTCTGTATATGATTTGGGTATTGTTTGTTTTATCTAATTTTGAAGTTTACATAGCAATAAATAAATAAATAATACCCACAGCTCCTAGTTTTCCTGGAAAATAAATAGTATCAACTGTTCCTTTAGTGGTTCATACAAAAAAGGGATAAGAACTTGGGATTCAAATGTCAGACTTTGGAGAGCAGGGTTTTGTTGAGGTGGGATAAAGTTAAAAAATTTGGAGGGCCAGTGCTAAAAAGAGTGTTTCAATAACTTAAATTGTTCATTTAATAAATGAGCTAAAAAGGTTAAACTGAATTAGTTATATCTGAAAGGGGGCTAAAAGAGAAATTAGACCATTTAACCGAATAGCCTTGAAATTTTGACAATGAAATATTAAACCTTGGAAATAACCAAGTCAATGATTTGTTCTTTAGAAGGATTGAAGATACTAAAATGGCCTCTATGTACCCTTTTTCTTAATGGAAAGAATTTATGATATTACTAGCGTAAACTCAATTTGTTTGCTGTTGAAATGAAGGCTTGAATCACATGCCATATTAATTAAAACAAGTTAAACAATACTGATAATTACAACTCAGTTTTTTTAAATATTATATTTTTTCCAGTACGAGGGAGCAGTGAAGGAGGATGGAAGGAGACCAACTATTTGGGATACATTTTCAGGTATATGTACCTTAGCCATATTCATATGCAGATATAATGTATGATCCTGCAAATATATGAAAAAGTTAAAAAATAGAATATACCCGTGCTG
The DNA here is from genome assembly GCF_007990345.1 of Gossypium hirsutum. Lineage (NCBI taxonomy): Eukaryota > Viridiplantae > Streptophyta > Magnoliopsida > Malvales > Malvaceae > Gossypium > Gossypium hirsutum. The sequence goes on from NC_053436.1 coordinate 32,065,718, forward strand.
AATTATATACCTGTACGTATTCAAGATTCACTTGAGCTCGGATTTTTAGTGAAATGGAACATTTATTCCATGATTGCAGGGATAATAATTGATGGAAGTAATGCTGATGTTGCTGTAGATCAGTACCACCGCTATGTTGTAAGCCTACAACAAAACCAGCATCGGCAATTTGCTCATATCAAATGATTTGATTCATTTTCCTCCAATATATGAACAGCATGTAATTTTGTTTCCATGAAAACAGGAAGATATACAACTGATGAAAGACATGGGGATGGATGCTTACAGGTTTTCAATAGCTTGGTCTAGGATATTCCCTAGTGAGCTTCCCAATTTCACTTGCTGTTAAAGCTTTTATCTTGCAAGAGATTTAAAAAAAATGGTGAAAAAATGTGCAAGAGTTTGTCTTTTTCTTAAAATTGGAACAGATGGTACAGGAGAAATCAATCAAGCTGGTGTTGATCATTACAATAATCTCATCAATGCTCTACTTGCTAAAGGTATTGTTTACTTATGCCTTCAAAAAAAGAATTTGATATATGTGTTTATATATATAGAAGCATTTTTTATTGTGTTGTGATGCAGGAATTGAACCATACGTGACCCTTTACCATTGGGATCTCCCTCAAGCATTGGAGGACAAGTACATTGGATGGCTCAACCGCCGAATTATGTAAAGAATGATCATTGAAAATCGTCTGTATATTCGTGTTCTTAATCTTTAGGCGTAATAGACATGGGTTTATACATTTGCAGAAAGGATTTTGCTTTGTATGCCGAGACATGCTTTGAGAAATTTGGTGACAGGGTGAAAAACTGGATCATATTTAACGAACCACGTACGTTCACTGTGCAAGGCTATTATTCAGGATACGAAGCACCAGGGCGCTGCTCGTCACTGTTGTGCAAGGTTGGAAACTCTACAACTGAGCCTTACATAGTTGCCCACAATGTTCTCCTCTCTTATGCAACAGTTGCAGATAGTTACAGGAGAAACTACAAGGTAAGAAATTTGGGTTACTTTCAGATTGGTTTTTGTCTAATCTGAACATGAAACAGCTGGTCGGTTCACTTTGGACCGTGTCTATGCAGACAACATCGGTAGTTTCACATTACCTACAGGATAAGGTACCGTTTTAAGATCAATTGTCTGTATGCAGGAGAAACAAAATGGATCAATTGGGATATCATTGGATGTTAAGTGGTATGAACCGGTGACAAATGCAACAGAGAACATTGAAGCAACTCAAAGGGCCCAAGATTTTCAGCTTGGCTGGTTTCTTGACCCATTGATCTTCGGAGATTATCCAAGCTCAATGAGAAGCCAAGTAGGAAACCGTCTGCCAACTTTTACGGAATCCGAGTCTGCTCTTCTTAAGGGATTATTGGATTTTGTTGGCATCAATCATTACACTACATATTATGCAAGCGAAAATGCAACTAATTCGATTTTCGATTTGCTTAATGATTGTGTCTCAGATGCCAATGCCTTTGCTATACGTAAGTAAACTGCACCCCTTGTGTACAAATTCTCGTTTCCGAACTGGAATTGTATTGCATAGCTAATTACAAGAGTGAAGATATCATAAGCCATTTACCTGAAGATGCTGCTTTGTTCTTAATGCATGCAGCTTTCAAAGATGGGAAGCCTATAGGAGATAAGGTATACAAGTCGAATTTTAGTCTATCATTTCGGGAACAACCGATTATGACACATATTCTTCATACTTGTTAATCTATCTGGTTCATTCAATCAAGCAGAAAATCCGATATCGTTTCCGCATTGCAGGCAAATTCTATATGGTTATACATTGTACCTTATGGCATGAGAAGTGTAATGAAATACATCAAGGAGAAGTACGGCAACCCTTTAGTCATTATCACAGAAAATGGTAAATATATATGGTAATTAGTTCAGTTCTTCAATGACCCCTTTTTATTCAGCCATTACCATGAAGAGCTAAATTGTCATTTTGTGATTTTATTACAGGAATGGATGATCCAAATAACTTATTAACCCCAGTTAAAGATGTTCTCAAGGATGAGAAAAGAATCAAGTATCACATTGATTACTTAACTAACCTTCTTGCTGCTATCGAGTACGTTCACTACGCCCCTTCGTTAACCATATGTTACTCGAAATTTTCATTTTTTTTGTAAGTATCCGAATCCCGACACCTATGTTTGATGTAGTAAACTAATATAATGGTGCAGGGAAGATGGTTGTAATGTTAAAGGGTATTTTGTATGGTCTCTTCTGGATAATTGGGAATGGGTCGCTGGATTCACTTCGAGATTTGGTCTATATTTTGTGGACTATAATGATAATCTCAAGAGATACCCCAAGAACTCTGTTAAATGGTTCAAGAACTTCCTTTCATCTGCTCGATCATAAAAAGTAATATATGATTCACACGATTTGGACATGGATGCATAATATTATCCTTTTAAATATATGGGCTTTTTAATTGTGCAAAACAAATGCTCATGTATTCGATATACTATCACATACCTGCAATTGGTTTACTATTGTCACGGACTTGGAGTTTTCCCACACATCCGTGCGGCCTTAGGCAGTTTTCTTGGCTTAAAAACGCCTAAGTCAGCCTAACTTCCACCAATAATGGATTCAACCGTAAAAACGCCTAAGTCAGCTCAACTCGCAACAATAAAGGATTCAACAGAATTCCCTTAAATTTTTCACGAAGAACAGCGGAAGAACGAATTAAGAACGATCTTTGAAAGATGAACAAAAGCAAGAGCGCTTGAGAGAAAAGTTTGAGTAAATGCTCTCAATTCTTATTCACAAAGAATAATGAAACAATTCAGGAGTGAGTACAAATGAGGGGGAGGCTCTCTATTTATAGTTGAGCTCCCCCAAAACCGATGGCTACAATTAAAAGCTGTATTCAATTAGGACTCTAACTTTACAGAATTAGAAGTTGTGTACAATTAGAACTTCTAAGACTACTTAGTCCTATCTTCATTATCGGGCCCATCAGGCTTCAATGTGACAGACCTGTCCAACAGCTCTTTGAATCGGGCCAGTTCTCGTAGGCCAAATGATCCCCATCTGAGCAACAGACCTCCATTGGATGCATTTGGTGCGCTTGTCACGGGCTTTGAACTGCGGTCCGTGACATTCTCCCCCACCCATTCTCGCAACGCCCTCGTTGCGACTTCTGAATGGCACTGACTTGATTCGCCTCGGTCTCGTCTCGTCGCCTTAGCCTTTCCCTTTCTTTGGGATTCTTGCCTCGGCTTCTGTCGCTTCTTAACTCGAGCCGTCCTGCTCGTCGCATTTACTCTGGTCAACTGTCCCACATGCATCGCTTCTTTTCCTTTAAAGTCTGATGCACCACCTACCTTTCCCATAGGTGGAAGCCTTGTCGATGACTCGGCTAACTCTGATACTTCACTCAACTTGAGCCTCATTGGTCCCAGCTTCACTGTTTTCATCGCAACTTTATCCGCTAAGTTAGATGACAAACTCACCTCTTCCTTGGGTGGAAGCCCCTTCGACGACTCACCAAGCTCAGACGTTGCGTTTCTTTCGACTCTGGCTTGCTTTGGACAGTTCCGCAACTCATGCGGACCACGGCACAAGAAGCACTTAACTTGCTTCTTTTTGCTCCTCTTTGCCCTCTTGGCTTCGCCTTTTCCTTTGCTCGAACCAAGCTTCTTGGGCTCATTGTCTGCTCCATCGTTCCCCTCGATGACAGACTTCTTCGAACACTTCCGCAACCTATGCGGACCATGACACAAGAAGCACTCCACTAGCTTCTTTTCGCTTTCGGCCTCCTTGGCTTCGACACGCCTTGTGCTCGAACCAAGTACCAAGGCCTTACCCACCGGCTTCTCCTTAAGCGCGGATTTCTTCAGACATTTCTTCAACATGTGTGGACCGTCGCAGAGAAAGCATTTTAGCTTGTCCCTTTTTCTCTTGGGTTTCTTCTTCCCAACTCGTGGTTTCCCATTACCACCATTGTCGCCGTTTTCATTGCCATTAACTCTATCTTCCTTGTGATCTATTTCACATACGCCCCTTCCATCGGATTTGGAAGACCCAAGCTTGTCTTTCCCTAGACCAAGCTTCACCACGGACTCAACTACCGTCATGGCTTCTGACAGTTTTTAGACACCTCTTTGTTCCACCTCCTGTCTGACCCACGGCTTCAATCCCTTTTGAAAAGCAAGCAATGCTTCTTCATCGGTCACATCTGAAATTTGGAGCATGAGTTCCTTGAACTCTTGAACATACTCCCTCACTGTGCCCCGTTGCATTATCTCTTGCAACTTTGTCCGAGCTTCTTCCTCGGCAAATTCTGGGTAAAACTGTCCCTTCAACTCGCATTGGAACTCTTGCCACGTCTCAATCTCACCTTGCCTTTTATCTGTGGTCCTACCTCGCCACCATAAAAGCGCAATGTCAGTAAGAAACATTGAAGCAGTGTTTACCTTAACCGCATCCTCCATGATGCCTTTGGCACGGAAGTAGTTTTCCATCCTCCACAAGAAATTGTCCACATCACATGCAGACCTTGTCCCCACAAACTCTTTCGGCTTTGGGACATCCTCATTACTGAGTGCTGCATTTGCCACTCCTTTCCCCACGGCTGCTTGACACAAGGACAGCTCTCCCTCGAGCTCCTCTATTCTTGTGCTCAAAGCCTTCGTCGTGGCCATTGTTTCCTCCTTCAAAGCCATCATCATGGCCTCGAGAGCATCATTCCTTTCCGACAGCTTATCCCTGTGTGAATTAAACAACTCGTTTACCTTGTCCATGGTGGAATCAAGAGACATCTTTACATAGTCTCTGGACTGCTCCTCCCAGTTTGTTATGCGATCCTCGACCCCATCGAGTGCCTCCTTTACATCCGCCATGGATCCCTCGAGTTTACCCACACGTTCCTCTACTGCCGATATTGTCTCCCTCAAAGACTTCCTCGCCCACCTTTGTTCAAACTCTTCTTTCGACATCCCAACGGTGCCTTTGAACCAACAACTCGAATATTACTTGGTTCAAACCTTGGCTCGGATACCACTTGTCACGGACTTGGAGTTTTCCCACACATCCGTGCGGCCTTAGGCAGTTTTCTTGGCTTAAAAACGCCTAAGTCAGCCTAACTTCCACCGATAATGGATTCAACCGTAAAAACGCCTAAGTCAGCTCAACTCGCAACAATAAAGGATTCAACAGAATTCCCTTAAAGTTTTCACGAAGAACAGCGGAAGAACGAATTAAGAACGATCTTTGAAAGATGAACAAAAGCAAGAACGCTTGAGAGAAAAGTTTGAGTAAATGCTCTCAATTCTTATTCACAAAGAATAATGAAACAATTCAGGAGTGAGTACAAATGAGGGGGAGGCTCTCTATTTATAGTTGAGCTCCCCCAAAACCGATGGCTACAATTAAAAGCTGTATTCAATTAGGACTCTAACTTTACAGAATTAGAAGTTGTGTACAATTAGAACTTCTAAGACTACTTAGTCCTATCTTCATTATCGGGCCCATCAGGCTTCAATGTGACAGACCTGTCCAACAGCTCTTTGAATCGGGCCAGTTCTCGTAGGCCAAATGATCCCCATCTGAGCAACAGACCTCCATTGGATGCATTTGGTGCGCTTGTCACGGGCTTTGAACTGCGGTCCGTGACACTATCACATAGTTGCAACCGGTTGACATGATGTTAATGCATCAACTACAACTTGGACATATAAGAGTGTCGTACTCAACGACATTGTTGGAGGGGGGGAATTCAAAAGTTAAGCCATATTGCCTACTCCTTCCATGTGGATCAACCAAAATTATGCTTGCCCCTGAAATTCTCTTTAAGGATGAGCGGTCCACATGGAAAGCTCAGGATCAACGGTATGAGATGGACTATAAGGAAGTTGATTGAGCAGTAAAAGAGCATTCTGCAACAAAATCTACTAACGTCGCATTTTTATTCTCTTTCTTGGCAAATAATCTAAACCAAACTCATTGGGCTTAATGCTCCATCTAAACATTCCGCCTAAGGAATCAACCTAACTTAATACTTCTTTCAAAGGCTAATCAGACAATATTGATAGGGTTACACTATTAGAGCTACACTCGTTAAAGAAAAACTTACAAAAATTATTCAAAGACCATACCTTGCCAAACTTAATTTCCTTGGTTTTGAAAAATTGGTACGCTTTAAAGTCATCGCTATCACACGATTAAAATTGACTCACGTTAAAACAACCCTTAAAAGTAAGGGTAAATAAATTCCTAAAATTATTTGAAGAGGTTCCTCTTAACGTTTCTTACAGCGCAAGAAATATAAAATAGATGCCAAGATACCTTAGACAACTATCCGGGGCAACATGGTACAATTAGTCTTTGTAAACCAAGGATGAAGGGGTACATAAAAATCTGCTTCAAGCATGAGCAAAGAGAGAAAAAAAACCATTCCATCGACAATCGCTTCACTCATGCACTACACTCCCAATCGAACCAAGAAGTCATACCTATAATGACATGGTGGCAAACATCGCAAGGCTAACATAGTTGTAATCTCCTAGGATCCCTAGTGAGCCTTGTCAACAAATTGACTCAAGTTAAGTAACTCAAAGCTGCCTTTTGTATAGTGACAATTATTATACCGTTACCTTAGCACCCCTTAGCAAACAACCCAAAGACTATATGAACTTGGTGAAGCCAGGCTTGTGACCTCGTTAGGAGAATGCCTCTCCTACACATCTGACACAATAGATGGGTCTATACAATTCAAAGAATATATATGAGGAAGAGTTCTTTATAGTATTCATTGTCGAAACCATTTTCAAATCGAGTTTTGAAAAAATGAGAACTGATTTTAAAAAACGAAAACGGGAGTCGCCACCAATCTTTTTAGGTGTGATTGGATCACCTTTAAAACATTTTATTCTAAAATAATTAGTTTTGGTCCACGAAATAAAAGAACGGGTTCGGAAGTCGGTTACGTACGAGGAAGGATTAGCACCCTCGTAACGCCCAAAAAATTGGTACCTAATTGATTATCCAATGTCTTTAATGACGGAAATTTAAAAAAGAAAAAAATTAAGATGTAGTCCCCTTTAAAATATTTTAACTTTGAAAATTGGGATTCACTCGCGTCAAAGTATTGACATTAAGTTAACCTTTTTTGAAATTCCTATCTCGAAACAGCAAAATGCTATATTCAATAAGTTAGGGCATATTGCTTTGAAATTTCAAGATACTGGCTTGCATTTAGAAAACCTTTAAAAAACTTAGAAGGGTGCTTAATTATTCGAATTCAACGAGAAAAGTGGCAACCCAATAAGTTAGGGCACTACTTTCTCGAAATTTCCAAACACCAAGCATCGCCTTATTTGCAAAAAAAAATCTTATCTCGAGGTAATAAGATGTCATATCCAGTGAGTTAGGACACAACACCTCAAATATCAGAGAGTAAGTATTTTATTTAACACTCGTATTATGATTTAAAAGAATATGCCGTTATTTAGGTTAAACGTGAGAGAAAAAAAAATCGAAATCCAGTAAGTTAGGGCACGATTGTCTCAGATTACCAAATACGAAATATTTACTTCAGTGAAAGAATCACTATCGGGTTGGATAAAACCTAAATTCGTAATGAAACGAGATAATAAAGAATGCATAACAAATAAAAACTGATAACTATAACAGGATAAACATAAACACAAATATGAATACTAACGATAAATACGAAGGTAAGATAAATGGGTCGAATAAATAATAAGAAAGGGAAATAATGAATAAGCTAAATGTTTGAAATTATTTAAAAAAACTATAAATAGAATAGATGATGAAATAATAATAAAAGTAATGATATGTAAATAAAATAAATATGCTAAAAAATATACAGTTATCAAATTAGTTAATATAAAATAATAACGTATAAGTAAATACAAAAATAAAGGAAAATATAATAACAATAATAGAAAAATACAACAATAATGATAGTAAAAGATATAATAACCTAAAAATATAATAGTAATAGTAACAATATGACGATAATAGTAAAAATAATATATTAAATAATAGTAATAAAAGTAATGCTAATAATAATAATAATAATAATCTATTAAGTTATAATGAAAATAATGATAATGATGATATATTAGATAATAATAGTAAAATAATAAGTAACAATGATAAATTATAATAATAGTGATGAGAATAACAAGTGATGATAATAACAGTAACAATAGTAGTAATAATATATTAGTAATACATAATAGAGTAGTAAAAAAATATATAGTAGTTATAGTAATAATAATATAAACACTAGCATATATACGTATGAAAAATAATGATAGTAAAATATAATAATAGTAATAATAATAATGGAATGAAGGTAATAATAATATTAAAGTAAAGTAAACAAAAATAATACTATATATCAATATATATATACATATAATGCAAATACACACTACCATATAATAATAATAATAATAATAATAATAATATAGAAATACAAAGAGCAAATAAAAATATTAAATTTAAAAAAACAATGCTATATATAAAAGTATATACATACATATATGTACATAAAAATATACACTAATATATAATAATAATAATAATAATAATAAATAAAATGCAGAAAGTAAATATGATATAATAGTAATATTAAAATGACGTAATAAAAATAATACTTATATATAGAAATGTACATACGTACATATATAATAAACATACATTAATTAATAGTAAAAACAATAGAAGTGCTAATAATACTAGCATTAGAATGAAATAAGAGATAAATGCAAACATAATAATATAAATAAGGTAAACAGAAACAATAAAAAAATAATAGGAAGGACATAATCGAATCTGAGAGCAATATTTTGGGGCAAATCCGTAATAAATAAAAGAAGAGGGGATTAATTCGCACACGCAAATAACCAGGAAGGACTAAAACGGACAATAGCCCTTTGACCCAAAACGCGCAGCTTTGATTCTATCCCTTATTTCTTACTATGATTGGAGTGAATATAATGAAACCCTTTGAACCTTTTTGATTGCTATTGATATACTGATTTTTTGTTCTTGAATCTCAAAAAAAAAAAAAAATCCCCTCTTGAATCTAAAAAAAAATCTCTTCTCTCCAAAATACAATAGATTCCTCTCTCCAATTCCCCCTCTCTCTTGTTACAATGAACATACGGCTCTTTTTAGCCCAAAATCCAAAGAAAAAAAATACAAAGAATTTCATTTTCTATTGTTTTTTTTATTGCCCTTTTTTTGTCTTCTTTTGCAGGCATGGAGTGATGGAGAAGTGCTATTTGCACTTATCAATACAACTAAAGTAGTGGGATTAGGTGATTTAGGGTTTCTTTTTCTTTTCTTTTTTTTTTTTGTTTTGGGTATTGGGCTAATTGGGCTAAGGTTAGGTATTAAGTTTGGGTTTAATATTTATTTATTTGGTTTATTGGGCCACGGGCAAAATTTGGGCCATACACTCATCAATCATTAATTCATCACTTCCCAATTTAATAAGTGTCTCATCCAATACCTTCAAAACAATTCAAACAATGCTCTCAACTAACATCTGTCACTCTACTCCTTGCATTTATGGAGTAGGAGACTCAATGGCTGGGACCCATGCCCAGCCAGCTTTTTTCTATAAACACCCCTTATCAACACCGAGGCACGAGAGAAGGACAAACAACCCACGTAGTGCCTACACTTTGTTAAAATATAACCTCTACACTTCTAAAATCTTGTTCCAATAGCTCTACACATCATCTACAATGTGAACTACTCTCACTCTAACAGCTTTTTATACTTCTCATGATGTGAGCTATCGTCATTGTATCATTTAGCACTAGTTACAACAATCTTTTTTTTTTTTTTTTTGCTTATTTCCTTGACAATCCAACCCATATTTTTTTTTCATGTTTCCATTTTCTCATCTTTCCTTATAAGTAATAATAATTAAACCCAATTCGTCCCATTATTACATTATTATTAGCCTTGGGATTCCAGGCTGGGTTTTCCCAGCATATTAGCAGAGCCAGTACCTTAGAAGGCTTCGTTTTGGGGGCATTCTCTTCTGCTTTCCAGGCTGTTTTTTTTTCTCTTGAGTTAAACACATTGGTTTATTATTGAAAATTAATCACAGCCTCTGATAGAAGGGAAAGGGTAAACTATCAAAATAGACACTTTATTTCCCTCATGATATATTTTAGTCACTTATGTTATTTTTAGTCACTGAGCCGTTAATTTTTGTTAATGGTGTAACGGTAAGCTGATGTGATAATACGTTAATTCATCATTTCAAGTGAAAATTTTAGGTTAAATTCTATAATTAGTCCTTATATTTTTTTCATTTTGAGTAATTTAATTTTTTTTATGATCTTTTAACTTCTTTTTTTCATTCACTTCTGCTTTTCTCTCTATTTTTTTCTTTTTTCTTCATTTATTTTAACATATTTTTTTATATTTTTTATTTATTAAAATTAGTCCTTAAGCTCGCTTTACTCAAAAAAGAAAAATTGTTCAAAAAAGATAAAAGTATAGGGACTAATTTTAATAAATAAAAAATATAGAAAAATTACTTTAAAAGAAATAGAGAAGGGAGGAAAATAAGGGAGAAGCAGAAAATAATGACAAAAAAAAGTTAAAACAACATAAAAAGAAAAAAAAATTAATTTATCATACCATGATTCTTGAATAATGCAGTATATGTATGTATGTATGCATTCATACATGTATATAGGATCATTAAGCATTTAACCTTATGTTATGTTACAGGGAATATAGCAGATGATAGCAATGCTGATGTTGCTCTGGATCAATACCACCGCTATACTGTAAGTGATGATCATCACAACCGTTCATATTCCGATATTCGATTTCTTCATCGGATACTTCTTTTTTCGATGGTTTTTCACATCCCTAAAACACGAATGACACGAGATTGATTTCGTTGCCCGGAAAACAGGAAGATATGCAACTGTTGAAAGAAATGGGGGCGGATGCTTATAGGATTTCAATCGCTTGGTATCTAGGATATTCCCTAGTGAGCTTGCCAATTTCACTTGCACTCATAGCTTTTATCATGTAAGAGATCAAAAAAAGTGGTGAAAATTTTGCAACAACTTGTGTTTCTTTTCTTGGAACGGCTGGTACAGGAGAAATCAATCAAGCAGGTGTGTTGATCATTACAATAATTTCATCAATGCTATAATTAATATAGAAGCATTTTTTATTGTGTGTTATGATGCAGGAATTAAACCATACGTGACCCTTTTCCATTAGGATCTCCCTCAAGCATTGGAGGACAAGTACGGTGGATGGGTTGACGGCCACATTAGGTAAAGAACCTTCTTACACACGAATTGATCGTTGCAGATCATCTATATATTCATGTTCTGAATCTTTAGGAGTAACGAACATGACTGTATACATTTTCAGGAAGGACTTTGCTTTGTTCACTGAGACATGTTTTGAGAAATTTGGTGACAGGGTGAAGCACTGGATCACATTTAACGAACCTCATACGTTCGCCATACAAGGCTATTATAAGGGAAACCATGCACCGGGGCACCGCTCGTCGGTGTTGAGCAAGGTTGGAGACCCAACAACTGAGCCCTACATAGTTGCCCAATATGCCATCCAGTCTCATGCAACAGCCGTAGATATTTATAGGAGAAACTACAAGGTAAGAAATTGGGGTTACTTTCAGGTTGGTTTTTGTCTAATGCAAACATGAAACAGCTGTTCGGTTTGCTTCGGTCCGTGCCTATGCAGGCAACATTGGTAACTTCACATTATCTACAAACTAAACTAACATCTAAGAGAAATTGTCTGTATGCAAGATAAACAAAATGGATTAATTGGGATACCACTGGATGCTAAGTGGTATGAACCACAGACAATGCAACAGCAAACACAGAAGCAGCTCAAAGAGCCCAAGATTTTCAGCTTGGCTGGTTTCTTGACCCATTGTTCTTCGGAGATTATCCGAGCTCAATTAGAACCAATGTAGGAGATTTTGTTGGCATCAATCATTTTACTACATATTATGCAAGGGGAAATGCAACTAATTCGGATTTCGATTACCTTAATGACTGTATATCAGATGCCAATGCCTTTGCTATACGTAAGTAAACTACGTCCCTTAAGAACACATTAACATTTCCGAACTGTAGTTGTATTGCATAGTTAATTACAAGAATGAAGATATCATACGCAGCTTTCAAAGATGGGAAGCAAATAAGAGGAAGGGTATACAAGTCGAACTTTCGTCTATCATTTCGGGAGCAACCGATTACGATACTATTCTTCATACTTGTTAATCTATTTGGTTCATTCGATCCGATATCGTTTCTTCATTGCAGGCAAATTCTGAATGGTTATACATCGTACCTTATGGCATAAGAAGTGTAATGAAATAAATCAAGGAGAAGTATGAAAACCCTCTAATCATTCTCACAGCAAATGTGATACGAGTCACAAAAGCCCAAATTCTTGAAGGCGAGGCCCAATAAGCAAATTCCCAGCCCAATCAAGAAATCCATCCATACTTAGTTGAAAATCAGGCCAAATTGTCAAAGTGGCCCAAGTTGTAAAGTTTTATTTTTATTTTTATTTATTTATTTATTTATTTACTTAGTTTAAATTTTTATGTCAATATTCAGTCCAAGAGTCCTAGATAAAATGACCTTTGACCGAATTTCCATATTAAAATAATTAGGAGTTTTTTTTATTTTAGTTTTCTAATTAGATTAGGACTAGTTATAAGGCCTATTTAAAGGCATGGCTGTCCACCTTGTTAAACACTTATCATTATTATTAAAATTTCAGATTTGTTGAGAGCAGAATTTTCTTTGAGTTCTTCAAGGATTTTCTCTTGAGTTTTCTTTAGAAGTTGTTTTAACAATCTTTTTGATTGTGGGAGCCATATTCAACCTTCTTCTTGCCATTGATATTCTTTGGAGGGGAGATTAGAGCCGTTTGAAGGGAGTTGTGAGATCTTTCGAGATTTCAAGGCTTCTTAGGACTTATCTTTCAATTTCTTACTGTCAATTCTTTCTTTATTTCTACTTGTGCTGAATCATTATCTAATCTATTTTCTGTTCTTATTGTGTTTTCAGCCTTTTTCTATCTTAAGGAATCAGCCCAAAAATCCCCAATTTCTAGGGTTTTTCCATACTCTTTTTGGGTGAAATTAGATTGTCGAAATTTGGGAAAAACTATCTTGGTGTTCAATTGGGCAGAATCACAATCTCCTTGAGGGTTTCAAGAACCCTAACACTTATTTCTATTCTCAATTTGATTCTTTGCTGATTTGGGGATTTTATTTCAGATCTGGAAATTCAAAGTTCTAATCTTTTAATTTTTCTGTTTCGTTTCAGATCTAATTGTTTAGGGTTTTCGTAGGAGTTTCTCGTGACTTGGCAACTCGATCTTGGTCCGCGCGCAACCCCGTATCATTTGGTATCAGATTTTGGGCGTTTTGGGTGTTCTTGGTTGATTTCTAAACTGATCTCTATTTTTTAAAGCATAAACAGCAGTTTTACCCAGAAAAATTATTCAAAAAAATTCATTTGAGTGGGTAAACGTTGTCCGATTGATCTGAAATTTTACATACATGTGTTTGGCACTGTGATTGAATATAAAAAAATTATTCCCGCAAAAAAATCAGTCAAAAAGTCAAAAAAATCAAAAAAAAGACGAAATCCAATAAAAATTTTAAAAAAATTCAGCGGGTTGAGTTTGGTTCCCAAACTTTCCAGATCAAAAATTAAATATTTAAGGACATTCGAGATTTAATTTTGTGATTTTTTGAGATCAGGAACACCTCAAACGAAGTTGTCAAGTTACTCCACAGTTTTTCGGGTTTTCTGTTTTCAGCAATTTTTATTGATTCTTAGCTGTAGGTTTTCATTTGTTTGCTTTTTATTATCCTTTTAAAATATCTAACACCTTCTTGTTTCTTGTGTTAGTAGGATTTAAACGTGTGCACAATCCTTCCTCGGTGCAACACGAATCACTTGGTGTCTCGTCAGTTTTTGGCATCCTAGTGCAAATTAGGATTCTTTGGTAGTTTGGTTCACACTCTCTAATTGGTTGATATAAACTCTGATAAAGAACTCATAAGATTGAATTCGACCTCATTGAGAATTTGATTTTTCTTTTTGAGTGATTAATGGTGAGGTTTGCTAACTTTTATTTTTGAGTGTTGAGTGTTTATTTTTTACAGGTTTTGAAGATGTCTAAAGGTGATAATAATGATGCACTTATGAAAGTCCAACAACAGTTAGACAGACATACTGCTGCAATCACACAAATAAATGCTACACTTCAAGCATTGAATACTACTTTGAATGAGGTACGAGTGAATCAAAAACATCAATATCGAGATCCAATTAAGGAAGATAGGGATAACCAGCCCCATAGGTGCAACCCTCAACGTGTCCCTAGAATGGATGATGATTGTCATGATCATGGACAATCATCTTTGGCAAAACCAAAGAGCGAGCAGCAACGAGGACATCTCTTTCATACTCGCTGCCACGTACAAGGTAAGCTTTGTAGAGTTATTATTGATGGTGAAAGTTGCTCGAACATAGCCAGCACGACGATGGTGGAAAAGCTTTGCTTAACCACTACCAAGCATCCACAACCTTATCAACTACAAGGGCTTAGCAACGAAGGCCAATTTAGGGTCACTCAACAAGTGCGCATCGCCTTTTCTATCGGTAAGTATCAAGACGAAGTTGTGTGCGACGTAATGCCTATTCAAGCCTGCCATTTGTTGCTAGGAGAACCGTGACAACTGGATCGAAAAGTCACTCACGATGGTCGTACCAATAGGTATTCTTTCAAGCATCAAGGAAAGAAACTCACCTTAGTGCCGCTCACTCTGGAACAAGTCCATGAGGACCAAATCAAACTGAAAAATTCTGTTAAAACAAGTGAGGAAAAAGAAAAAGAGAATGAAAAAGAGCAAAAAGAGATTGAGAGTGAAAAAGAAATTGAAGAAAGAAGAGAAAATGAATTAGAAAAAGAAACAAAAGAAAAAGACGTGGAAAGGGTAGTGAGGAATGTTTCCACTAACCAAGATATGAATTTTTCTTGTGTTGCTACTTTTCAGGTTCCCGAAAGATCGAAAGATAACTTTCAACTTCAATACCTCTCAAATGAAAGACGCTTTCATACGATCAACTTAAGCAAAGATGAAATCACACTACATGATCCCGAAGGTAAGCGAGGTAAGAAAATTTTAGAAACCGAGTCTAGTGCAGATTTGAAAATTATTGATAAAACTTTTGGTGACTTAGTTCTTAAAAGATCCCCTCATTTTGATCCGATTAATTGTTACTCTTCGATTGTGGTTGATAAAGTCATTACGAAAAGAAGCGTGATTTGTTATTCTCTTGATTTACCTTGTGTAAAATCCTCGAATTTGTCCAAATCTGTTTTGGAGAATAAGGTAACGAAATTTTCCAAATTTGTTTTCAATTTATATTCGTGCCTTAAACAGTTTATGTGGTTGTACATGAAGTTTGAGTTCCATTTGACAAAGGTTAACTCAACAACGGAGATTCGACTACACTATGCCCCCGATGAGCGAAGGTTTGTTTTAAATGAAAAAGGTAAAATCGACCCTTATTCTTCTGCTTATCGAGGTAAGATGCTTGAAACCTTTGAAACACTTTTGTACTCCTCGGATAGTGATAAAGATCGTGTTGATGAACACTTAGATCGAAACGTGCTTGACTGTCCTATTTTATTTATTGATGATCTATCTGTTTTGATGGTTGATAAAAAGATTCTTGTTTTTGATAATGCATGTGTGAGTGAATCTATAGACCGTCGATTAATGCATGGTATGATTATGCAACTCTGTGAACCATGTGAATCTTTTCAAATACCTACTTGTGACGATTATGTTTACCATTTGATTTATTACTCGCAATTTATTCATGGTTTGTGGGAACAATGTGAGACGACTGAATGCCTTAAAACATGTCCATCTTTGTTTCAAATATTTGACGAGGCAGTGGTGAGTAAATTAGATTGTTTGCATGGTAATCTGAATCTGTCCATTCACATGCGTTATACCTGTTCTATTATGCTTATGATTGGACTACAAGCTTATTTCCGTTGCTATTTATTATCTCATGGCTATTCTTTTCAGTGGACTCAATTGCCATTAGTCCCGTTCGATAGAGGAAAGTCGAGTTCATTTGATTTTTTAGATTCGAGGACGAATCTTTTTGAGGAAGGGGGGAATGATACGAGTCACAAAAGCCCAAATTCTTGAAGGCGAGGCCCAATAAGCAAATTCCCAGCCCAATCAAGAAATCCATCCATACTTAGTTGAAAATCAGGCCAAATTGTCAAAGTGGCCCAAGTTGTAAAGTTTTATTTTTATTTTTATTTATTTATTTATTTATTTACTTAGTTTAAATTTTTATGTCAATATTCAGTCCAAGAGTCCTAGATAAAATGACCTTTGACCGAATTTCCATATTAAAATAATTAGGAGTTTTTTTTATTTTAGTTTTCTAATTAGATTAGGACTAGTTATAAGGCCTATTTAAAGGCATGGCTGTCCACCTTGTTAAACACTTATCATTATTATTAAAATTTCAGATTTGTTGAGAGCAGAATTTTCTTTGAGTTCTTCAAGGATTTTCTCTTGAGTTTTCTTTAGAAGTTGTTTTAACAATCTTTTTGATTGTGGGAGCCATATTCAACCTTCTTCTTGCCATTGATATTCTTTGGAGGGGAGATTAGAGCCGTTTGAAGGGAGTTGTGAGATCTTTCGAGATTTCAAGGCTTCTTAGGACTTATCTTTCAATTTCTTACTGTCAATTCTTTCTTTATTTCTACTTGTGCTGAATCATTATCTAATCTATTTTCTGTTCTTATTGTGTTTTCAGCCTTTTTCTATATTAAGGAATCAGCCCAAAAATCCCCAATTTCTAGGGTTTTTCCATACTCTTTTTGGGTGAAATTAGATTGTCGAAATTTGGGAAAAACTATCTTGGTGTTCAATTGGGCAGAATCACAATCTCCTTGAGGGTTTCAAGAACCCTAACACTTATTTCTATTCTCAATTTGATTCTTTGCTGATTTGGGGATTTTATTTCAGATCTGGAAATTCAAAGTTTTAATCTTTTAATTTTTCTGTTTCGTTTCAGATCTAATTGTTTAGGGTTTTCGTAGGAGTTTCTCGTGACTTGGCAACTCGATCTTGGTCCGCGCGCAACCCCGTATCAAAATGGCATATACACAGGGTGTTATTAGTTCTTCAATAATCCATTTTTATTCAGCCATTACCATACCATGAACAGCTAAATTGCTATTCTTTTGTGATTTTATTATAGGAGTGGATGATACAAATAACATAACCCCAATTGAAGATGCTCTCAAGGATTGGTTAAGAATCAAGTATCACACTGAGTACTTAACTAACCTCCTTGCCGCTATCTAGTACGTTAACTATGCCCTTTACGTGTACCATATGTTACCGATTTTTCATTTTTTTTGAAGTACCTGTATCCTGACACCTATATTTGATTTGGGTTACTAACATTATGATGCAGTGAAGATGGTTGCAATGTTAAAAGGGTATTTTGTATGGTCTATGCTGGGAATGGACTGCTGGATTCTCTTCGAGATTTGGTCAATATTTTGTGGACCGTACTGAAAATCTCACCAGATACCTTAACAACTCAGTTACATATTTCAAGAGCTTCCTAGAATCTCCTTAGTCATAAAAAATAATATATGTCCACTAGCTCTCCCTTGTCCTTAGAGGTCAGGTGTGCTTTTCCCATAAGCCACAATGAGGTTCGAGAGATGAGCTGTGGTAAACAGAAAAAATAATACATGTCCGACACGATTCCAAACACGATTATATAATATGATCCCTTAAATATATTAAATATATTTCATGTGAATGATGTTTACTTTTTCTTGTAATGATATGGATTATGAGAAAGTGATGACAATATAATCTATAAGAAAATAAATTACATGCCAAGTTGATAATTACAAGAATAAATTAAATTATATCTTTGGATGTTTTCAGCTTAAAAAAACGATGAAAATGCCATTAAAATATTGTTTAGATTTGCATTTAGCATAACGACCAGGCTTTATATGATGTTGATTAACTTGTTCTTTTGCATTTTTATGTTACTTTAAAGTTTAAGCAAGGTTTGCTTATAAGATGATTAGAAGTGTTGAAGTATTGAAAGAACTTAACAAAGAGATTTCTTTCACATTAATGAGTTTAAGGATTACAGACGTATTTAATACATGCAGCAGCCTATAACAGACTATAACCAAAACACAGTTTATGAAATACTCATAACATTCCTCCTACTATTCTGACTTTCCCTTTCAAATAGAGCAACCTGAAGCTGCCTCCTAAACTTGGTGAACAGCAATGCAGATAAGGGTTTTGTCAAAACATCAGCAACTTGATCGGCACTGGATACATGACCAACTTGAAGTGCACCTGCTGCTACTTTCTCCCTTACAAAGAATATGTCCAATTCCATATGCTTAAACTTCGAATGCATAACTGGATTGCCTGCCACAGCAACTGCAGCCGAGGTATCACACCAAACCAACGAATTTTTCTGAACCGGGACACTTAACTCAGATAACAAAGACTGAAGCCAAACCATTTCTGCAGTGACATTCGCCAGACTCCTATATTCAGCCTCTGTTGTAGAACGGGATATAACCTGCTGCTTGTGAGAGCTCCAGGAAATTGGGTTTCCACCAAGAAAAATACAATAGCCCGATGTTGACCTACGGTTATCAATATCAGACCCCCAGCTCGAGTCTGGGTAGCCTTCAAGAACAAACTTAGTTGTGCGGTGAAAATGAAGGCCATAATCTAATGTGCCTTGCAAATACCTCAAAATTCGCTTAACAGCTTTGAAGTGCGTATCTAAAGGTCTGTGCATGAACTGACAGACTTTGTTGACTGAAAACGCAATGTCCGATCTGGTGATCATAACATATTGAAAAGCCCCCATTATACTTCGAAAGAAACTTTCATCATCGACCGAACTTCCCTCATGAGCTGACAATCGACAGGTAGACACCATTTATGTGGGAGAGCTATTTGACTTATTCATGGATGCCTTCTTAAGTAGATCCAGGATATACTTTTTTTGATTGAAAACCAGACCATCTGTGGTGTAGGTGACCTCGATGCCCAAAAAATAATTCAACTTCTCCAAATCCTTTAGAGAGAACTAATGATGAAGGCTTTTAACAAACTGGTTTATAGCACTTGAATCAGAACCAGTAACTATGATGTCGTCTACATACACTAGAACGTACAACAACTGATTCTCAGACCTTTGTATGAAAAGAGAATTGTCTGCCTTTGATGTTTCAAACTTACTAGTGAGAAGAAACTCCCGTAATTTGTGAAACCAAGCTCGAGGGGCTTGTTTTAGGCCATACAAAGCCTTCCTTAACCTGCATACAAGCTGCTGGCCATTACTTCCTTGTTGTTCAAAACCTGGTGGTTGCAACATGTATATTTCCTCACTCAAATCGCCATTTAAGAAGGCGTTATTGACATCTACCTGCCTCAGAGACCACCCCAAGGATACTGCTATTGCCAAGACCACCCTAATCGTTGTAGGCTTCACCACAGGGCTAAAAGTCTCATGAAAATCGATGCCAGCTTCTTGAAGATAGCCTTTCACCACTAAACGACCATTGTATCTTGCTACCGAGCCATCAGCACTCCTTTTAATCTTGAATATCCATTTACACCCTACGGCCCTCCTTCAAGTAGGTAAGGGCATAAGATCCCAGGTGTGATTGGAAAGCAAGGCTTGATAATCAGCTTGGGCAGCAGCTGTCCATTGTGGACTCTGAAAAGCTTCTTGTATGGAGACCGGTTCCTTCTCAGTGACAACAGACGAGAAGAGTTTTGGTTTAGAGATACCATATTTCGATCTGGTCAGCATAGGATGAGTGTTCACAGTAGTCCGGATGGGAGGAGAAGGAGGCACACAGGGTTCATCAGATGCTTCAGGAGAATTCCTTGTAGAGTGACCCGATTGAGATGCTTCAAAGGAGTGAGAGGAGGAAGACATACCACCAATAGACGGATTCCCTGTAGAGTGTCCCAGTCGAGAAGGAGCCATAGAAGAAGAGCTGGTCGGGCAGACTGAGAGACCAGAGGAGGAAATCAAAGGAGCTGGTGTTGCAACAATAGAAACGTGTGACTGCTGATGAGTTTGTCCTATGAGGTCAACTGGGGCTCTGGAAGAACGGCTTTGCTGAAATGGAAACTTGGTCTCATCAAAGATAACATGCCGAGACAGAAAAACACGACAAGTATCATCGAAGCATTTGTAGCCTCTGTGATTCAATCCAAAACCAAGAAAAGTACAACATCTTGATCTAAACTAAAGCTTGTGTTGATTATATGGCCGCAAGAATGGAAAACAGGCACATCCAAAAACTCACAAACAAGAGTAGCAGGTCGAACTTTATACAACATCTCATACGGACTAACACCATAGAGAACATATATAGGAAGC
Source organism: Gossypium hirsutum (assembly GCF_007990345.1). Classification (NCBI taxonomy): domain Eukaryota; kingdom Viridiplantae; phylum Streptophyta; class Magnoliopsida; order Malvales; family Malvaceae; genus Gossypium; species Gossypium hirsutum. The sequence continues at coordinate 32,086,277 of NC_053436.1, forward strand.
CTATTGACCACATGGATAGCATGAGAGAATGCATCAGACCAGAATTCAATAGACAGAGACGCCTGAGCGAGGAGGGTTAACCCCATGTCAACAACTTGTCGGTGTCTTCTTTCAGCCACACCATTTTGTTCCGAGGTATGAGGACATGTTATTCGATGTTGAACACCAAGTTTGAACAGTTCAGAGAACAGTGAGCGATATTCGCCCCCCAATCTGTCTGTAGCATTTTTATAGAAAATCCGAATTGAACTCGAACCATTTGTTGAAAATTAAGAAAACAGCTCAGCACTTCGGATTTGGCCTTGATAAAATATAGCCAAGTATATCTGCTATTCATATCTACAAAGGATACATAGTAAGAGAATCCATTTGACTTAACATGGGCTGGTCCCCAAACATCCGATACAACAAGTTCAAATGGCAGAGAATATACTGTTTTTGAGGCACTAAAAGAGAGTTTATGATACTTGCCTAACCGACAAGCTGAACAAACAGTAGGCAAGCAATTATGCTTGAAAGAAACATTACAACTTTGCAAGACTCGAGCAAGAATGTTGTTGCACGGATGACCGAGCCTATTATGCCATAGCAAGGGGTCTGACGAGAGCTGAGCATGGTACACAGAGGGTGGGTCGACCTGCGAACCAGCAGTACGCTTGAAGGAACCAGCTGGAGACACATCAAATCGATAGAGGCCTTTATGCATGTGTCCCACGAGAAGAATCGTCCATGTTTGTATATCCTTCACAAAACACATATAGGGATGAAACTCAAAATAAACTGAATTGTCCTTAGCAAATTGACCAACAGACAATAGATTCTTGAAAACCGTAGGTACATGGAGTATATTCTTAAGATGTAGAAGTCGTGAGCCAGACATCATAGAAGAAGTGCCAATATGGGCAATAGAAACAGACGCACCATTTCCCATAGAAACTCGATCCATACCTGTGTAAGGAGAGGCAGTTGAGAGATTGTTCATATCAGGAGTGATGTGATTCGTGGCTCCAGAATCAGGATACCAAGCCTGGACTGAGGAACCTGAAGAAGGAAGTGGAGAAAACTGGGAACTAAAAGAAGAAGAAGACTGTGGATGGGAGCTGCAACAATGAGACGAAGACTGCTGTTCATAATGATGATAGTTGACAGTTTTTGAGTCAGTAGAGTCTACGCCAGAGAAGTTTTCATCAAACTGGTGATAGCAAGATTGGACCACATGGCCAAGTCTACCACATAGTTGACATTGGGGTCTGGAACGTGACCACCCTAGACCATTGCCACGATATTAACCATGAGACCAACCTCGACCACGCCTTTTGGAGCCTTGTCTAAAATCTTGAGAATAACCAATAGAATCATCAGTTTGTTTCGAGGGAGTAGGATTCTTGGAATAGGAAGTCACATTAGCCTGCATAGGAACCTCAGTTAACAACTCCAACTGTCGGGCTTCACAGTCAAGGAGCATTTCAGTTAACAAATCTAGAGACATGGGAGTGGCTGAAGCAATCACACGAATAGACTCAAACTCCATCGACAAACCAGCCAAGATAATGCTGATCTGTTCTTGTTCAGTAACTGTACTCCCAGCAGCAACAAGATTATCATTCAGTCGTTTTACCTTCGACAGATATTCTTTAACTGTGAGGTTTGCTTTCTTGAGAGAATACAAGTCATGGCGCATTCTTGAAACTTTGATATTAGACTTAAGGCCAAAACGTTTTTCAATAGTCGACCAAATATCAAAACTAGTTTTGGCTGTTGTAAGATGAACCAGAACATCATCGGAAACTGTGGAAAGCAGCCAGGAAGCTAGGAATTTGTCTTGTTTCTTATGAGCAAGAAACAGCGGATTATCAACTAAGTGGCCATCGGTTTCAGTAATAAGAGGAGAGGGAATCATGATAGTACATTGTACAAAACCTTCAAGATCGTAGCCTTCAAGAATGAGTAAGAGTTGATGTTTCCAGAGAAGAAAATTAGCTTCAGTAAGCTTGATGGTGTCATGCTTGGAGAAAGAGTGAATCGTGTGCGATGGAGTACTACCAGAACCTTGAGAAGGAACAGCCGGCCCGGAATGAACAGAATGACAAGAGGTATCAACCCCAGGTACAGGATTAGTAGCCATGAAAGAAGAGAAAATTTTACACCAAAAACCACTTGGCTCTTGATACCATGTTGAAGTATTGAAAGAACTTAACAAAGAGATTTCTTTCACATTAATGAGTTTAAGGATTACAGACGTATTTAATACATGCAGCAGCCTATAATGATTTCTTAACAACTAACTGTCAAGGCTAACAAACTTATAACAGATTTTAACCAAAACACAGTTTATGAAATACTCATAACAAGAAGCAAAACAATAACAATAAGAGAAAAAACATAAAGGTATATATGTTTTACGTTAATAATTTTGAAATAATATATATATACAGATAGATAGATAAATACACCTATATATATTTATGTAGTATATACTAACAACTTTCATTTTCATGCTTACATAGCAATTTGCATGAACTGTGGAATCGACAAATAAACAACGTGGAAGGAACATGATGGCTTCTTGACCTTACTTTGATTGATTGTGATTTCAAAGATAAATATATTTTTAAAAATTTTAGATCATTCCTAATATTCTCTTCAACTTTTACCATAGATGATTTTGACGTCTGTTTGACTCCTTCCAAACTTCCTGCCTTAGCTAATGAAGCATAAGCCTTTCGTGGGTGTACCACCGGCACGAAACGATTTCCTAAATAATTCTTTCTTGGAAATAGGGTAAGCATCGATTTTCTATTTTTCAGTGTGAACACATCTTTATCGACGAGTAATTTATTAGAAATAACAACTTTATATTATCTGAATTTCTATGTCTATACCTCATATACATCATGCTAGAATGTCCTCTATAATAATTTGTTACGTCACAACACAAAATTAGATAATCTCTTCTATCAATAACTCAATAATGTTTTTTTTTTGTTTTTTTTATGTGTATAGATTTTTAGAGCTTTGCATATATAACACAACGATGAGGTTTATTATCAGAAGCTTACTTCCATCGTTAATATTTTATTTATGATAAACAAATTCATCAATTCTTTTAGTTAAAGACAGAACTCAAAGTAGCATCAATCCAATTAAGCGTAGCTTAATATCTTTCATTAAAAACATAATTCAAATGAAGCAAAGCTTTTGTAAGTAGCATTAATGATGCTTTAAAGACAAAGAAGCATAATGTTTATTAAAAAAAAATTAAAGACAATTGAGCGTTATATGCAAACCATATTTAAGAAAGAAAACCTTATACATAACCCTTATTCCAATTATCAAATACTAATTAAAAAAAATAGTATCGGTATAAGTCCTCTTGTATCAGTATAACTCTTAGGGTTTCATTTGGTATCGGTAAAATCTATCAAAGTATTGATAGAAGTGTAGGGGATGGTAAACTTTGGCTACTGACTTGAATTGTTTCGGTAGAAGTCCTAAAGGTATCAGTAGCACTTTGGTTGTATCAGTAGATAGGACCAAGGTATCGATAAAAGTCCCAAGCCAAAACTACCTTGCTTACTGGACTGCATTCTACTGATAGAAGTCTGGATTGTATCGGTAGAACCCAGAGTTCTACTGGTAGAATTCTGTAGCTTTTTCAAGGTCTTTTCATCATGAGTTCTACCGATACTTGTCCATCTAAGTATCGGTAGAAGTCTTTCAGACTTCAAAAACTTGTTAAAAATGAAGTTAATTCAAGACTTTTTTAAAATTTTATTTTGTCTAACACTTTGAAAATAATTTTAAGGACTTATAAACAATTTTTGCAAATTTAAGTTGGGGATTTTTAATATACTTTGTGTTATATCAAAATACTTGAAAAACCAAAGCTAACAATCTCCCCGACCCCTTTTTGATACAACAAAAATATTTTTAAAAAAATTGCTAACTCAGTATTTTCAAAATAAAGCTCCCTTTTTGAAAAAAAAATTTAGATGCCATTCCATTTAAATTTTCAACTTAAAAAATTTGGCTTTAAAAAAAGATTTAGTTGAAAATTATATTATGTAAATTTTGTAATTTTCTCCATTTTTTTGTAATATCAAAAAGAATACATGCTTGAAAAACTAAGGGAGTAAGTGCACAATACTTGAACATTTGGAGACATAAGAATAAGAAATAGAAACAAAAGAAAAATGAAGCATGTAAATAAGTAGATAGAATAAAAAAGAAAAGAAAAGAAAAAGACATGAAAAAGGTACAAAAATAAATAGATAACATATGTAAAATCATATAATACCATGTTTAAACAAATATCTACGAGAAAATAAAGTAAAAACATGCTTGAAGACAATCAAAAGGTGGAAAATACGTTTACTAACATACTCAAATTTTGATCTATGATTTAAAATACTATCTAACTTAATTATATCACATATTAACAATATTTCAAGCATGCGAGAATAAAGAGAAATAAAGAATTTACAAGTTTAAAAGTATAATCAAGTAATGTACACAAAGCATGCATAAAACAACACAAGTGTCCAAGAATGTAAAAAAGGATTATACAAGAAGCTTATGAAGGCATGTTCATTAGTCCTAACTCTCCTCTAATTGTCCAAAATCTCTCTTTATCTAAAGGCTTTGTAAAAATATCGGCTAGTAGATGCAAAGTATCTACAAACTCTAGAACTATGTCACCTCTTTGTACATGATCTCTAATGAAATGGTGTCTTATCTCTATATGCTTTGTTCTAGAGTGTTGGATAGGATTTTTGGCTAAGCAAATAGCAGTAATGTCATCACACCTTATAGGAATGTGATCCATATCAATACCATAGTCAACTAATTGTTGCTTCATCCAAAGAATTTGAGCACAACTACATATGACAACATATTCCTCTTCGGTTGTGGACAAAGATATATTATTTTGTTTCTTAGAGAACCAAGAAACAAGCATGTTTCCTAAGAATTAACATGTTCTATAAGTTCTTTTTCTATCTAACTAGCATCCTCCAAATTCCACATCGGAGTAAGCATGTAAACTAAATGATGAATCTTTAGGATACCAAAGTCCTAGATTTGGAGTGTCCTTAAGGTACCTAAAGATTCTCTTAATTTCTTGTAAATGTGACTCTTTAGGGGATGATTGAAATCTAGAGCATAAACAAACACTAAACATTATATCTGATCTATTTGTGGTAAGATAAAACAATGACCCTATCATAAATCTATAAAGTTTAGTGTCAATACATTGACCTCATTAATCTTTATCAAGCTTTATTGAAGTGCTCATTATTGTTGATTTAGGCTTCAAGTCCTCCATTTTAAACTTCTTGAGCATTTCCTTGATGTATTTGACTTGATTAATGAATATGCCATTTTTAGTTAGCTTGATTTGGTGCCCTAAAAAGAAGTTGAGCTCACCCATCATGCTCATCTCAAATTCACATTGCATAATCTTAGAAAATTCTTGACAAAGAAGTTTATTAGTAGCACCAAATATAATATCATCAACATAAATTTGTACTACTAAAATGTCTTTGTCTTTAGTTTTTATGAACAAGGTGATGTCTACTTTGCCTCTTCTAAAACCATTTTCAATTAAAAATTTGGAAAGCCTTTCATACCAAGCTTTAAGAGCTTGCTTCAAACCATATAGAGCTTTGGACAATTTGAAAACATGATTTTGAAAATTCGGATTTTCAAAACCAAGAGGTTGTTCAACATAAATTTCTTCATTTATGAAACCATTTAAAATTGCACTTTTGACATCCATTTGAAAAAGTTTGAAATTGTTTAAACATGCAAAACCTAATAACGTCCTAATGGATTCTAACCTGGCTACCAGTGCATAAGTTTCATCATAGTCTATTCCTTCCTCTTGGCTATATCCTTTTGCAACTAATCCAACCTTGTTTCTAACAATGTTACCATTTTCTTCAAGTTTATTTCTAAAGACCCATTTAGTTCTTATAGCTGGATGATCACTAGGTCTATCAATTAATTTCCATACTTAATTTCTTTCAAATTGATTTAATTTTTTTTTTGCATACCCATTATTCAAAACTCATCATTTAAAGCATCATTAATGTTTTTAGGTTCTATACAAGAAATGGAAACAACATAATTACAAGTATTTCTAATTGAAGATCTAGTAATTACCACTTTAGATGGATCACCAATGATGTGTCCATCCTTAACATATGAAAGCTCTCTTGGGTGGCCAGATTCTCTTTCAACATGATTTGGTTCTTAGAGTTCATCAATTTTGAGTTCTTGAACCAACTTACTTACGCTTTGATCTTCATATGATGCTTGATTTTGGTTAACTTGATATATTTCTACATCATCAAAATTAATAGATTCCTTTCTAGAAAAATAGTTAGATTCATAAAAAATAACATGTATAAATTCTTCTACAATAAAGGTTCTCTTGTTAAAAGTTCTATAAGCTTTAGAATTTGTGGAATATCCAAGAAAAATAACTTCATCACTTTTGGCATCAAATTTTCCTAAATTTTCTTTTCCATTATTCAAACAAAACCTTTGCAACCAAAAGGATGAAAGTGACTTATGTTAGGTTTTCTTCCTTTAAAGAGTTCATAAAGAGTTTTTCTTCAAAATAGGCCTAACCATAGCTCTATTTATAATATATCAAGAAGTGTTTATGGCTTCCAACCAAAAATATCTTAGAAAATTATTTTCACATAACATGGTTCTAGCCATTTCCTCTAAGGTCCTATTTTTCCTCTCAACAACTCCATTTTGTTGAGGGGTTCTAAGTGCTGAAAAATTGTGACTAATACCATGTTCATTGCAAAAATTATCAAAGCCAAGGTTTTCAAATTCTTTTCCATGATCACTTCTTACATTTGAAATTGAATATCTCATTTGCTTTTGAATAATTTTACAAAAAGTAATAAAATTTTCTAAATCTCCATCTTTTGAAAACAAAAAGAAAATCCATGTATATCTAGAATAGTCATAAACAATAACAAATCCATATTATTTACCTCCTAAGCTCATAGTTCTAGTAGGTCCAAAAAGGTCAATATGAATAAGTTGGACTACTCTAGATGTAGAAACTATATTTTTAGATTTAAAAAATATTCTCCTATGTTTACCTTTAGCACATGTATCACATACTTTATCAAATTCAATAGGAAAGTTAGGCATGCCAACAACAAGTTCATTTTTAATAAGCTTTGAAATAATACTCATGCTTGCATGTCCTAATCTTCTATGCCATAGCTAACATACATTTTCATTACGAGTCATAAAGAAAATATTAGAGGAAGATATGTCATCAAGATTCACCATAAAAATATTAGCTACCCTATGTCTTATAAAAAAGAATCCTATTATTTACAATATCTACAACTTTGCATCCATTAAACTCAAATATTACTTTGAATCTCTTGTCACAAATTCGACTAATGCTAAGGAGGTTATGCTTAAGACCATTGACATAAATCACAATTTTAATGAGAGTGGAAGAATTTATACCTATAGAACCAATGCCTTCAATAAACCCATTGGAGTTATCACCAAATGTGGGTTCTCCTCCATTCTTGGGCATTAGTTCCATGAAATGGATTTTTTCACCAGTCATGTGTCTAGAGCATCCACTACCAAGGTACCATGAGTTCTTCTTAGAGTTGCTTGCCTTGAAGTAATGCTCTTCCTCTTACAAACATAAAGTTAAACTCTGGATTTTGGTACCCAAAATTTCTTCGGTTCATTAGCATTAGTCTTAACAATTTTTATCCCCTCAGGAATCCGCTTCTTTAAAGTAGCATCATTTTGAGATGTTTTTAATTCTTTTAGAACCTACACACTCTTAGTAAGTTTTCTCTTAGATGTGAGCTTCCTTAAAGAACATACTTGTCTATTATGCCCCTTTTTATGATAATATGTGTATGAGAGTGAAGCATCATAAATATAGCTTGGTTTTTCAAAAAAATATTTAAATTTTCTTTCTCTTTGTAAATTTACAAAACCTAAGCCACTCTTGCAAAGAAGGCTATTTGAGATCCAAGCATATCATTTGGTTTTTGTTTCCCTATGTGAAACATAGAAAGGAATTATGCAAGTTCTTATTCTTTAAAATCAAATCATCAATTTAAACTTGCATATCATTAATTTCTTTTCTATTTCCTCTTTAGCTATGATTAGACACTTATTTTCCTCATTTAGTTTTCAAATCATTTTCTTATATTTGGAGTTCATAGTCTCAAAATCTATACCTAATTCATCAAAGGCATCTTGTAATTCTTCAAATGTATATTCATTTAATTCACTAAAACTTAGGATTATCTTTGGTTCTTTAATAGCTATAAGACATAGGTTGACAACTTCATTGTCCTCATCACTATTAGATGAATCGCTATTGCTCCAAGTTGCCATAATGGCTTTCTTCTATGCCCTTTTCTTCTTCAATTGTGGGTAATCAAATTTAATGTGACCAAACTTTTTGCACTTATAATAAACGATGTCCTTTTCCTTCTTGTTTGGTTCATCATTGATGATGTCTCTTCTTGGGAATCTTTTGGCTTTGTTGAACTTCATGAATTTTTTGAATTTCTTTACAAACATAGTCATCTCCTCCTCATCATCATTATTACTAGAGTTTTCATCATTCTCACAAGTTGTTGATTTGAAGGCAACTCCCATTTTCTTTGGAGCTTCTTTGATTTTTTTTTACGTTATGGTTGATCTTCATTTTATATGTCAACAAGGAACCGATAAGCTCATCAAGGGAGAGTGAATTAAGATTTTTTAATTCTTCTATTGTCGTCACTTTAGCTTCCCAAGACGTTGGGAGACTATTCAAATCTTCTTCACCATCTCCTTGTTGGGATAAATCTTCCCAAGGGCTTTGAGACCATTGATGATGTGGGCGAAGCGATCGAACATCTAATTGATTCCTTCTTCTAGTTTTGCCTTAAACAACTCATAATCAATGGTGAGAAGGCTTATCTTGGAATCCTTAACTCTACTTGTCCCTTCATAGGTAACTTCAAGCTTGCCCCATATTTCTTTTGCATTGTTACACAAGAAAACTCTATTATACTCATTTGGACCAAGAGCACAAAATTGAGTATGCATAGCTTTTGCATTTAATTGTACCTTTTTGATATCATTATCATCTTATTCACTCTCTTCATTTGGGACAATAACATTTTTAACCCTATTTATTGGAAGGGATGACCTATTTGTAATTATCCTCTAAACTTCATAATCATTAACTTGGATGAATAGCTTTATTCTTGTTCTCCAATATGAGTAGTTGGTGCCATTGAATAAAGAAGGCTTCAAGGTGGAATGCCCTTCTCCAATGTCATGAAGCAAATTTCTTGACTTATGGTTTCCATCTTGATATCTCGAGGATCTTCTCTCTTGGTGGTAAAACTGTCTCTAGAGTTCTAGCTTTGATACCAATTATTAAGATCGAAATACACCAAGAGAGGGGTAAATTTTTGTTCTCCAATATGAGTAGTTGGTGTCATTGAATAAATGAGGCCTCATGATGGAATTTTGCTCCAATGCAATGAAACGAATTTCTTGAATTATGGCTTACATCTTGATATCTTGAATATCTTCTCTCTTGGTGGTAAAATCGTCTCTAGAGTTCTAGCTCCAATACCAATTGTTAAGATTAAAATACACCAAGAGGTGGCGAATTGGTGTGTTAAAATGTTTTCAAGAAAGGGAAAAAATAAAACGACTTATGTATTTATAGTGGTTCTGCCTCAATTGCCTACATTCACTACCTTAGCTTTTCTCAAATAAGGATTTCCAAAATCCAATAGATTTAAACCTTTAAGGACAATATTCAACTTTACAAATCCCTATCTTTTCAATGGTAAGATAAAACCACTTCCCCTTAAGGTTTTCTACCCAAAACCTTAAGTAACACTTCACAAATGAGAGAAAAATAATGATGAATAAGATGATACCTCTAAAAGGTAGATAATCAATAACTAATCACTCTCACACAAAGTTACAACACTTGAAAGAATGATAGTAAACTTAACCCACAAGTGTGTACAAGAAATATTTTGTAAAAGATTGAGAAAGGCTGAAAAATTGAGTTCTTGGAAGTTATGCACTTGTTTCTTGTCTTTGTTTACTTCAATGGGGAGCCTTGACCTTGTATTTAAGTCTTCTAACAACCTTGTGGACATTTGTAGCTGTTATAAACAAAATGGAGTCATTGCAGCGATAAAAATTAGCATTAAATATAGTCTACAGCTTCATTGTACCGGTAAAAGGAAACTTGTATCGGTAGAAGTCTTTCCAAAATATGATCGTGGGGCTCGTTCATCAGTATAAGTCCTCTTGTATCGGTATAGCTCTGAGGGTTTTATTTGGTATCGGTAGAATCCATCAAAGTTGATACGGGGTTACGCGCGGACCAAGATCGAGTTGCCAAGTCACGAGAAACTCCTACGAAAACCCTAAACAATTAAATCTGAAACGAAACAGAAAAATTAAAAGATTAGAACTTTGAATTTCCAGATCTGAAATAAAATCCCCAAATCAGCAAAGAATCAAATTGAGAATAGAAATAAGTGTTAGGGTTCTTGAAACCCTCAAGGAGATTGTGATTCTGCCCAATTGAACACCAAGATAGTTTTTCCCAAATTTCGACAATCTAATTTCACCCAAAAAGAGTATGGAAAAACCCTAGAAATTGGGGATTTTTGGGCTGATTCCTTAAGATAGAAAAAGGCTGAAAACACAATAAGAACAGAAAATAGATTAGATAATGATTCAGCACAAGTAGAAATAAAGAAAGAATTGACAGTAAGAAATTGAAAGATAAGTCCTAAGAAGCCTTGAAATCTCGAAAGATCTCACAACTCCCTTCAAACGGCTCTAATCTCCCCTCCAAAGAATATCAATGGCAAGAAGAAGGTTGAAGATGGCTCCCACAATCAAAAAGATTGTTAAAACAACTTCTAAAGAAAACTCAAGAGAAAATCCTTGAAGAACTCAAAGAAAATTCTGCTCTCAACAAATCTGAAATTTTAATAATAATGATAAGTGTTTAACAAGGTGGACAGCCATGCCTTTAAATAGGCCTTATAACTAGTCCTAATCTAATTAGAAAACTAAAATAAAAAAAAACTCCTAATCATTTTAATATGGAAATTCGGTCAAAGGTCATTTTATCTAGGACTCTTGGACTGAATATTGACATAAAAATTTAAACTAAGTAAATAAATAAATAAATAAATAAAAATAAAAATAAAACTTTACAACTTGGGCCACTTTGACAATTTGGCCTGATTTTCAACTAAGTATGGATGGATTTCTTGATTGGGCTGGGAATTTGCTTATTGGGCCTCGCCTTCAAGAATTTGGGCTTTTGTGACTCGTATCAAAAGTATCGATAGAAGTGTAAGGGATGCTGAACTTTGGCTATTAACTTGAATTGTTTTGGTAGAAGTCCTAAAGGTATTAGTAGCATTTTGGTTGTATCGGTAGATCAGACCAGGGTATCGATAGAAATCCCAGGCCAAAATTACCTTGCTTATTGGAGTGCATTTTACCGATAGAATCCTCAGTTGTATCAATAGAACTCCCAGTTTTACTGATAGAATTCTGTAACTTTTTCAAGGTCTTTTCATCTTGAGTTTTACCGATACTTGTCCACCTAAATATTGGTAGAAGTCCTTCAAACTTCAAAATCTTGTTATATCAAAAGACTTATTAACAATTTTTTCAAATTTAAGTAGGGGATTTTTAATATACTTTTTGTTATATCAAAATACTTGTAAAACTAGAGCTAACAACCATTTTACAAATTAAAAAGAATAAAATAAAATCGAAGAGAATATGATTCAGAGAAAAATTTAGAACGAAATTATTGAGAGAATTGAAATTTGAGAGAATAGGTTTGAATGGAAAAGAATGAAGTTTAGAAGGGTTTATATAGGAAAAAATATGGTTGTTGGGGGATGTAGCCATTGGAATTGTGACGACGGCGGGGAGGGGGGGGGAGGGGGAAAACACATCCAATAGGGCATGTTTTCATTGACCTATTCTCATAAATATAAAAAAAGCTTGAATAATTAATAAATGATAAAAAGGGCATATAGATAAATTAGTCCTAAATATGCTTTGGTATGATAAAAAATATCGTGATAATACTTCAACTTATTTTATAATAATAATTTTTTATTTATTTTTTAACTAAGTTGATGTTTGATCCAAAAGGTGAGTATTTGGTACAGTGACAATGTACTTGAACTCCAAAAATAATGTTATAAATTTATCATGTGTTTCATATTTTTTTATATATTTCTTTTTTTTTAAATATTTTTACTATATTTTATATGCATTTATCATCAATTCGATCTTTCTGGTGAAATTTTTAAATTCTACCAAATATTATCCATAATCCAAAAGTCAAATATAAATCGAATAAAAAAGTCAAAGACATGTTTTTTTCCTTTTGAAGTACAAAGACAAGGTTTTTTTTTTGGGTTGAAACGATGTTAAAAACATGTTAACTAAGCATCTTTTATATATATTTTTTTATTTAACGATAAGGTTCCAGGCATATCTAGCAAAGAATATGTGAAATCATTAAAATAAATAGTGGGTAACATCCATATGGTCTGTTGTTACTTTGCATGTTTTACGATTTAGTCCTTTTGTTAATTCTAGTTAATTAATTTAAATACTCTCAATTTCATGGCCTGTTGTACTATGTTATCTAGTGAGTAGTTCTTTAAACTCTTAACTTTCATGTTTGTAGTTAGAATTTGCTCAATCATTGACTCCTGTGGGTTCGATCCTTAGAGTACTCCTGTACCCCGTTGTACAAATTATATTACAACTAAATTGTCATACTTGCAGACACCACATGTAATTATTTGGATTTGATTGTTGTTTTAGTATTGATTCTCGCCCACCTGTGGCAGTCGAAGCGGTGACACATACAAGAATCTCGCATCTCGCATGTTTCCATGAATGTCAACTGGTGCACTCACACTTAGATTGTGTATGTATGTCTCCAAAATCCGATCTTTGACCTGAGTATATAAACATAAAAATAAAATAAAATTAATAATGTTAACAACATAATAATTTAACAATATTTTCTTACTATTTATAAATGGACGTTGGAGATGTGCTTGTTATCCAAATGAATAAGTTGATTTGCCATTTTACAAATTAAAAAGGAATAAAATAAAATGGAAGAGAATAGGATTGAGAGAAAGATTTAGAACGAAATTATTGAAAGAATAGGTTTGAATGGAAAAGAATGAAGTTTAGAAAGGTTTATATAAGAAAAAAATATGGTTGTTGGGTGATGTAGCCGTTAGAATTGTGAGCATTGGGAGATGTTACCGTTGCTAGAAAACACATCTTATAGGGCATGTTTTCACTGACCTATTCTTATAAATATAAAAAAAAAAAGACCTAAACTCATAATTAAAAAAAATGCATATATATAAATTAGTCCTAAACGAATGCATTGGTTTGATAAAAAAAATCTTAATAATACTTTAACTTATTCTATAAAAATAATAATTTTTACTTATTTTTTAACTAAGTTGACGTGTAATCCAAAAGATAAATATTTGGTATAATGACAATGTACTTAAATATAAAAAATAATATTATAAATTTATTATGTGTTTCATTTTTTTTATATATTTTTACTATATTTTATATATACTTATCATCAACTCAATATTTCTCGTAAAGTTTTTAAATTCTACTAAATATTATCCATAATCCAAATGTGAAATATAATTTGAATAAAAAAGTCGAAAGACATGTTTTTATTGGGTTTTTTTTTAAAAAAAAATTAAATTTAAAGATAAGGTTGCAGGCATATCTATCGAAAATGATGTAAAATCATTAAAATTAAAAGTGGGGGGACATGCATATATGGTCTGCCAAACTAGAAAAACCAAACAAACACCCAATTGCACGTATTTATAGACAAAACCAAAACTAAAGCAAAAACTGCCAAAAAAAAGAAACGAAAGTATAACCCTCTAAAAAAACTTGCCCACTAATCCCATTCGAACAAATAAAGTGTGAACTTTAAGACTTCGAACTTTGGCTCATTAGCTGCGTCCCGCCCACCACCACCACCATTACCATTACCATCATCTTCATTTTTCCATTTCTTGCTCTCTTTTTTACTTAACAACCCCTTTTCTTATTTTCTGTTCACATTTCCTTTTATCACTTATCTTTCCTTTATAAATAATCATTAACCCAAACCCAAATCTTTCTCCATATCTCTCTCTCTCTCATATCAATTTTCTGTAATAGTTGAATTAAAGGCATGGTGCTAAAGGGCATTGCTTTGCCCATTATTACATTGATACTAGCTTTGGGAATCCAGGCTGGGTTTTCTCAGAATATTAGCAAAGCCAGTTTTCCAAAGGGCTTCATTTTTGGGACTGCCTCTTCTGCTTTCCAGGTTGGTTTTTTTTTTCAGTTTTTTTTTACAGTAAACTATCCATGGAAGTTTCAGTCTTTCAATTTCTTTTCTTTTGTATATTATTATCATCTTTTTATTTTTTTTTTGGAATAAATAACAGCCTTCGATAATAAGGAATTGAAAATGATGAAACTTGAACATTAAACTTTGATGAAGATTCGATTTTTTTATTAATATTTTATATATTAAATGGAAAAAAGGTTTGTGAGGTTGATAATGGTTACTCGTGAATACTAAATTGAAGGATGAGACTGAAAGGATTTAACAGAGATCAGAATTACAATTTTTTTCATTTACCAGCTCCATCCCTGCATCCTTCTATGTTTATAATATTATTACTAGGCCCATGAATTTGTTATCAATTAATTAATAATATTATTATATAATTAGAAGGATAAAATTAAATTTCACATTTCATTCTAATCTAATAGACAGTTTTTAGTTTTTTTAAGAAACCACCTTTTTTTTATTACTATTGTTTTGGTCTACTTTATTTAATTTTGGATTCTAGCCATTCATTTTTTTTCTTTTTATTTAATTTAAATTTCCCTCAATATTTCTCTCTCTCTCTCTCTCTTGTCTTCTTTATAAATTATAATTAACTGTAGTGCAAACCCGAAAGAGAATGGCGTAGAAAAGACTTTTTAAAATTTTATAATGGAAGTATAATGACTTCGCCCTCTCACTTGATAGAAAAAGACATTTTAATCATTTATTTAAAATATATATAAAAATTCGGAAATTTCAAAATATATATAAATTATTAAAAGAGCATAAATTTTATTTAACAATAAAACTTATAATAATATTCTATACCATACATTTGAATATCACGCCAACAAAAAAATAAATTAAAATAATGGTTTTTTGCAAAGTTGGTCAAATTTATGTCAAATATATTTGTTTCTGACTCTCTCTCTTTTTTTTTTATATTTTATTTTGATATTTATATTTAGTACATATTTGAAATAGATATGAAATTATATGTATTTTTAAATATATGAATAAAATTAAGTGTAGACATATATGGAAAATATTCATATCCTAAACAGATACTGATTTAAATAATATAATTTAAAATTGCACTTTTTTCCCTAAAAAGTCAATCTCAAATAAGAAGAAGCTGGAAAAAGAAATTAAATACGTGGAGGTGGCAAATTCATGTGTCACTTTTAAAGTCATAATAAAGTCATGATTTTGAGTAAATTCTTTTCTTACATATAAGGAAAAAAAAATAGCAGCAAATCATTATCATTCTTTTGTAATTATAAACTTTAATGGAAAATGACAAACCAAATAGGAGAATTTTCCAGGAAAAGAGAAGACAAAACGACAAAGTATTTGCTGTTCTAAATTAATTTATGTCTCAACACGACAGTTTGTCATCCAAATCAAGGTTCTTCTGTTGTTCGTATGAAATGTCTTTACTTAGTGTTGAAAATATTTTTTTTCCAGTATGAAGGAGCAGTGAAGGAGGATGGAAGGGGACCAACTATTTGGGACACATTCTCGCATGCTTTTGGTAATGTCTTTTCTTAGTGTAATTTGCCATGCCATGATTCTTGTACAATTCAGTGTACGTACTTATGTATGTATGTATGTAAACAAGCATGTATTTATGTATATAGGATCATTAAGCATTTCACCTTATGTTATGTTACAGGGAAGATACTTGATGGTAGCAATGCGGATGTTGCTGTGGATCAGTACCACCGTTATCCTGTAAGTGATGATCTTCGTAACTGATCATATTCCGATATTCGTTTTCTTCATTGGATACTCCTTTTTCCGTGTTCCTAAAATACGAATGGCACAAGATTAATTTTGTTGTCTGGAAAACAGGAAGATATACAACTCATGAAAGACATGGGGATGGATGCTTATAGGTTTTCAATAGCTTGGTCTCGGATATTCCCTAGTAAGTTCTACATTGCTGACACCATCATTTACGATCATCATTTCTTCAAGCAAAATTTGTCTCCTCAATTTCACTTGTTTAATAAAATGAAAATGTGAGAAATATTTCTAACATTTTTGGCTTGAAACAGATGGTACGGGCGAAATAAACCAGGCCGGTGTTGATCATTACAACAATTTCATTAATGCTTTGCTCGCGGCAGGTATTCGGAGTTCTGGTTTACCATCACATGGTTCAACTGTAGATCAAAATGTTGTTTAAACATGAACTGCAGTGCATGATATCTATAGCTGCATTTCGTTATCATATATAGAGACAATTTGAAAAATGCATGTTTCATATGCAGGAATCCAACCATATGTGACCCTTTACCACTGGGATCTTCCTCAAGCATTGAAGGACAAATACAATGGATGGCTCGATCCTCAAATTATGTAAAATACAATTCTCATTGTCATATTGTTATCTAAATGGTTATGGAGTAGTGATGAATATCGTTGTGACTTTGTTCATTTGCAGAAAGGACTTTGCGATGTATGCTGAGACATGCTTCAAGTTATTTGGTGACAGGGTGAAATACTGGATTACTTTTAATGAACCTGATACATTTACGGTACAAGGTTATGATGTAGGTCTTCAAGCTCCGGGACGCTGCTCCATAGTTCTTCATCTGTTCTGCAAGGCCGGAAACTCTGGAACCGAGCCTTACATAGTTGCCCATAATGTTCTCCTTTCTCATGCAAGTGCTGTGGATATTTACAGGAAAAAGTACAAGGTAAAATTCAGGATACTATTGGATTACTTTTGTCAAAATCGGAAAGAAACTAGGCAGAGTTGATAAAATTTGGACTTTAGATTTGGTTCACATAAGACTGTGCTATGCAGGCAAAGCAACATGGATCTGTTGGGGTGTCGTTTAATGTTATTTGGTTTGAACCAGAGACTAATTCAACTGAAGACACTGAAGCAGCTCAAAGAGCCCAAGATTTTCAGCTTGGCTGGTAACTCAAGTCCGCAATCATCTTGAATTTCTTTCATCCTTTCACATAGAATTAGAACTGGGGTTCGATTTTGTTACACTCGTAAAATGAACTGATTGTGTATGCTGTCATACTATCTTCTCATAGCAATCAAGTTATCTTTTCCCAGGGTGATGCAATGCTTTGATTTCTGCAGGTTTTTGGACCCATTGATGTTCGGAGATTATCCAAGTTCGATGATAACCCGAGTAGGAAGCCGGTTGCCGAGGTTTACTAAAGCTGAGTCTGCTCTTCTTAAGGGATCTTTGGATTTTGTTGGCATTAATCACTACACTACCTTTTATGCAAGAGAAAACAAAACTAATCTGATTGGTAGTATACTAAATGACACTGTTTCGGACTCCGGTGCCTTTACATTACGTAAGTAAACATCTTCTTTGTAATCTTGTTTCTAGTTCGTCCTTAAGGATTAATCGTTTATTGTGTTGATACACTAGTGACTAACCGAGGATGCTCCTTTGTTCTAAATGCATGCAGCTTTCAAGCATGGGAAACCCATAGGAGACAAGGTACTGAAGCCGATCTCTGTCCATTGTTCCATTTTCCAGTTAGTGTAATCGTGCACATGCTAAGTAGATAGATAACCGGATGACGTATTTGCCAATCATTGTTCTTATTGTTCAACTTTCATGCCTAATTAACCATTTTTTTACTTGGTCAAATTGCAGGCAAATTCTATATGGTTATACATAGTACCCCGTGGTATGAGAAGCCTAATGAATTACGTCAAGGAAAAATACGGAAACCCTCCGGTCATTGTTACAGAAAATGGTTAAAGTTCTTCCATATCTGCTAAGCTATAGCAAGTTCCACTCTTGGATTGCCTTTAAAGAAGATCTAAACATTTCATTGTTGGTTTATTGTTATTACAGGTATGGATGACCCGAATAGCCAATTCATATCCATTAAAAATGCTCTCAAGGATGAGAAAAGAATCAAATACCTCAATGACTACTTAACTAACCTGCTCACTGCTATCAAGTATATAACATTACCTTATCACACATCTATGTTCTAGCGTTACATACATAAATATATATATGCTGTGATCATGTCATAAGGTGTAATGAATACCAAACTTTTGATGAATAATTGCAGGGAAGATGGTTGCAATGTTAAAGGGTACTTCGTGTGGTCGCTACTCGACAACTGGGAGTGGGGAGCCGGGTACTCCTCGAGATTCGGTCTATATTTCATCGACTATAAAGACAATCTCAAGAGATACCCCAAGGACTCTGTCAAATGGTTCAAGAACTTCCTAGGGTCTGCTTAAGAATGGTGTAAATGAATTGCAGATGTCGGTCTCTGAGACTGTTGCAAATTGCAACACTTAGAACAGTTGCATGGTAGTTATTCTTTAATAAAGAACATATTGATTGTTGTCAAAGATGTTATAAGAAAACCGAAAGATGAATCGGAGTGTTTAGGAAGGCTAGATTATATTCTTCATGGTTATTCTTTCTATTACACTTGTTAATGAACATGCAATTTTAATTGCTTTAACTTTAAAACTGTTTGCCTTCATAAACACCACCGAATTTCCAATCAGCCGGCGCAACATCATCAGACTGCACCATCTTACCGTCACTCGTAGTCACTTGAAAAGACAAGCTTTGGCCGATAAGATTAGCTGAAGTTTGCCAATTCTGGCCCCAATTCCGCGACATTTGAATCCAACTCGTACTCGAACCCTTGATCTTAAGGTCTACAACGTCACCAGCTCCTGCCACATTGTACACTAATATCAGTATCCAGTACTGGTTTCCGTTGATTTTGAACTTAACACCACCGGATTTTACACAAGGAACACGTCTATACAGGACAGGAACAATGCCAGCTCTATAAACAGCAATCTTGCGAAACATCGGTTGGGATAGATCAAAGTGTTGCAATGGTGGATTGCACCAGTTTCCTTCAGGTTTACTGTAGTTCGGAGGGCAAAAGTTCGTAGCAGTTACAATGATGGTGTCGTTTAGACACCATTGTACCGAGTCATAGCACCGGATTTCGAAACAGGCTCCACAGGTCAGACCGTTATTGAAGAGAGCTGTACTTAAGGCAGTCGTTTCAAGGCCATAACCTTGTTTTATAAGATCACCATAACCGCAAGCTCCCACTGTCAGACAATTCAAGAAATCAGAATACATGCATACATACATACATAAAAAAAATGGCTTGAAACTTACTCATTGTTTCAGTCCCATTCATGTCACCATAAAAAGTTGCATGGGCTGCATTCCAATATGCAGGTGGAGATTGGGAACCTGTGAGCCTAAAGATCAAACATAAACTCAAGAGCTTAACCATAAAAAAGAACCCCCAAGTCCTATTTTCAGCCATGTTATGTACCTCTCCAACTTTGTATTAGTGATATTTTGGCTAACAAAAGATGAAACGAAGTGCTAAATATGAGAGTAAAATAGAGGAAGGAAAGGGAATCTGAAGCTTTTGGTAAAAATAAATGATAATAATAACTACAACAATAAAAGTTATAAAAGTGTAAGCCATGCAAGTGCTTAAATCAGCATCTAATTAATTTTTAACTAGTATGAGTTAATGATTATTAAGGTTTTGGATTTGGTTTATGATTAATGTTGAAATGTCAAGAAATTAATTTTATATATTAGAAATTTTCTGGAATAGGTGAAAACTCTGTATTTAAAATATAGATGTTAGTTTAAAAATAATATTTAATAAATAATAAAATGTATGGTTTGAAATTAATTAATAATAATTCTTACTAAATGTACTATAATTGTTTATCATGATGTTATCATCAATCCGAGTTAAGTTCAAGTTAATTTGTGACATCAACTCAATCAACAACATTATCTATATGAGAAATCCTATTACATGCGTATTACATGTGGAAAATACAGATTTAGAACATAGATATGTATTTAAAAATAACATACAATAAATAATGAAATGTAAAGTTTGAAATTAATAATAATAGCAACACATATGCAATAGGTACGAAATTAAAATAAAAAATAGTTTAACTTGTGAGTAAAAGAAAATTGAAATAGATAACATATCACATTAAGAAGATTAAATGCTCCTCAATAACAATCATGGTATTGTTATTTTTCTTTTGCACGTCAAAAAGAGATCAAATTACTGAAACAAAAATTCAGTATTAAAATTTTGTTTTTAAAAATTAAATATCGAGTTGACTTGTGACACCATACATATCTATACTAGAAATCCTATTATACGCGTATATGTGTGGAAACCACATATTTGGAATATAGAGGTGCATTTGAAAATAACATACAATAAATAATAAAATGGATGAGTTGAAAATAATTAATAATAACACATGAAATATGTACGGTAATAAAAATATAAAAAAATAAATTAAATTGTGATCAAAACAAAATTTAAACTCATAAATGTAGTAGATTAAGAATACTAAATGAGCACAATTGTTTATCACGGATTGTCATTAATATTAAGTTGGTATCGAGTTAACTTGTGACACCAACTCAATCAACAATATTATTAATAAATACTATTAATTGAAGTAATAAATTGTGATTTTTTATATTTTTTTGTAAAAAATGTTAAAAAAGTTATCTACGATAGAGTTCACGATGCATGCTAATTTCTCAAGTTTCAATAGTGGTGTTAGTCGAGCAACTAAGAAGGTTCGTACAAGATCAGATCTGTCACTGGAATCGAAAGATTTGACAATGGATGGGAATGGGAAAAAGATTCAAGGCTCTGAATTACCCAAGGCGACGTACAAATTTACGCTAATGGGAGCCTTATCGAATCCTTCGCAAAATATGTTTGTGGAAGAAGACTTTCCATTTATAGATGGTAACATTACGGAAGTGATAGAGGGAGTCCCGTTGATAACATTTTCAGATCGTGTCCAAAAGTATATTGAGCATAAGATGGCTAAAACAATTATAGTAAAACTGTTAGGGAAGAAGATTAGATTTAATGCCTTATTGAATAAGGTTTCTCACTTGTGGAACCTAAAGAGTCCGATACAGTTGATGGATCTAGAGAATGACTTCTTCTTGGTTCGTTTCTATGATGAGGACGACTATAATAAGGTGCTGGTTGGGGGGAAGTGGGTAATCTTTGGTAGTTACCTATCCGTTCGACCATGGTCATCAAAATTTTCAACATCCTAGAATGAGATCGCCTTTCAGGTAGTGTGGATCCATCTATCAGGTTTGCCAGATGGGTTTTATTCGAGTTATCTGCTTAAAGAACAGTTGGGATGGTGGTGAAACTTGACATCCATACAGGCTATGCTCGTCGGGGACGATTTGCACGGCTTATAATTTGTGTCAATTTGAGGAAGCCTTTGGTGTCGAAGGTGAGGATTAATGAGCAGTTGCAACACGTGGAGTATGAGTCTCTACTAGATGTTTCTTTCAGGTGTGGGCACTATGACCATAGAGCAAATCTATGAACGGAGGTTGAGACATTATTGCTAGATGGAGAAACAGTAATGGTCAAATCTGTTCCTGAGAAATCTGGGATCTAACAGTAGGTGGAGGAATAACCCTTTGGTCCCTAGATGTTGGTGGAGCGGCGACAGAAAATAAAGGGTTGTTTTTTCGGAGCGGCTAGGAAGGGTAATTTCAATGATGGTTATGGTAGTTCTCGGTTTGCAACTCTTGGAGGAGATGAGGTCGATATTCACAGAATGATTAAGGGAAAGAAAGATGGTATGACATCTGTAAGGGATAAGGGCAAGAGTTTCGAAGTGATTAATAGGGTGAAACTGTTGAACATTTGGGAAAGGAGATGAACCAAGAGACGATGATAGGAGGAATTGGGAATTTGGAGGTTAACAAACCTAAAGGATTTTCTAAGGATTTTAATTTGAAAGGGAAATGAGCTATGATTTGATCTGGGCTGAAAAAATATTTTAAGGTTTTGAAGCCTACTAATGGGAAATTAAGTCTTAAGGCCACAAAAGATCATATGGCTTTTGATAATAGCCTTAAGATGAGACCAAATATAGATGTGTATCGAATATTAGACATGTTGGGAATGGACAACATAGTAAACCATTGGATATTGTTACGAGTAGGTATCCAAATGACACTGTGGATTTGAAGACGACAATGAAGGGCTTGGTTCGTGGTCTTGAACAGGTTTCCAATGGTGCTTATATGAAGGACGATGACCCGAGTGGGGAAGAAGTTATCGATGTTGATAATGATTATAGTGATAAGGTTAGTTGCTAAAATAGTTTATCGTTTCTGGGTTTTGTCTTTTATATTTATTTATTTATGGTCACAAAGATATTTTGTTGGAATTTTCAAGGGGTCGGGCATCCCAAGTTCCATAATAATGTGAATGAGTACATGAAGGATTTTTCTCTTTAGTTGATCTGTTTATTTGAAACCCAAGTTAATGGTGCTAAGGCAAACGGTATTATTAAAAAAATTGGTTATCCTAATTTCTTTCGGGTTGAGGCTAATGGATTTGCTAGTGGAATTTGGCTATGCTGGAATGAGGATATTTTAGTGGATATCTTGGAAATTTATTGTTAGATGATTCATTTGAGGATTTACAGTAAGTAAGATTCTAATAGCTTTATTTGTTCAACTGTTTATGGTAGTCCTCAGTCAGCAGCTAGAATGAAGTTATAAAAGTTGTTAGATTCTTTGGCAAATTCTTTAGTTGGTTTTTAGATTCTAGTTGGAGATTTTAATTCGATTATTGATAGCTCAAATAAGGCAGGTGGTGCTTCTGTTCTAAGAATTTGGTGCTAATGGTTTTGCGATTTTTGTTTAGAAATGAATTGCGAGACTTGGGAGCTAGTGGAGCCCAATTTACTTGGTGTCGAGGGGACTTATCTTAAATATTGGATAGACCTATTTTTAATTCATGTTGGGATTCCCTTGCACCTAACTATTTTGTTAGGGACCTTCATAGACTGAAATCGGATCATTGGCCAATTTTAAGTATGCTCTATCCAAAAGTGAGCAAGGGTGAAATACCATTTCGTTGTCTTGCGAATTGGATGCTTTATGTAGATTTTAGATACCTAGTTAGTGATAACTGGAACAATGAGATGACGGTTAATGAAAATTTGGAACATGTCCTGGATGTTGTTTAGAAGTGCAATAAACGTGTTTATGGTAACACTTTTGTGCGTAAAAAGAGGTTGATTTTAGAGTTGAAAAGGGCACAAAGAGTGTTGAAATGGCGAAATTCTCCAAAACTTTTCTCTCATGAACTTGAGTTTTAATGGGAAATAGAATAAGTGTTAAAACTTAAAGAGTTATTGTGGTTTCAAAAATCTAAAATAGTTTGGCTCAAGAATGGTGATAGGAATATGAGTTATTTTCATAGTCGTACATTGACTAGGCAGAAAAGAAATAAGGTAGAGCGTTTTATCATTAAGAGCGGTGATTGGTACTTTAATGATGAGGAGTTGAAGCAACATGTTGTAAATTTTTTCAAAAAGCTGTATATTTCCATGACGTGGTAAAATTTTTTTATTGCAGTCCGATGATAGGGGGAGTTTACTCTTAATGGTTTTTGACAATAAGGTTCGCAGGTGGTCTTTGGTATAGCTCCACTAAAAATGCTCGAGGTGGATAGTTTTCAGGCGAAGTTTTTTCAATCTCAATGGGATATTGTTGGGCCTTCGGAATGTTCTCTAGTCAAGCAGACGTTGGGGTCAGCTATTAGATCTTAATCTAAACAAAACCTTACCAGTACTACTGCTTAAGGTCTAAAGTCTGGGAAAAGATTCATTAGTTTAGATCGATAAGTTTATGTTTTACAAGATTATTACAAAGACTATAGTTAATAGGCTGAGACCACTGATGGTTAAGCTAACTTGTCAGAACAAAGTAAGTTTTATCTCAGGCAGGAATACCACTGATAATATAGTTGTGGCATAAAAAGTTGTGCATTCTTTGAAGAGTTTTAAAGGTATTAGATATAGGATGGTGCTAAAGATCAATTTAGAGAATGTTTACGATAGAATCAGATGATATTTTCTAAAGGACACATTAACTAAATTTGGGTTTCATCTACATTTAGTTAACATGATTTTAGACTGTGTCTCATCATCGACTCTTCAGGTTCTTTGGAATGGTGTTGTTACAGAATCATTTTAGCCTACGTGGGGAATTAGGTAGAGAGATTCTCTATCCCTTATGATTTTGTATTGTGTATGAAGAGATTAGAGCATCTTATTGGAGAGGTGGTTGAACAAGCTTTTGGAAGCCATTGCTTTTTTCATAGAGAGGTCTAGCATTATCTTACTTGTTCCTTGCTAATGACTTAAGGCTATTTTTTGAAGCTAGTAGCGGTAAAGTGAATATTGTGAATGGCATTTTAAACACTTTCTATCATTTTTTTGGTAAAAAAGTGAATAAAGGTAAATCACAGGTGTTTTTCTTTTCTCGTAATACACTAGATAACTTTGCAGATACTATTTGTATTGAGATGGGTTTTAACTAGGTGGAGGATCTTAGTATCTATCTTGGGTTACTGTTGTTGCACAATAGAGTTACAATGAGTACTTTTGATTTCGTTGTGAGCAACGTACGAAAAAAATTACAAAGCGAGGAAATTGTTCCTAGCTGGTTATATAACTCTAGCAAGGTTAATCTTTTAGCTATTCCAAATTATTTTATGTGTACGACATATCCCTTTTTCTATGTGTAAGGAGATTGAGAAGATTGCCCGTAACTTCATTTGAGGAGCTAGTTCAGGGTCAAGGAAACTTACATTGTTATCTTGGGGTAAGTGTTGTCATCTGCTGGATTCTGGAAGACTGGGTCTAGGAAATTTCGAATATCATATCAAAGTTTTCTTGTTAAAGCTTTACTTTCAATTGCTTTCAAATACAAATTCCTTGTAGGTTAGAGTGAGAAGGAGTAAATACAATGTACAGGGCTTACTTCCACGCTCTATTTCCAAGAGTAAATGTTCTTTCATTTGGAAGTCTTTAATGAAGTTCTTGCTAGAAGTCATTGCTAATTTCTACTGGTCTATTAGAGATGGTTGTTTAACGAACTTTTAGAATGATGTGTGGCTTAAACAAGTAGGTTCTCTCCGTGACTTCTATATAAATACTGGGTAATCGAATGACACTTTGTAAGTTTGTGACATGGTATCTGAGAATGGAAGTTAGGACATGATTCGTCTTAGTGATGTTATACCGAGACATATTATTTTGCAGATTTCAGTCACAATGCCTCCGTCACCTGAAGCAGGTTAGGATTACATAGCTTGGAAGTAGATGAAGAGAGATGTATTTTCTTCTACTGAAACTTATAGGAAGTTGGTTCATATTGAAGACATTATTTCTCCTGTTGTTTGGAGTTTAATTTGGAAAGTGAGGGCACCTCAGAGGGTGAGAGTGTTCTTATAGATTTTGTGGAAGAATATATTGTTGACAAATTTTCAAAGAGTGTAAAGACATATGACTAGCGATGGTGATTATCCTCGATGTAATAGTGTTTTGAAAACGAAGATCCATGCAGTTCAGGATCGCATTTTCTCTAGAATTGTTTAGCTTGTTGTAATTTCGAGGGGAGTCTCTGATTTTTTTCTCTCTATCATTTGATGAGTGGTTCTTATGGAATTTACAGAATAAATGGAGTTGTGGTAATGCTGATATTGATTGGCAAATTTTGTTCTCAATTTTATATTAGTTTCTTTGGAAAAACATAAGTTCTTTTGTTTTTTCTAGTAGTAATAGTTGTGTTAAAGCCATTGTGGATACATGTTATATGTGGGTGAGGAGTTGTGTAGAGAGAATGTGAATTGGATCATCCTAGATCCATGAGCTCTTTTATTGAATTGGTCTCGTCCAGGAAAGGATTGGATAAAGCTTAATACAGATGGGGCAATGTTAAATAATCGATTTCATGAGTCCATTGGAGATGTACTTAGAGACTCAAATGCATAATGGTTATGTGGTTACTCGATGTCAATGGGTAAGGAATTCGTTTTCAAAGTTGAAGCTAAAGCGACGGTAGAAGGCCTTTTTATAGCATGAGAAAAGGGGTTCAAGAGGATTGAGGTGGAATGTGGTGATGCTCTATTGGTTGGATAATTATTAGCAGTTGGTGGCGCTAATAGTAACTTGGTGGAGTTAAGGCTTTTGCATAAGCTCCTGCATAAGAATTGGGACGTAAAAGTGTACCACATCCCAAGGGAGCATAATGGGGTTATAGATGGCTAAGTGTGCTGCAGTTGGTTTTTAAATTTTACAGCTATTTGAAGAACCTCTGATTTTGATACAAGATTTATTGATTGCTGATTGTAATGTGTCATTTCCTAATTAATGTTAACAAGTTGATGTAATCGTTTTATGCCGTTTCTTTTTAATAAAAAAAGAAGAAGTTGTAGTTGGTGATAAATTAAAAGTTTTATTAATGTCTTTGATGTGGGTTTAAATCTCAACATGTACATATTTTTATTGGTTTTTTTTAAGTAAAAAAAATTAAAATACCCTCGAATAATATAACTCATTTTAAATATGAAATGATATTTCCCTAATTTTTGTAATTGAGTTTGTCTCTAATTGACTCGTGACACCAACTTGATCAGAAGCTTAAATTTTAGTATAGATACGCAAATTTGGTGAGAAAAACATTTTATGTTAAAAATTAATTTTTTTTAAGTTTACTTAAGAATTATTATTGGTGTTGTGGTAAAGAATTTGTTTATAGCTATATTAAATACAAGTTTAATCCTTAGATATGTTAATTCTTAGTTATTTTATTTAAAAACTAGGTCAAATTCTGCTATTAGACCATGTACTTTGTGTAAATTGTGGGTTTAATATATATACTTTAATTTGGTAATTTTAGTCCCTACACTTTTCAGAATTTGAAATTTAGTCTTGACCCAATGGTAACAATTAAATTTGTTTGGTTAAATTTTGTCATTAGTCTTGTATTATGCATAATGTTATAGATTTAGTCTATGTTCACCAATTGGATCATTTTTAATGGCTATTTTTTCAAATTTCAAAATTTTAGTATTAATGCAAATGATAGTCGTTAAATCTATTAACTGATTATTTAGTAATATATAAAAATAACAAATAGACATAGCATTGCACATGTGATACAAAACTTAATTTAATAAATTTTACAGTTGTAACACCCATAACCCGGTTTAGACGTTATAGTCGAATCTGAGTGTGTTACGATGAAAGGTTTTAAATTATATCTTTTAAGTTTAAAACATGTCATTTTATTAGTTTATAATCTTATTTGAAACCATTTTAAGTTATCAAGAATTTGCAGCGAAAGTTTGAAAATCATTTTATTCAAAACCAAGCTCGTGTTTCCAAAACCATTTGTTAAAATCATTTGTTTGCGTAAAGTGTTTTTGTTAATGTAGCGGAAAAGAAAGCAAAACAAAATCCAAATCCAAAAGTTAAAACCATACAGTTCAGAGAGTCTCAAAAATTACAAACTCTCAAGAAAAACCAGATTTTAAAA
The DNA here is from genome assembly GCF_007990345.1 of Gossypium hirsutum. Lineage (NCBI taxonomy): Eukaryota > Viridiplantae > Streptophyta > Magnoliopsida > Malvales > Malvaceae > Gossypium > Gossypium hirsutum. The sequence continues at coordinate 32,114,165 of NC_053436.1, forward strand.
TTAAACCGATAATACTAAAGAAAAACAGTTCTTTGTCGAGTGGTGACTGCTAAGCCTTCGTCGCACTGACTCGCCTAAGTCTGTGGATTATCTGAACAGTACAGACAAACAGATGTGAGTTTTTATAAACTCAGTGTGTAACCCAACAGATATAGTCATGCAACATTCATAAAATCTCAAATGTAGACAGAAATAGAATCGGACCTAAGTCCTTAACATATACAGAACAGATATACAGAATCCTACCCCAATCCTCTACACACCATCTTCGTCCATCACATCACACCATGTGGGGTTAAAAACACCTACCCAACCCTACGCTCCATATAGTGTTGATGCGACACATAACAGATAATATGCAGCCAAGCTACCAGATAGTAGGTGAAAGGTCACCGTACAGATCATTTCCTCCACATATGCAAATCTTACCCTAAACACAAATACATAATACAGGTACAGAAATAACAGATTTAACATGCTTAACATGCTCGTATACAGATGACATACATACTTAAACAATACGATCAGACATGCATATCCATTGACTGTAACACCCCAAACCCGGCCCAGACGTTATGACCGGATCCGACGTGCCACATCGAAGCGTTCAAAACATTTCCGGTCCAGAAAGAAAACTTATTGAGTGTTTTAAAAGATAATTTCATTATAGGTTAAAGTGAATGGAAGCTGTGCACCAGGTAGGAAACCGGAAAAGAGGTGGTGAGTCCATCGGACTGCTTAAGTACCAAGCTCCCTTCGGATCCAATCCTAGACATGCATACCGCCATTGTCACACCTTAACATCATGGATATTTCTAAGAAACCGATTTGATTAAGTCATTTTTAGGAAAAGTGATTAATTTTGGAAAATACTTTCATTGCGGAAGCTTTGCTTGTTGTCGTGTTATTTTGAAATCAATTGTTGTTTTTGAAAACGCGCCCTGAAGCTATCCAATTTCAACAGTTAAAATAAGTAATACCTATCTTAGTAATACATATTAAAACCATCAAAAATAATTAAGCGGCCTTATTAGATTTAAAAACCCAAAACTTCAAACGTAAATAAAAGGATGTCCAGTTCACCAGAAGAAAGTCAAACTTTCAGAACGGATGGCCACTCCGAATTCCCTCACAGCTCCAAGCCCACTATGGTCGGGGATTTCCTGCGTAGATGAAAATAAAAGGGGTGAGTTTGGGGAAACTCAGTGTGTAAGGAAAACCCATTCAAAGCCCAAGTCACCTCAAGCCTATTGGGCCTAAGCCCATTCAGGTAACAGTGGTATTGGACCAGAGCCCTTTTCAGATTACAATAAACTGGGCCTTAGCCCCTTATTCAGATAACAGTATGGCCCATAGGCCCATTTCAAAATACATGCAACATCAATAACATATGCAAGCCCATTTGGGGAGACTACTCAACCCACCAACCACTACACTCCACCCGTACCAGCCCTACACTCCATGTGGGGAATAGCTCAACCCACCCAGCCCAACACTCCACAGTTGCAGCCTTACTGCTCAGTTAACAGTAAATTGAGGCAAAGCCTCCAGTACGTAGACAAGCCACTTTCAGTACTTCCTCCGTCAATATCCTAATCCCATGCATCAGATAATAACAACATGGCATGCAGTAAATAACAACAGTCAAACATGCATTTAGGTCAATTTAACCCTAGGGGTATTTCGGTAATTTATCTACTAGAGGTAAAACTATAAATTTTCCACTTTTAAAGGTATTTCAGTAATTTATCTATTTTAGGGTTTTTCATACATATTCCTACTTTTCACGTACTAACAGAATCACGTACCGAGGGTTCTTACCGAATTGGGCCAACGTTCCAATTTTGGCCCATTAAGCCCAAAAATATCGAGGGCACAGAAACCATGCACTTTGCAGTCCAAATTTTGCAGCTTACCAAAAACGTTAATCGATTTACCTCACGAGCATTCGCACACTCGCAAATCTACAAAATACCGATTTTCGGCATTTCGGCTTGTAACGCCCCGTACCCGAGACCGTTGCCGGAATCGAACACGAGGTGTTAACGGACTTAATTCATTACTTAAACAGCTCATACAATTCATTTTAAAATTTTCCAGACAAGCTGGCTAACTGCATCACAGTTGCTTTAAAAATCATATCTCGAGTTCCAAAATTTAAAATCCAATTCCGTAAATTTTTCCTGAAACTAGACTCATACATCTATCTACTAATTGTTTTCTAGAATTTTTGGTCAGGCCAATTAGTACAGTTTATTAGTTAAAGTCTCCCCTATTTCAGGGTTCGACTACTCTGACCTCTGTGTATTACGAATCAGATATCTCCCTGTATAGAGCTTCAATGACTATGCCGTTTGTCTCTAATAAAACTAGACTCAATAATGAATCTATAAATATAAATTATGACTTTTAATTATCTTTGTAAAATTTATGGTGAATTTCCAAAGTCATAATAGGGGATCCAGAAATTGCTCTGGCCCTATTTCACAAAAATTTAAACATCTCATAAAATATAGCTCATATACCTGTTTTGTTTCTTCCATATGAAAATAGACTCATCAAGCTTCGATTCTATAACTTATTCATTATTTAATTCCATTTATACTATTTTTAGTGATTTTTCAAATTCACGTTACTACTGCTGTCTGAATCTATTTTTGTGATAAATTTTACCTATTTCATGGTTTCCATGGATTAGCTAGCAATTTGACATACATAGCACCAAATATGATCATGATTAGCCATTCCAATGGCTAATCATTACCAAGCATTTCCATACCACTCAATAACCATATCATAAGACCATATATACAAAATGATTATAATGCTATACTCAAAATATATAAGCCATTTTCGCATGGCTATACGAATATATACATTACCAAAAGATACTTAATTAACAACAAAGGTCAGTCCTATACATGCCATTATCAAAGTTCAACTAAAAGAGTACCAAAAAGGGGCTTAGATAGTGTGGATGACTTCGACTTTGACACTTCCGAGTCCGATAGCTGATGAACAAAATCTATAATACAGAGAATTTAAGCAACAGAGTAAGCGTTTCGATGCTTAGTAAGCTTATAAGTAAGGAAATAATTTGAAACAAAAACACAAAAGAAATAGCATTCATAAGGATAAATAAATGTCTATGCACAAGATCACATATTCATTTTAATTTACACTTCTATCAATATGTTTACACATTCGAACTCAATCTTAACTAAATTTCATTTGAATCAATTTCATGTAACTCGAGTGAGCTATAGACTTCATATAACCCTAAGGAATGGCCGGGAGAGCATTATTCGATTACGTAATCACAACTTATACTGTACCAAATTTTTCCAATGTATATACGATCCATACCTAGTCATATTAGGGATTATGAGCACATTAATCGGAATTATTACGACAGAATCGCACCTTTCCAAACATAAATACTTTCGGAATTTGGCTCGGATATAACAACCAGCACGAATGCCTTCGAGACTTAACCCGGTTATAATAACCTACACGAATGCCTTCGGGACTTAACCCGATTATAATAACCCGCACGAATGCCTTGCACATATATATATCATAACCCATTAGCATTACTAGCAAACAAGTTCAACATGCTTATCAACCCTTACTCTTACGGCTCAATAGCTACATACACGTAATACGATTTCATTTCGCTATTCCACATGAATTCTTTAACCATTCGGCTCCAAGTCATATAAAATAAAAATCATTTGTTTCACTTTGTAATTTATATAGAACCATAAGATCACAATTTATCTACTATGCTTTTATATGATACCTATAAAATCATAAGCTAAGTTCCGTTACTCAAAGACTTACCTCGGTATATTCGAACGGTTGTAGATTGGTTACTCTATTGCTTTCTCTTTTCCCCTATCCAACTTCGATCCTCCTTGCTCTTTAGCTTAATAAATGTAAATAAATTTGTTTAATATCTTAACTAATATTATTTACTTATTATTCACATTCGGCAGTCACATAACTTCAAAGTATAATATGTTTTATATAATATGCCAAGACTAAATTTTTATGCTTATTATACCGATATCTATTTCACATGAACAAGCAAAAATTCACATAACTTACCATGCTTCCATATACACGAATTTAACTATATATATATCTAAATGTCCCTATGTCTCAAGGTACATACATAAAGCGTTCATATATCTATACCTATGTGTGACTATCACAATTTAATCGATTACTTGTTTTATGCACTACCACGTATTCACATATATATATAGTATGCCATTTACTCATAAACCCCATTATGCCGAATATTCATTTAATATTTTGTTCACATACTCATACATAGACGATTTGAAAATTTCCCTTTGACCAATATACATTCGGCAATGATCATAACAACTTAGCAAGTCTTAGAATCCTTCTTTAACATTTTGACTTCATCTTGTTATCCCCCCCCAAAGACCGAATGCACACATATAAAAAATATAATGCCGAATGTCATTAACCAATAGTCACACTCACTACTTATGTACAAAAATTTATCCACCCTAGCCTATTTCATTCGGCCATTCATCACTCAACCAAACAAAATTTCATAGCAAACTCCTATGACCAAGCACACACATATACTTACATCCCAATACTCATAATATTCAAAATCACATTTTAAATAAATTATCTTAAACAATGTCGAATCCTTAAGTGATTAAACATCAATTTTTTCTCAATTCCAAACATATAAACAACATTTATTCATGCCATCAAGCATCTTTATTTCGGATATTACTAGTATAAGCATTAACCATTCATATTTTTTAGAAAGACCAATTTCTTTCCTCAACACATTCATCATCAAAATTCAAATAAAACAATCAAAATTCCTTCCTTTATAACCATAGCCGAATGCTCCATTCACCCATCATTATTGAAAATTTTAGCATGGGCTAAGCAAGAACCATGATAATTTACCTAAAACAAGTAAACATTTCACAAATTTAACACAATATACTAACCTCCCTAAGGATTCAAGTGACCGAAATTCTTCCCCTCCTTTCTTTCTTCTATTCAGCCAAGTTGAACAAAGAGAGAACTTTGTTTTCATCACAAAATTTCTTTATTTTTATTTAAAGTATAAAACCATTTAACTAAAATTAATACATTTTTTTAATATAAATTCATCATCATGGCCGGCCACTACTAGCAAAAGGAGATATTTGACATGCAAGTCCAAGCATTTTTATAACATGCATTAATAAGTCACTTCAACATTTGCCTAACACATTTCTAAATTTTCTCACATAAGTCCTATTTAATAATTTCGCATACAAATGATAAAATTAAAGCATGAAACTTTCACACATGCCTTTTCACATACAATAAACACAAAATTTAATGGTTAATTATTTTTACGACTCGGTTTTGTGGTCCCGAAACCACTTTCCGACTAAGGTCAAATTAGGGCTGTCACACGGCTTTTCGACTTTTTTCGATCCAGACTAAGAAAGAGGGTGTTAGTTACACACCTGTTTGCGACGATATGCTGACGAGATCCACACACGAACTGCCTACAATTGGATTACTAACACATTAATCTAACTATTCAAATACAAACTACGCATTAACCCCTTACAATATTCGGCCAACCACACCTACAGATCATAGTAAGCTTATAAGAAATCAATAAGTAACTCATTAACAACTTTTTGTCAGTGTTTACCACATAATCATAATTTCACTGCAAGCTGTCTTCCTAAGCAACAGTCACTAAATCATTTATAACTGGAGCTACAAAACTCCAAATCAAGTTCCGTTAATTTTTCCTGAAAATAAACTCATATATCTTCTATCCATAAAATTTTCAGAATTTTTGGTTTAGCCAATCAATACCATATTTTTCTCAAAGTTTCCCATGTTTCACTGTTTGACTAATCTGACCACTCTTCATTACGAATCAAATTTCTTATTGTACAGAATTAAAAATATGTTTTTGTTTATTTCATTTGAAACTAGACTCAATAAGCTTTAATTACATAATTTATTCAGCTTCTAATTCATCTCCCACAATTTATGGTGATTTTCCAAAGTCACATTACTGCTGCTGTCCCAAGCAGATTTATTACCAAATCACTCTTTCACACATACCTTGCATGCATGTTATTTAAACATGTATATCACCAATCAATCATCACATATCTATGATTTTACTTAAGTATAATCTCCATTTCATCATTTTAAAGCACAACATGTTAGCCGATTTTTCCCCTTAGCATCTAAGGCACATGCATGCTCATTTGTTTGGCTCAACTTCACCTATCTTCCATTTTTCATCAAAAGAACATGAAACAACAACCATTTCCTTCATTTTAATTCATGACTAAATGCTCACAACACAACTAAAAAACCAAAATATGCTTCAAGAGTTAAGGTAGAATCAAGAAGAACTCATGAACATCAAGATAGAAGCAAACTACCATGAACTTACCTTCAATTTTCTTCCCCAAGTGACCGAACATTCAAGAGCTTTCTCCTCTCCTTTCTCTTCTCTAACTTTCGGATATGATGAACAAAGATGGACAAAACTTTGTTCTTTTCACCCCTTTTTCTTTTAATAAAATTTCATATTTCATCCATTTAATTCTTTAATACAAAAGACATGAAATGCCCATCATGGAACATTTACCTAAACCATTATCATGGAACATTTACCTAACCCATTATCATGGAATATTTACCTAATCCATTATCATGGAACATTTACCTAACCCATTATCAATTTGTACCATGAATTATGGATATCAAGTGCCCATATTGTCTACAACAACATTATGGCTGGCCACCTCATGTAAAATGGGAGGTTTGTCATGCAAATCCTCCTATTTTGCATTCCTATTTATTTGGCCACTTCAATTTAGCCTATAGCATTTTCAAACATTTTCACATAGGTTCTATTTCATAATTTCACCCCCTTTTTCTTATGGAACAAAAATTAACTAAAATTGTCGGGTTCTATCTTAAGCTTGGGCCTTCTAGAGGCCCACTAACATAATTAAACCTATGCCAACATTCACAGAATTCTCGAAAATTGGGGCGTTACATTGACGCTGCCCAAGATTCAACTCTTTTTAAGTGATGAGGTACTTGAGGCTTTTGTGATCAGTATAGATGATACACCTCTCACCATACAGATAATGCCTCCAGATCTTTAAAGCAAAACCATGGTAACTAACTCGAGATCGTGCGTCAGATAATTCTCCTCGTGTGACTTAAGTTGACGGGATGTGTAAGCTACAACCTTACCATCTTGCATTAGTACATAGACCAAACCAACCTGTGATGCATCACTATACACCACAAACTTCTTACTGGATTTAGGCTGTATCAGAATAAGAGCCAGATTTGAGCTTCTCGAAACTCGATTGTTGCGCATCAGTCTAGACAAAAGGAATATTCTTATGTAGAAGCTTAGTCAAAAGAGCTACAATAAGCGAGAACCCCTCAACAAACCTCTGATAATAACCGATAAGACCTAGAAAACTACAAATCTTCAAGATGTTCCTAGGCTGTTTCTAATCAAGCACAGCCTCAATCTTTCTAGGATCAACTCGTATCGTCTCAGCAGAAACCATGTGCCTCAAAAAAGTTACCTCTAGCAACCAGAACTCACACTTGCTCAACTTAATGTAGAGCTGTTTCTCTCGAAGTATGTGAAGCGCTACTTTAATATGCTCATCATGCTCATCCTCAGTCTTAGAGTACACTAGAATATCATTGATGAAGGCTATGATAAACTGATCCAGATATTGCTAAAAAATCTGTTCTTCAGATCCATGAATGCAGTCGGAGTATTTATTAAACCAAAACGCATAACAAGGAACCCATAATGCCCATAACAAGTCCTAAATGCTGTCTTATGAATATCAGCTTCCTTAACCCTGAGCTGATGGTACCCAGAACGGAGTTCTATTTTCGAGAACATTGAAGTCCCACTGAACTGATCAAACAGGTCGTTGATCCTCGGAAGTAGGTACTTATTCTTCTTATTCAACTTATTCAACTATCGGTAATCTATGCACATCCTCATGGTACCATCTTTTTTTCTTTACAAATAGAACCGATGCCCCCACGGAGACATACTAAGGCGAATGAAACCACGATCCAGAAGCTCTTGAAGTTGAACCTTAAGCTCTGTAAACTCTTTTAGTACCATACAGTATGGAGTGATGGACATCAGAGCTGTACCCTACAAAAGCTCAATACCAAACTCAACTTCCCTATTCAGAGGTAAACAAGTTAACTCCTCAGGAAAAAAATCTAAAAATTCCCTCATTGTTCTAATATCCCCTACAAAAGAGTCCTCAAAAACTGAAATACTAACATAGGCCAAATACGTCTCACACCCTTTCCGGACCAATTTCTCAGCCACGAGAGCGGAGATTACATTAGCCAAATAATCTCAACGCTCACCAATCACAAAAACCTCCTTATCATTCTCAGTCCTCAAAACGACCCTATTAATCGCGCAGTCCAAACTAACTCAGTGCTCAATTAACCAGTCCATACCCAAAATTAAGTCAAACTCCCTAAATGGTAGCTCCATCAAATTTACCGGAGACACATCCCCTTGTACTTCTAATGGAGTATTTCTATATAATCTACTAACCTGAACAGATTGCCCCAACAGACATAGTAAAATAATCTCACCAGAAGTACACTCAACAGAAATCCCCAAGTTCTCAGAAACAGAACTAGCTATAAAGGAATGGAGCATCAAAAGTAAAGAATGTACCCATGATCACTCAAGGGTGTCTCTGTCCTCTCGACGTCGAGCAGATAAACCAGTGCAGGCTACTTTGCCTCAGCCTGATTAACACATCTGCCATGTGCTCTCTGTCCTCGACCTATACCATTACCACCCCTAACCGATCCACAGCTCCTAGGTGGCTGCTATACTGCCCTCTAAAGCTGAACAAAATCCGATCCCAAAGTTTGCATCTGAGTATAATGATGTGGACACTCTCTAACCCAGTGTTCTAATGACCCACACCACAGACAAGCTCATAATCTCCTCCAACACTCGTTTGGATGGCGTCTAGCGCAATTACCACAAGGCTAAATCTCAATAGGAGCAATAGGAACTCCCATTCTAACATGCCCATTAGGTTTGGCCCCTTTTTTAGGCTTCTGAATAGAACTAGAGGGGTCCAAATCCCTCTTATTCTCCCCTCTCTCTTGGTCTCTATTTTGGCGCTCCACGCGCTTAACCTTCTCGGTGATCTTCGCCTTATCCACATGAATAGCGAATTCTCGCTCCCTCTACAAAGTAATCAGAACCCTCAGACTATCTCTCAAACCGTCCTCAAAATAGACACATTTCTCATACTCGGATGCCACCATGCCTCGAGCGTAGCGGCTTAATCTCAGAAACTCGGCCTCATACTCGACCATAGATTTATCACCTTACGTGAGATTCATGAACTCACACCTATGAGCATCCACATAAATCACCCCTATGTACTTCCCTTGTAAGGAGTTTTAAAGTAATCCCAGTTCAGATGATCCAGTTGAGTACCCTTCTCAACCGACAACCACAACTGATATGCTTCATCATGAAACAAAGAAACCGTACCCTTCAATTTCTATTCAGGAGTGCAGTCGATGTCCTTCATTATCCTTTAGGTGGCCTCTAACCAATACTCGGAAACAGTAGGGGCGACTCTAGTGACGCCCCTAAACAGCTCTGCTCCATTGGACCAGAGTCATTTAGTTATCGACCCACGGCCCCCCAAATCCAGAATGGGGTCCAACGACCCTTTCCAACACTCTCAACATGGTTTGGGACAGTGCGTCTTCCCCAGCCGATCAGTTTTGAGACCCATTCTCAATAGTAGGTGAAACCAGTGTCTCAATCGTATTCAAATTCAGCATACTGCCCAAAGAGGAAGACTCAACTCAAGCCCCCTTACGGCGCCCGCTGCGCTTACGAATACCACGACCGTGAGTTCCACGAGCGCTCATCATATTTTCAGGTTTATCTACATTAAAAAATTTTATGCATTAGTTTCAGTGTTTATTAGCGTATATTTTATACTTAAATTAACAGAAGTTCAGAAGTATTTCAAAGGTTTTAGTCTCTAACTAACTAAGTACAGTTTTAGAAAGTACTAACTATAGTATTTTTAGAAAGTTCTATCTAAGTTCAGAAATAGTTACAGGATCCACGCCGGAGACTCGATATACCACATACCTATTCAAAATTATCCAAATTATTTAAAAACCAGTTCTTTTTCAAAATACAATTTTGGAACCCAAAATTCACAGTCCGAGTTTTGCAACATGACTCTGATACCACTAAATGTAACATCCTTAACCCGGCCTAGACGCTATGGCCTACTCTAGGTGTATTATGATGAAGGGTTTTAAATTATATCTTTTAAGTTTAAAACGTATAATTTTATTAGTTTACAAATCGGAGTCTTAACATCCGGAAAAAAAACTTGTTTATAATATTATTTGAAACCATTTTAAGTTATAAAAATTTTACAGTAGAAGTTTGAAAATCGTTTTATTTGAAACCAAGCTAGTGTTTCCAAAACCATTTGTTTACGTAAAGTGTTTTTGTCAATATAGCAAAAAAGAAAGAAAAACAAAATCGAAATCCAAAAGTTAAAACCATACAGTCCAGAGAGCCCCAAAAATTACAAACTATCAAGAAAAACTAGATTTTAAAATTAAACCAATAATACTAAATAAAAATAGTTCCCTGTCGAGTGGTTACCGCTGAGCCTCCGTCACACCGACCCGCCTAAGTCTGTGGATTACTTAAACAGTACAGACAAACAAATGTAAGTTTTAGTAAACTCAGTGTGTAACCCAACAGATATAGTCATACAACATTTACAGAATCTATGCAGACAAAAATAGAATCGGACCTAATTCCTTAACAAATACAGATATCAGAATCAGGTGTACAGAATAGATATACAGAATCTTACCCCTACCTCTACACACCATCTCCGTTCATCCCATCACACCATGTGGGGTTAAAAACACCCACCCAACCCTACACACCATATAGTGTCGATGCGATATATAACAAATAATATGCAGCCAAGCTATTAGAAATAGCTGAAAGGTCGTCGTACAGATCACTTCCTCCACATATGCAAGTCTCACCCTAAACACAGATACAGAATACAGATACAGAATACGGAAATAGAAATAACAGAGTTAACATGCTTAACATACTCGTATACAAATAACATATATATTTAAACAGTACGGTCAGACATGCATATCAATTTTCTACTCAGGTTAGACTATCAGAATATCAGATCATATGAAAAAGGTTTTGATTAGCCCTTACCGACCCTACGGTAGGCCCACAGTCGATCGGAACAACCCGTGCGAGGGCTCACATGCTTGTGTGGGTCCACACGCCTAAATTGGTCTTACTCGTATGGCCCACACAGCCTAGCCTAAAACCCACACGCCCGTCTGGCATGCCTGTGTGGACCCCCATGCCTAATCTGCCCTATCCCGTATGGCCCACATAACCACACCAACACCGTCATACGGCCGTGTCTCGTGCACGTCACACCTACGACATTCACACGGCCAGCCACACAGCAGGGCACACACCCGTGTGGCGTCAATAGTTTCCTTTTTTTAGCTTTCGTCGAACCTCGATTTTATGTGTTTAGGGTACACACCTGGTTCTATTTTGATGTGAAACCACTCCCGAGACCACCAGAACCTAAAAATTGACATTACAAGCTTCAAAAAATTAGTCTTACTCCTCAATTAAACCAAACTAATTAACCAAAAATAGTGAAGTTCAAGTGTTCCACATTTACCCAATTCCTCAAACGATTCCGACTACGATTTCGCAAAATGCGATTTTCGTTCCTCAAGATTAACTGCCGACAACATCAACGAAAAGAACAGCAAGTTAAGAACACTTGAAAATTATCCTAATGATAACCCCTACACTTACCAAGCCTCACGCCAACACCGAAGAACCAGAATACCAAAATTGAATAACAAAATTGCGACAGAAAATAGAGAGCGAGGAAATAGGAAATTTTCAATTGACAAGAAATATGCAGAGAAAGGGAAAACTAGCGTTAGAATTTTCTTGAGAAGAGAAAAAAAAAAGAGAAAAACATAAAAAATTGAAATTGAAAAAATTCATATCCTACTAAATCTCAACCCCCATTATCCTACTAACTGACCCACTAACTCTCAACCACCTCAAAATTCTAACTCCACCCAGAATTTCTCTACCAACCGGAGCAAAAATTTATCACCCATACTGCAAGGATTCGAACACAAAACCTCCAACAAGCTAACTTCTTACCACTCAAACCAACAAGCTCATTTTAATATGAGTTTACAAACAATATAATATAAGCCCACCCAATAGGGATTAGGCTTGGATAAAAAATAACAAAATTTGCCAAGAGTGAGACTTGAACCCAAGACCTCGTACACACATCCAAAACATTTAACCACTAAAGCAGATACATATTTATGTCAAGTTCCATAAAAACAAACTTAAATTATTCAACGTGTTACAACAGTTATCATTTGGTTATTAGGACTAAAAATTTTAAAATTCTAAAAGTACAAGGACTAAAAATGACAAAATTAGAGTACAAGTACTAAATCCACAACTTAAGCAAAGTACAAGATCAAATAGCAAAATTTGACTTAAAAACTATATAGAAGTATGAAAAGGCAAAAATGTTATAAAAAATAATATAAGTCATTTAATAAAAGGATACAATAGTCATTTTCAACCGAGTTGACACTTGGTTAACCTATCTCACCAACTCAATCAGTAGGTTTATTAATAGTATAGATAGATACACAAATTTAATGTGAGAAAATATTTTATGTTAAAAGTTATTTTTTTTAAGTTTACTAAAAAATTATTGTTAGTGTAATGGTAAAAAATTTGTTTATAGCTCTATTATATATGGATTCAATTCTTAAACATGTAAATATTTTATTCTTTTATTTAAAATTTACATAAAAGTACAAAAAGATAAAAATATCATCAAAATAATAATAGTAGTTATTTAATAAAATGATATATTAATTATTTTTTTAAACCGTGTTAAACACCTCGTTAACCCATTACGCCAATTCAATTAACAATTTTATTAATAATATAAATACTATGGCAAATGGCATAAGAATTTGGTTTTCTATTTAGTTTTAGATTACTCCAATGCTTAACAAGTTGCATCAGTATTTGATTCACACTTCAATTTAATGTATAACTAGTTTTTGCACATATTTATTGTATGTATTAAATAAAAATTAAATATTTTATTTTATTTTTACATAAATTTATTAATAAAATTATAAATAAATTTCAACAGAATATTTTAGAACTAAAAAAATTAAACTTAATAAATGATATATAAGTTTAAAACCCTAATTTTTTTTATAATTTAAAATATTATCTTTTATATGTGTAGGTCGATTTTATGAATCAATTAAATTACATTAAAGTATTGCTTATAATTTTTGTAAAAAAGAAATTGTCACTAATAATATTATTACAAAATTAAAACATAATAATATATAAGTTTAATTTTAAAAAAATATTTAACATATTTTTAATTGATACACATGATTAATTCTTGAAAATTAATTATTTTTTAATTTTTAGAATAATCAATATTCCTTATTGATATTGACATATTTAATAATATTATTTAATAAAATTAATACATTTTTAATTAATTTAGAAAATTAATAAAATTAATAAATGATATTATTAAACTAAATGAAAAACATGCACTCGAATGTGATATATAAGAGATATTGATAATTTATATTATATTAAACAAGGATAATCTTATGCCAAGACTTGCCTGAAATAGTGAATAGAATTCATGTCTATCACTTAGATCTCTTAATTCCTCTCCCAATATTGTAAAGCATAATGACTTATGGTTCTCCACCTTAAAAAAAAAAAATTATTTTCACCATCTATTTAATTTTTTTTGTTTTTTTTAGTTATTGAATTTACATTTTTTGTTAAATCATTCCAAAATAGATGGAAAAATGAATACTTATTCACTTTGCTGATGTGGCAGCCCATGTATGGCATATCAGTAATTAATTAAATATATTTTTTATTATTTTTAATAATTTTAATTTTTTTAAAAATAGTTTTTATATTTTATAGAATTTTTTTAAATTTAAAAAATTAATTAATTGTTAATGTGGCATACATATGGCTTGCCACGTAGATGCCATGTTAATAAAGTGAACAAATGTTAACCTTTTTTTTATTTTGGGGTGATTTGACAAACAACACAAGTTTAAGAACTAAAAGAGAAAAAAAAATTTGGATGAATGGCTAAAATAATTTGGTTTTGTAAAATTAGAGAGTTAAATAAGTCATTATACAATACTATAATAATAAAAAAAAAGAGATGATCAATAAAGAATTTTTTTAAGGGACTAAATATTAAGTTATATTTTTTCTTAGCCGAAGCACGAGCCCTTGTTTACCCCCCTCTCTTCGCACCTAGAGATAATCTTATTTTATTATATTTTGTTATATAAATCTTACATAATGATAACATATTAAGTAGTAATTAGTTTTTTTAGTAATAATTAGTTAAATAAATTATATTAATGATCACTTAATTATTTTTTTTCATTTTAAACACCAAAAAATAAAAATTATAATTTAGACACCCAGACATGCCATTAAAATTATAAATGGTTGGAATTTTTTCTTAAATAATAAAATTATTTTAAAAATTACATCTAATACCTTTGGTTTTTTTGTTTTATCATCACCATCTTTCATCATCTCTTCAACGTTAGTTGAAACCAGATCTTTTACAACCGCTTTTATATATGCTTCGCCAATCACTTATCCACTTTCAACCGCCACTCTTCCATCTTCACCTTGAATCTTCTCTATCTTCCTCTCTTCCTACTTCTCTCATGCTCGTGTTGGAACTGTACAATGAAAAGGAAAGGAGAAAAAGGACAACTCTACTGCCTAGAACCAGACGAGATCCTCCTATATGACAACCATAATTTTTTTTTTTGTATCTAACCTTTTATATGACACAACTCATCCTTCATCGTAACGGACACATGACAGACGCAAGAAAAGTAGATGATGGGTGACGGATGGCGGCTGAAATTTTGGCTTTCAAAAATTGCAGATGAAGAGTCAACGGCAAGAAGAAGTTGATGTAAAGAAGAAATGTGAAGTTTGGGATTTCTATTAACGAAACGTTGGATTTTCATCGAAGCTGGGGAAAAAAGAAGAGGTGTTGCTAGGTTTTTTGGTGTGTGGTTCTGTTTACTTTATTGCTCTGACTGTTGGTTTACTATTTTCGCCATTTTGATTTACCGTCTTTATTTTATTTTTGTTTGTCTCTTGGCTTTAGTGTTGATTAATGGGTTGTGGGGCCGAAAACTTGGGGGCTTTGAAACAATAATGACATTCTTTTATTCTTATTCTTTGAATGAAAATCTTAATCAATTTTTAAAAAAATAATTTATTTGAGAAGATTTCGAGCTTTGTACTTGCTTTGATGTCTTTGACGAAGTATTTTAACATAAAAATATATATATAAATATTTAAAATGTTTTTTTATTATCATATCTATATTTTTATTTTTTTAAAATTATTGTGTCACGATATTTATATTGTATTGCGTGTCGGTTTACATACTTCATACTTTCTCAGTAATCAGCAAATAGCATCGTGAGCTTATCAACCAAATAATTGCCAAGATGTATATGTTGTTATCAGCTTTACGGATCGCATCAATCAGTTAGCAACACTTAAAAATATATAATAAAAAAAATGTATGTTAGATCACTTCCAAATACCAACAATGGGCAAAGCAGCCATAAATGAATCATATGAAGATTCCAAATCATAAAGCTACCTCCATGTTCGACAACCTTGAAACCCATTCCTTCATCTTTGTCTTCCCTTCGCAATCAGGTGGCAAAA
This sequence comes from Gossypium hirsutum, assembly GCF_007990345.1. Taxonomy (NCBI): domain Eukaryota; kingdom Viridiplantae; phylum Streptophyta; class Magnoliopsida; order Malvales; family Malvaceae; genus Gossypium; species Gossypium hirsutum. Next base: position 32,130,165 of record NC_053436.1, read on the forward strand.
TACCAAGCTTATCAAGTGATGTTACGAGGTCAGGCAACAGAGGGTGCACTTGATCAACTGTCGCCATATTGAGTTTCATTTAGGAAGCACCGATACGGGAAAATCCCCTCGTACCAGTGTCGTACTGGTGTCCGACACGGACACGCCGCCGACACGGCCGGATACATGCCGGACACACCCTGAAGCGTGTCAAAAAAGGACACTCCCGAACTTTACTTTGGCCTGAATCAGAAACGGAAAAAAAACCCATATACAATAATAGAACTTTAGTAAACTTTAACATTTAATCGTGACAATTTATGGGATTTTTAACATACCTGATTTGCTTATATGAAGATGATGATGCTGGGGTTTTTTTGCAGAAAATGAAATACAGAGCAAAGGTAAGGACGGTAAATGAGAAGGGAAAAAAAGGGGTAAATGGGGAAGAAAATAAAGGGTCTGCTAAGAAAGAAAGAAAAAATTAATCTATTGTATTATAAAATTATAAATTTATAATTGGGTAAGAAAGTAAAAACAAATTATAGTAATATAAAAATAACTAAGGTAAGTATATTAAAAATATGTGAGTCCCATATAAATTAGATTTAAAATATTTAAAAAAATTATTTTTAATTATAAATTAAAAATATCAATATTTTCATTTATATTGAGTATTTTAACATAAAAAATATATAAAAATAATAAAAATATTTTTTACTACTATATTCGTATATTCATTTTTTAAAAATTATCATGTCGTCGTATTTGTATTGTGTTGTACTCGTATTGCGTGTCCGTGTCCATAGAGTTTCAATGAATCAATGATAGCAGTAACGAAATTCTGCACACATTTAGCCACAATGACAGCAGAGGAAGTAGAAGATGCAGCAATGGCACGTGCCCCATAGGTCCCCAGACGATTTATAGATGAAGGTTCGTCCATTTTATATGTAACTGCAGAACATTTAATACTAGGGACATGGGCAATAAGCTTTTGACACTCAGTTTCAAATTCGGATGATGAGAAAATAGTATCCCTCACATAAGCCTTCTTGTCAAGTTTCTCATTTGCTTTGATTATCCACGAAAGTTTCGTACATTTCTCCCTCGCGCTTGTCGTGCCAGAGGTTAACAATTATTTTCCTTTTCTTATTTTTTTGTCCTATTTTTTTTCCTTTTCTTTGTACAGTTTGATGATTGATGGTTGTAATATAGGAGGATCTCGTCTAGTTCTAGGCAACAGAGTTGTCCTTTTTTTCCTTTTCTTTGTACAGTTCCAACAGGAGCATGAGAGAAGCAGAAAGAGAGGAAGACGGAGAAGAGTCGATGGGTAAAGATAGACTAGTGGCGCATGACGGCGGAGAAGCGATTGGAGAAGCATATATAGGGGCGGTTGTCAGAGTTATGGTGTTGGAGAAGAAGATGGCGGTGAGGGCGATGTCGTGGCTTCAATTGACGTTGCAGAGATAGTGAACATGAACAGGATGATGATGACACCAAAGCCATGAGGTGTAATTTTTAAAATAATTTCCATTTCCCATTTTAACAAAAGTAATTAAAATGATTGAGTTATGTAATGTTGGTATTTTAATTGTAAATTTTTTATTTTAACTTACTTAAAATAAAAAATTTGATAATTGAGTGATCATTTGTGTACTTTATCTAATTTGTAATATTTGTGTTTTAATTTGGAGTTAAGTACAGTAATAGATCGGGTTAAAAATTATTACAGAATTTTTAAAATGGAGCAAATAGGATTTTGAGTATCAAAGAAAATATTTGGACTTGATAGGAAATTAGAAAATACTCTTTAGAAAATACTCTTTAGATAGAAAAAATTTTAAATAGAAGTATTGATTAAATTGAAAGTGTATAAAAATTATTGTGGCCAAAGTAGGGAAAATAAAAAGTTAGGAGACATATAGTAGTGGTGAAAAGGAAGAAAGGATTAAGAATGAATTTTACCAAATGATAAGTATGAGTCATCCTAGAAATTATAAAAGATGAAGAAGGATAAAATGGTAATTAGCCAAGTAGATAATTTTAAACATAGTGATTAAGGTTCAATGTATAAAGATGGGATGGCTAGGGAATTCATTAGGAATTTAACCACTTTAATTAAAAATGGTGAGATATTTTAAAGGAAATGTGTAGAAAGATGGAGGAAAGCATTCATCTTTCTTTCTAAAACCATCACTCTCATCTCATCTTCTCCAAACTTTTGCTCTTACCCCAAGCATGTCCTTCTACCATTGTTGAGCAAAATCAAGCTCAAAACCTTCCATTTCTTTGATGTTTCTTCAATAAATACACTAAATAAACTAGTAAATACTTTAGTTTTGTGAAGAGAGCTTCCATAAAGGAGTTGAAAGAGAGGGAAAGCTAGGGTTTAGTTGTAATCTCAAGTATTTAAGGAAAAAAGAAGAAAATTAAGGACCCAATTGAAGGAAAAAGGAAAAGAGAAGGACAAAGAGTGAGAAGAGAAGAAAATATTTCATCTCAATACCTAGTTAAGGTATCGATACTTACACAATTTTTTTGATATTTTGGAGTTCCAGAGGACGATTTTGGCATCAATACTATACAGTGGTATAGATACCCTTCATAAGGTATCAATACCTTATGTTTATGTATTGTTACTTAACCCCTATTTTGAGTAAAAATCATACTTAAATCATTTTCGAACATAATTGAACATCCAATAATGATCCAAAACATTCATGGCAATAATTAATGAGTAGAATAAGTCAAAATACTATGGATAAAAGTTCAAATTTCATAGTGTCTAGCCAAGATCACTTTGGCACCAAATGTAACAGTTTTATACCGTGTCCCTATGATTAGGATACCAATAAATGTAACATCCCTATACCCTATTTGACTGTAGAGACCTGATATAAGACTATTACATTTGGTGCCAAAGCGATCTTGGCTAGACACTATGTAATTTGAACATTTACCCATAATATTTTAACTTATTTAACCCTATAATTATTACTATAATCGTCCAGGGTCATTAGTGGTTAATCGATTACATTTAGAAATGGTTTAAATATGATTTTTACTCAAAACAGGGGGAAAGTATCAATACTTAATCACAAGGTATTAATACCTTATGAAAGGTTCCTATACCCCTAAACAGTATCGATATCAAATTAGCATTTTGGAACTCTAAAATTTTAATTTTTTGATGAATGTATTGATACCCGGGCCTTAAAACTCAAGTTTTTCAAAATAGAATGTGATTTCGGTACTAATATCACATTTGGTATCGATTTTAAAGGCAAGGTTCAGCACCACCATAGTTTTCAAAGAGAGTTAAGATTCTAGAGATTCCATATATACCTCTCCTACGGTTGGGAAAAGATCCTGAGGTCAAACAAGAGAAACATAACAGACAACCTCTATGGCTAGTACTAGGGGTTCTAGAAGAAAACCAACACTGCCATCATGTGAACATTGTAGAAGATTTCATTGGAGAGAATGTTGATTGAATTCTCGAGCCTATTTTCGATGGAGATAAAAAGATCATTGGACCAGAGATTGCCCAAAGGTGTTATAAAATGTTACAGAACAATCTGCAAAAGGTAGCTCGGTTCCACAAAGAGGTAGACGACTTGGAATTTCTAAAGGTACTAGTAATGGTATGAGATCAACAAGAGAAATAGTTAGTAGATCTGAAGTTTGAACATTTCAAACTTATGCTATCAAAACATTGGAAGAAGGAGATGCTCCTGATGTGATTATTGGTAAATTTTATCTATTTGATTCTTCTGTAATTGCATTAATTGATCTTGACTCTATGCATTCATACATAAGCATTACATTAGTAAAATAGAGAGAATTATCAGTAGAACTTACAAAACATGAAATGGTAGTTAGTAACCCTTTTGGGCAGAGTGAGAGAGTTAATAAAGTGTGTAGAAGATGCCCCTTAAAAAATTCAAGGTTGTGAATTTCTAGAAGATCTCATGGCACTCACATTTCATGAGTTTGATGTGATTTTGGACATGAATTGTAATGACCCAAAATTTACAGGCACCGGAAAAGTGAGTTATAGGGCCTCCGTCTTAGTAAACCGAGTTCGTAAATAATTATTAGGAATATTTGTGAGTCTAGTAGTATGTTTAATTAGGCTTTAATTAAGTGAAATTAGCTTAATTTAGAGTAATTAGTGAAAAGGGCTAAATTGAATAAGGGTAAAAGTTGAATTATAGATTAAAAGAAAATATAAAGGACCGAAATAGAAATTATGCCATAAGTAAAAGGTGAGGCGGCAAAGATTAAACAAAAATCTAAGATTTTTTTTTGTTGGAATATAATTATGTAAATAAATTATTTTAGTTATAAAATTATATTAATTAATTTAAGATAATTATATCATAAGATTTTTATATGTTAAATAGAGTATGATTATGACAAGTGTAAGATGATAAAAATATACATATGTAATGATAATATTTATGCAATTGTAATATTTTATTTAAATTAGTAGATATTTATTATTTATTATTAATAAAATTAAGAAATATTTATTAATTAAATAATTATAAAATAAGATTTTTATGTGATAATTAAATAAAATTATGACAAATGTAGGGTGATGATATTGGAAAAATGTAAAACATGTGTGTGTACAATTGTTATATATATATGCTGTTAAATATAATATAAATTAAATAAAGTAAAAAGAAATAAAGCATAAAATAAATAGAAACAAAAGAAAAAGGAAAGAAAGCATAGAAGCATTCAAAAGCTATAGGAAGAAAGAAGAAAAGAAAAATTAAAGGAAAAACTAGGGTTTGGAAGCTTAAAAATTTTAATTTGCTAATAAAGAATTCGAGGTATCGGCACAAAAAAAGGAAGGAGAAGGTCGTCGAGGAGTAACTGAAATTTGGGTTTGTATTACTATAATTCAAATTATTTATTTATTCATTAAATGTTAAATTAATTTATGTATATGGTAAGTAAATTATAAGGTAAGTATTAGCATTGAATTGCATGAAATTAAATTGAATTGTGATTATATGTGAATAATTGAAATGCATATTGAATTGAGAAAGTGTATTGAATTATGAATATATGAATTGAAAATTGATTGAAAAGTGAAAAATGATTGAATTGAAAATGTGACAAATTGTGACTGAATTAAGATTTATATGTGATCCGGAAACCTTATTAACTAATCGGGCTGAGTCAGATATAATTGGCATGCCATAGGATTTGGAAGAGTACGAGATTTATCGGCTTTGCCGATCAAACACTTTATGTGTCGTATATCAGGCACTTTATGTGTCGTATTTTAGGCACTTATGTGTCGTATATTGATCAGGTACTATGTACCGTTTTAGGCACAATGTGCTGTACTGGTGTGTTTGGGTTGAAATCCGTGTACCGTCAAAGTTCGGGTTTGTTAATAGGGTGAACAACTGAAATGATAATTTTAAAATAAATTGATTAATCATATTATTGAAAATATTGAAAGAAATGAGAAAAGTTGAATTATGTATTGAAATTTAGTTTGAAAATGAAAAGCATGAGCTTAATGTTCATGAAGTGATTGAAATTGTACATGTGATACGTGATGGAAATTGAAGAATAGCTAAAAATTGTATTGTTATTGTTAATTAATGAAAGTTTGAGAATGAATTGATATTTGAGAAATTGGATAGTTACGTACATGATAATTATAATTCTTTATTGCTATTATAATTTGAATTATGGTAATACCACTGAGTAAGAAATATTCAACATACGGTTGTTTCCGTGCACAGGTTGATAGGAGTCCGGTGTCCCGGTCCAGCATCCGAACGATCCCGACTCCAGCATCAAGATTTTGGTGATGTTTTCTTCCTTTAAGTGAAAGTGGCATGTACATAAGGATTACAATAGTTATTTTGGTATGTTATATAAATTTTGTTGTAAAGAAAGGTTTTTGGTGTTTTGATAATTAAATTAGTGAAATGGTAAAATTTGTTTATGGCATTGGTACTGTATTGAAATTGTTTGAATATTTTTATAGCTAATTAGAAATGATAATAGGGTTTTCATTAATTAAGTTGTTAAATCAATATGTCAAGTATGATTTAAGTATATTTGAGTATATAAATGTATTGGTTGAAATACTAGAAATGGTTTGGTTGTTATTTGAAATTTGCAGGGAAGGTTAAATATTTATAAAGGGGTTATATTGAATTTTCATTAATTAAAAAATTATATGAATTTATGATTATATTATAATGTGTTTGTTATTTATTTAAGAATTATTTGTAGATTGTTTGATATGTCCGGCAATGCCTCGTAACCCTGTTCCAATGATGTTTTAGAGTTAAGGGGTGTTACATTTTGTTAGTATCAGAGCTGTCAGGTTTAGCCGATTCTTGGCCTAAATCGAGCTTGATAGTGAGTCTAGAAGTATATGCCACTGTTGAGTCAAAATTAAGTCGGGATTTTGGATGCTGACCTATTCATTTGTTTCTGTTTTATAGATTAAAGATGTCAGATGAAAGAATAAAAGATACTGATCAGGAAATGTATACTGGTGATGAAGAGTCTTATGGACTAAATGAAACCGAGTCAGTAACACCTAGCATAAATCTTGTAAGAAATGAACCACCTAGAGTTGATATAAGAAATGATAGAGATGGTTCTGATATATTAAGAGCGACAGCCGATGCTTTACAAAGAGTAGCGGGAACTATTCCTGCTATGACCCCTGCACCTGTTCAAAGACAGGCCCCGATAAAAGAATTAAGGAAATATGATGCCACAGAATTTATGGGTCTAAAAAGAGTCGATCCATGAACTGCTGAAAATTGGATGGAATCTATTAAGAGAATTTTACAGCAGTTAGAATGTACCCCCCAGAAGTGCTTGATTTATGTCGTTTCTCTACTACAAGGGAAAGCTTATCTTTTGTGGGAATCAGTGGTTAGACATCTACAGGAAGATCAGATAACGTGGGATTTATTTTAGAAGGAATTCCAAAAGAAATATGTAGGGGAGATGTATATCGAAGACAAGAAACAAGAATTTTTAATGCTGCGACAAGGTGACATGTTAGTTATAGATTATGAGAGGGAATTCTCGAGACTCAACAGATATGCCTCCGAGTTTATTCAAACTGAAGCAGATAGTTGTAAAATATTCTTACGGGGATTGCGAGATGAAATTAAAGTATAGTTAGTATCTCACTGTATCATTGAGTTTGTGGATTTGATTGAGTGAGCCAAAATGGTAGAGCAAGTGTTAGGCCTCGATAAAAAGATTGAAAATGTTAGACTAACTGGGAAACGTGCGGGAACTACCAGCTCAAATCCGTAGCCAAAAAGATTAAAAGAATCTTAAGATGGATAGAGATCCAATTTTAGATCGGATAGAGGTGGTAGAAGCTGGGGAAAACAGACGATGGTATCTACTAGTAGTGTAAGAGGTCCACCCCGGGATATGGAAATTCTAGAATGTAATATTACAGGAAGAAACATTTAAGTCAATGTTAGAAAGTGACTAGAGGCTGCTTCCGTTGCGGGTCGACAGAGCACTTTGTTAAAGATTGTCCGAAGAATAAAAATGTTACTCCTGCCACATCACAAATATCAGTGTCTACTGCTCGAGGCAGATGTTCGGGCAGAGGTGGTTCAGTATCTAGAGGAGGAGGTGTTTGAAGGAACAGTGACATCGTTACCCAACAGTCTGAGGCCAGAGTTCCAGCTAGAGCCTATGTGGTTAGAACTCGTGAAGAAGGCGATGCCCACGACATAGTAACAGGTATATTTTTGTTGTATTCTGAGCCTATTTATGCTTTGATTGATCCCGAATCTTCACACTCTTATATAAATTCAAAACTAGTTGAATTGGGGAAATTAAAATTTGAAATGTCTAGAGTGTCTATAGAGGTGTCAAGTCCATTGGGGCAAACAGTTTTAGTAAATCAAGTATGTTCGAGATGCCCGTTGACTATACAGAATAAAACTTTCCCTGTTGACTTATTAATTATGTCGTTTGGAGATTTTGATATAATATTGTTGATAGATTGGTTATCTGAATATGGAGTAATTTTAGACTGTTACAAAAAGAAATTCAGTATTCAGATGAAAGGTAAAGATCGGATTGAAGTAAATGGTATCTGTACTAGTGGGCCGACACGTATTATTTCAACAATAAACGCTAGTAAATTACTTTAACAGGGTTGTTCAACATATTTGGCATATGCTATTAATTCCGATTCATTTGGAAGCCAGTGTGGTAAAATTCAGACAGTTTGTAAGTTTAGTGATGTATTTCTTAAAGAACTACCAGGCTTACCGCCAGATAGGGAAGTCGAGTTCGCTATTGAGGTTTATCCGGGCACAAGTCCAATATCTATACCTCCATATTGAATGTCACCTACAAAGTTGAAAGAGCTGAAGATACAGTTGCAAGACTTATTAGACCGTAGTTTTATTCGACCGAGTATATCACCGTGGGGAGCTCCACTGCTATTTGTTAAGAAGAAAGATGGATCAATGCGGCTTTGCATCGATTATCGAAAATTGAACAAGGTAACCATCAAGAATAAATATCAATTACCTTGCATTAACGATCTGTTTGATCAGTTGAGAGGAGCTTTTGTATTTTCGAAGATTGATTTAAGGTCAAGTTACTATTTGTTGAAGGTAAAATAAAGTGATGTACCGAAGATAACTTTCCGTATGAGGTATGGCCATTATGAGTTTTTAGTAATGCCATTCGGGTTGACAAATGCTCCAGCTGCTTTTATGGATCTCATGAATCGTATCTTTCAACCGTATTTAGACCAGTTTGTAGTAGTTTTTATTGATGATATACTGGTTTATTCAAAGTCAGAATCAGAGCATGATCAGCATCTCAGGATTGTACTACAGATATTACGGGAAAAACAGTTGTATGGAAAGCTCAGCAAATGTGAATTTTGGTTGTCAGAGGTTGTATTTCTGGGACATGTAGTATTTGTAGATGGAATCTAAGTTGATCCAAAGAAGATTGAAGCAATTGTACAGTGGAAACCACCAAGAAACGTATCAGAGGTACGTAGTTTTCTTGGTTTAGCTGGGTATTATAGAAGATTTGTAAATGAATTTTTCGAAGATAGCTTTGCCGATGACCAAGCTACTATAAAAGAATGTACCATTTGCGTGGGATGATCAGTACCAAGAAAGTTTTGAAAAGTTGAAGCAAATGTTAACAGAGGCACCAGTTCTGACATTATCAGAGTCGGGAAAGATTTTGTAGTGTATAGTGATGCTTCTTTGAGAGGTCTGGGTTGTGTACTGATGCAGGGCGGAAAGGTAATATGCATCTCGCCAATTGAAACCACATGAGAGGAATTATCCGACTCATGATCTTGAACTAGCAGCTGTGATTTTTGCTTTAAAAATTTAGAGACATTATCTTTATGGTGAAAATTGCTACATCTATATTGGTCATAAAAGTTTGAAATATCCCCTCTCCCAAAAATAATTGAACTTGAGACAAAGATGGTGGATAGAGCTCCTAAAACATTATGACTGTGTTATAGATTCCTATCCGGGAAAAGCTAATGTTGTAGCTGATACACTAAGTAGAAAAACTGCAATTGAATTAAGAGAAATGTTTGCACAGCTCAGTATCAATGATGATGGGAGTCTTTTGGCCGAGTTGAGAGTAAAGTCGGTAATGTTTAATCTATCAGATCAACACAGTTGAAAGATGATAAGTTGTTGAAAAAGAGAGAGATGGTACAGAATGGCATAGCAGAAAACTTTAATGTTGATGATCATGGTTGTTTGAGATTCCAAAATCGGATTTGTATTCCAGCTACTTCTGAGCTTAAAGAGTTAATTCTTCGAGAAGCTCACAATAGTCCATTTGCCTTACACCCTGAAGGTACAAAAATGTATCGTGTTTTACGAGAATTATATTGATGACCTGGAATTAAAAGGGACATAATTAAGTATGTTAGTAAATGTTTGACATGTCAGTGGGTAAAAGCGAAGCATCAGGTTCCTACTGGACTACCTTAGCCTATTAGTATTCCTGAGTGGAAATAGAATTGTATCACGATAGATTTTGTTACGGGATTACCATTGTCGGCGAGCAAAAAGAATGCTATTTGGGTGATAAGTGATCGACTTACCAAGCCCGCTCACTTTATAGCTGTCAGAACAGATTGGTCATTACAGAAGCTTGCTGAGATATATATCCGGGAAATTGTAAGATTACATGGTATTTTGGTATCTATAATCTCAGATCGAGATCCTCGATTCACATCAAGATTTTGGAGGCAGCTACATGAATCATTGGGTACTCGACTTAGTTTCAGTACAGCCTTTCATCCACAAATAGATGGACAGTCTGAACGAGTAATTCAAATACTAGAAGATATGCTTCGGGCTTGTATCATTGATTTTGAATCAGGTTGGGAACGTTATTTGCCATTAGTTGAATTTGTCTACAATAATATTTTTTAATCTAGTATACAAATGGCCCCGTATGAAGCACTGTATGGTCGAAGGTGTAACTCACCAGTATATTGGACAGAATTGAATGAAAGAAAAGTGATTGGGCTGGAATTGATTCAAGAAATAGAAGAAACAGTTAAAAAGATTAAAGATAGATTGAAGGCAGCTTTCGATAGACAAAAATCTTATGCTGATTTAAAATGATGAGACATTGAATATTCAGTTGGGAATAAGGTATTTCTTAAAGTTTCTTCATGGATGAAAGTCTTGAGATTTGGTCGGAAAGATAAATTGAGTCCACGTTTTATTAGGCCATATGAAATAGTTTAAAGAATTAGACCGGTTACCTACCGATTAGTTTTGCCTTCAGAATTACAGAAGATTTACGATGTTTTCCTTATTTCTATGCTTCGGAGATATAGGTCGGATCCTTCACATATTATTTCCACTAAAGACATTGAAATTCGACCAGATCTGTCTTATGAAGAAGAGCCAGTGCAAATATTAGCTAGAGAAGTGAAGGAGTTGAGAAACAAATGGGTTCCTCTAGTAAAAGTGTTATGGAGAAATCATAAGGTGGAAGAAGCAACTTGGGAACCGGAAGAAACAATGAGAGCTCAATATCCTTATCTCTTCTTAGGTAAATTTTGAGGACGAAATTTATTAAAGGGGGAAGAAATGTAATGACCCAAAATTCACGGGCACCGGAAAAGTGAGTTATAGGGCCTCCGTCTTAGTAAACTGATGATCGCTAAAACTAACTAAAAATTTTACTAAGGCAAGCGCACCTATCGAATAGTATTATAGTTATGGTGAGACCGGAAATATCGTATCCACGAGGACTAAAAGTACTAGTAATTACTATCTTTTTATTATCTAGCCTAACAATTAAGGGAATGTTTTAAACTAACACTAATTATCTAATTAACTAATATTGCAACAGAGATCAAAGTTGAAAAATACTTTTAGAAAACAGATGGAGAAGATAATACCGAAGGAATAATTCATCTAGACTTCACTTATTACCTCTGAATTAGACTATTTATTCACTTGACTTAATCCGTAGGAATTCTTGATTTATGTTAATATCTCTTTCGAGACTAAAAATAACTAACTCTAGGTTGATTAATCAAAATCTCTTTCTAATTAAAACCCCTATTGTCGCATTAACTCGATCTATGGATTCCCTTATTAGATTTGACTCTAATTCGGCAGATTTATGTTGTCCTATCTCTAGGATTGCATCCAACTCCGCTTAATTATGAATGATATACACTTAAATAGGGACTTTTGCTCCACTGAATAAGCACATCAAAAACCTAAATTAATATCCTGAAATATTAAAACAAGGGTTAAATCTCACAATTAAGAATAAGAATAAGTACTTATCATATAATTCAAAGAGTAATAAGATTCTTCTTAGGTTTCATCTCCCTTAGGTATTTAGGGAGTTTAGTTCATAATAATGGAAAACATCTCAAAAATTAGAAAACAACAAAACATAAAGAAACCCAAAGAACTTTTAGGAAATTTGTAACAGCCTAATTTTCAGTGGTGTCGGAATAGTGATTCGAGATCACAAAATCCGACAAATGAGTAGGAAATATTATTATTTTAGTGAGTATAAGTTAAATGTGAAGTTAGGAAAAATTTTGAAATAGTGAAATATACAAAAAATATATATATTAAAATAATTAGAATTGAAAACGAGGTATCGAGACCTCGGGAATTTTAAATCGAGCCATAAATATTTTTATAAATATTTATGGAGTGTTAATAAGTTAGTATTAAAGTTTCGTCAAGATATTTTAAAGTACTGATAGCTAATTGAACAAAAAGGACTAAATTGTATCAAATGCAAAATTGTGGGAAATGATTAAATAGCTTAAATGATAAAAGAAAGAGGGTTTAAAAGGAAAATAGACCCAAGGTCTATTTGGGCTGGACGGCAAGAGCATGAAATCACCAAGAAAATAAGGACAAAATTGGAAAATTGCAAAATTTACTTAATAAAGCTAGGACTAAAGTGGAATTATCTAGATTTCTCTTTATTTTTATGTATTCTCATCAGCAAAAACACCATGGAAGAGTTCCCTTAAGCTGGTTTTTCATATTTTTACTGCAAGTAAGTTCAATTCTTGATTATTTCTTGAAATTTTTGTGTGTTTTGTGACTTTTACAACTAGGTCCATTTGTTGAATTCATTAGTTCTTGATTCTATGAAAGAAATTGAAAGTTTCTATGAATATGTGCTGGAAGTATATGATTATTTGATATAGAATTAGAGCTTTAAATTGTTTATATGCTGATTTTATTGAAAGAATTGAATAGAAAGTGAATGTTTGGGACCTAAATTGTAAAAGAGTTTGAAGTTAGAGTTTTATGTGGAAATTCTGAATTTCAATAGTTATGAAATAACTTATAATGTATAGGAAAAGTATTAATTTAGAAAATTATTTTAATTAATAGGTTAATTAAGTAAGGACTGAATTGTATGAACTGTGAAATTTGGGGCAAAATGAAAATCAACATTTTGCACTAAAACAGTTTTAGACAGCAGCAATAGTCTAAATTTGAAAAATCTACAAAAATTGTATAAATCTAATTAGAGGATGAATAAAATATGAAATTAAAGATTATTGAGTCTAGTTTCTTATAGAAGAAACATTGTAAGCAATGGACTTGTAAATCATGAGATATAATAAGTTTTGTGAGACAATGTCAGAATGATTTCGGGTTCCCCTGTTCTGACTTTGGAAAATCATAAAAAATTGGATAAAAATAATTAAGGGATTAAATTTATATGTTTAAAATCCTTAAAGAGTCTATTTTCAACAGAAATAAGCAAGAACATCATCCGAATCTCGTACGATGAGATAATTAATTCTTAGTGAAGAAGGGTTGGAACTGTCAGACAGCAGAACAGGAGAAACTTTAAAGAATAAACTGTACTTATTGGATAAACCAAAAATTTTAAAAATTTTATGGTAATAAGATAAGTAAATCTAGTTTCAGAGAAAATTAGCAGATCTTAATTTCGAGTTTTGTAGCTTAAGATATAAATAATTTAGTGACTATGACGCAAATAGACAGTTTTGAATATACATAAGTAAATAGTGAAATTATTGATAATATTACTCGTTGCATGTTAAATAAATTAAGGATGTGGAATGGAGAGGAGGAGGAGGAAAATATGTATGAATATTCAGCTAGCATGGCTAATTTGTATGTTTTAGGCTCATGGACTAAATTGAATAAAAGTAAAATTTTATGGGTAATTTTGTAAAAAATGTTAGAAATGACCAATTTGCATGAAATGAATTATTTTATTATTTAAATTACAAAATTTAATGAAATTATTAATTTAGCTCAAGATCAGGGAAAAACATGTTTTAAGGATTAAATTGAAAAGTGTTGAAATTATGGAAAATTCTGACATTTTATAGAATTCATAGGTTGTTATCAATTTGTGTGAGAATAACGGCTGGAAATAAGGATTAAATTGCAATAATTTTATTTTATTTTAACCTAAGGATGAAATCGTCATTAATTAAAAGTTTAGGGGTAAAATGATAATTTTGTTTAGAGCATTAGTTGAATGCATTATAACACGAAATAAATGAAAACGACGATCAAATTTCTTTATAAAGATCCTGATGACTTGAATACGAGACCTGAACGTGGAAAAGAAAAGATATCGGATTAATGAAATATCTGATAAATGAATCGGTAACTCCGGTAATGCTCCGTAACTCTATTCTAGTGACGGATTCGGGTTAGGGGCGTTACATTTATTGGAATCAGAGGTAAGGTTTAGTCGATTCTCGGACCGAACGTAGCATATGTGAAGTCTAGAAATACATGCCATTATATAACTTGTGATAAGATAATTTAATATCTTCCAGCTCTGATGAGATTTGTTTTACTTAAAGATAGAGATACTTTCCCAACCGAGCTAATTACGATAATGTTGAAAGCGATACTCAAATATATGAGCAAAAGTAAATTATGATGAGTCGGAACTCATAAAGGTATGAATAAATGTTATATTTAAATTTATGTGTATAGTAAGTAAAATTTTAAGGTAAGTATCAATATTGAATTAAATTTGTATGGATATATGTGATTGATGTGGAAATAGAATTTTGGATATATGTTATATTTTAAAATTTTATTGATTGGGAATGTGATGAAATTGATATGAATATGTGATTAATTGAAATGTGTATTGATTGGAAACTGGAAAGTGAATTGAATACCTTATTAACCGTATCGGACTGATTCGGATATAGTTGGCATGCCATAGGATTTTGAGAAGGGATTTGGAGATGAGATTTGGATATGCTGATGTTTATATCCTTCGGATTTATCCGAAGAGGCACTTTGTGCTATTCTGGTGTGTTTTGGATGGATTATATTATTCTGGTGTGTTTGGGAGGATTATATGATACTGGTGTGTTTTGGAAGATTATACTGGTGTGTTTTGGAGGATTATACTGGTGTGTTTTGGTTGGACATTTTGGTGTGTTTGGATGGAATCCGTGTATCCGCCAAAGTCCGAGTCTTGTTAATAGGGGTAAATATGAATATTAAGTGAAATTGAAATGAGAATTGAATTCCCTATTAACTTGTCGGACTAGTCGGATATAATTGGCATGCCATAGGAACTGGAAGTGTACGGGATTTGTCGGCTTTACTGATCAGGCACTTTATGTGTCGTATTTCAGGCACTTATGTGTCGTATTCTGATCAGGTACTATGTACCGTTTTAGGCACAATGTGCCTTACTGGTGTGTTTGGTTGGATCCATGTATCCGTCTGAGTCCGAGTTATGTTAATAGGGTTGAGTAAATGAAATGAGAAAATCAAATGAATTTGATCGATTAAACTATAGAAAGTGTGAAAAAGTGGAATTATGAAAAGAAATGTGAATTGTGAATTGAAATAGAGATATGAGATTGAAAGCTTGAACCAAAGGTTCATGAATTGATTAAAGATAATATAGATGATATATGATGCCATTTGATGAAAGACTATTGCCGAGATATGAAATTAAAGCATAATTAACACATATGACTTATATTGTTACATGTTTGATGTCTATTATTTATTATAGTATTTATAATTTGAATTATGGTAATACCACTGAGTACAAACATACTCAACGTACGATTATATTACTATAATTCAAATTATTTATTATTAAATGTTAAATTTAAATTATGTATATGGTAAGAGAAGTATGAGTTAGTGATATTGAGATATTTGAAATGTGTTTATGATGAGAAGGAACTTAGAAATGTAAGAATAGAAGTTCATGATATGTATGTGACAATGTACGAAATGAGATAATCAAAAGTTGAGAAATGATGAAACGTGAATGAAATGAAAGTTTATATTGTGATAAACTTATCTATGTTTGTGTGGCATTCATATGATATTATGTGTCTGACTTTTTTGGTTAAGTAAATGCTATGAGTAAATTTACTCAAAATTCATGGAATGTATGTTTAAGTACACTAGTTTGAAATGGATAATTGAAAAGTTTGTGTAACATAATCATGTATGTTAATTTGTTTGAAGTGAATTATGTAATTGTGATGATATGATGTTGATGATAAACGCTAAGTTATATGTGTGTATTTATGAGAACTCAGTTAGAGGCCTTACGACCTCACCCTCTTACCAATGTAGTATTTTATAATGAAAATTTACAAAAAAAAATGTTGAATAAGTTCACAAATGTGAAACTAATGAGTACAGTAATGGAATAATTAATAATGCAGACGGAGTTGAAAATAGTTTGACAAGTGAATACAGTTTAAAAAAAAAGATATCAGATTATTCTAAAGATCATTCAGATTACGTAATATCACGGTTAAAGAAAAAGTTAACCTTGGCTAGTCGACTTATTCAGATACAATGTCTGAAGTATGTGTTTGCTGAAATTTTTCCCGAATACGTTTTCGTTAGTGAATGGAATGATGCGGGGTTCATGATGACAGAATTAGTAAAAAAAATGATAATTGAGTAGTAAAGATGTCTGTGTGTGATGGTTACAGTTGAAACGAATATGATCATCTTTTCTGGGTATTCTATATATTCTTTTATCCTCAGAGATATGTGTGTGTGGTTGTTCAGTCTCTGGTGGAGTTCTGATGTTTTGAGAATGCTAGTTAATTATGATGTTAGACGAAATCCCTATTGGTCTGGTCGATTTATGATCGTCATTTCTTCATCTTCTTGGAATTCTATTTTAATATGTTGGAAATGAAGTTAATGGTAAAAATTTATGTGAGACTATTCTTATGTTTCTACTGATTATGATTTTGTTTTATATATGCGGGAAATATATTATCTCTGTTATGATGGAAGTCTAGAGTCGGTAAGCAGTGTTTTTCTTCTGGCTTTCTTTGAGAAATTATCAAGATCTTTATTATCTTCTTGTGAGTTAGATGTATTAGTGATTGCACGAGCGTTACATAATATCTTTGAGTTCATGTTCAGATGTCTATTTGTTAGCAAGTAAGCCGAACATTAAGAACATTTAGGATTATTGCAGTTAATGATAATACTAGTGTGTAATGAGATAGAATGACTATAGATTTCGAATTGGGATTGTCATTAACATCGGAAAGGAAAATGTTATTTAGTTTATGGTTGTTCATTTGACAAAGAAAGATCTGTATGATCATTTCAGTAGGTACAGAGTTTTCATTTGACAGATCAGCTGAGTACATGTATCCCTGAGAGGGTAATTTAGAATTTTGACAGTGTGTTCCAACATTGTGTTCTAGAGTTCAAAGGTGAATGGAAAAAGATATTCGAGGTTAAATCAAATTGTGATTCTGAGAAGTTAGTAAAGGTGTTTTATGAGTGTTGAAAGCAACTTCTTCTGGTAAGATTTTCGGGGACGAAAATCCCTAAAGGGGGGAAAAGTTGTAACAGCCTAATTTTTAGTGGTGTCGGAACAGTGATTCGAGATCACTAAATCCGACAAATGAGTAGGAAATATTATTAATTTAGTGAGTATAAGTTAAATGTGAAGTTACGACAAATTTTGAAATAGTGAAATGTACAAAATATATATATATTAAAATAATTAGAATTGAAAACGAGATATCGAGACCTCGAGAATTTTAAATCGAGGCATAAATATTTTTATAAATATTTATGGAATTTTAATAAGTTAGTATTAAAGTTTCGTCAAGAAATTTTAAAGTACTGATAGCTAATTGAACAAAAAAGACTAAATTGTATCAAACGCAAAATAGTGAGAAATGATTAAATAGCTTAAATGATAAAAGAAAGAGGGTTTAAAAGGCAAATAGACCCAAGGTCTATTTGGGCTGGACGGCAAGAGCATGAAATCACCAAGAAAATAAGGGCAAAATTAGAAAATTGCAAAATTTACTTAATAAAGCTAGGACTAAAGTGGAATTATCTAGATTTCTCTTTATTTTTCTGCATTCTCATCAACAAAAACACCATGGAAGAGTTCTCTTAAGCTGGTTTTTCATATTTTTACTGCAAGTAAGTTCAATTCTTGATTATTTCTTGAAATTTTTGTGTTTTTGTGACTTTTACAACTAGGTCCATTTGTTGAATTCATTAGTTCTTGATTCTATGAAAGAAATTGAAAGTTTCTATGAATATGTGCTGGAAGTATATGATTATTTGATATAGAATTAGAGCTTTAAATTGTTTATATGCTGATTTTATTGAAAGAATTGAATAGAAAGTGAATGTTTGGGACCTAAATTGTAAAAGAGTTTGAAGTTAGAGTTTTATGTGGAAATTCTGAATTTCAATAGTTATTAAATAACTTATAATGTCTAGGAAAAGTATTAATTGAGAAAATTAGTTTAATTGAGGGGTTAATTAAGTAAGGACTGAATTGTATGAACTGTGAAATTTGAGGCAAAATGAAAATCAACATTTTGCACTAAAACAGTTTTAGACAGCAGCAATAGTCTAACTTTGAAAAATCTCCAAAAATTGTATAAATCTAATTAGAGGATGAATAAAATATTAAATTAAATCTTATTGAGTCTAGTTTCTTATAGAAGAAACGGAGTAAGTAATAGAATTGTAAATCATGAGATATAATAAGTTTTGTGAGACAATGTCAGAATGATTTCGGGTTCCCCTGTTCTGACTTTGGAAAATCATAAAAAATTGGATAAAAATAATTAAGGGATTAAATTTATATGTTTAAAATCCTTAAAGAGTCTATTTTCAATAAAAATAAGCGGGAACATCATCCGAATCTCGTACGATGAGATAATTAATTCTTAGTGAAGAAGGGTCGGAACTGTCAGACAGCAGAACAAGGGAAACTTTAAAGAATAAACTGTACTTATTGGATAAACCAAAAATTTTGAAAATTTTATGGTAATAAGATAAGTAAGTCTAGTTTCATGGAAAATTAGCGAATCTTAATTTCGAGTTCTTTAGCTTAAGATATAAATAATTTAGTGACTATGACGCAAATGGACAGTTTTGAATATACATAAGTAAATAGTGAAATTATTGATAATGTTACTTGTTGCATGTTATATAAATTAAGGATGTGGAATGGAGAGGAGGAGGAGGAAAATATGTATGAATATTCAGCTAGCATGGCTAATTTGTATGTTTTAGGCTCATGGACTAAATTGAATAAAAGTAAAATTTTATGGGCAATTTTGTAAAAAAATGTTAGAAATGACCAATTTGCATGAAATGAATTATTTTATTATTTAAATTACAAAATTTAATGAAATTATTAATTTAGCTCAAGATCAGGGAAAAACATGTTTTAAGGATTAAATTGAAAAGTGTTGAAATTATGGAAAATTCTGACATTTTACAGAATTCATAGGTTGTTATCAATTTGTGTGAGAATAACGGCTGGAAATAAGGATTAAATTGCAATAATTTTATTTTATTTTAACCTAGGATGAAATCGTTATTAATTAAAAGTTTAGGGGTAAAATGATAATTTTGTTTAGAGCATTAGTTGAATGTATTATAACACGAAATAAATGAAAACGACGATCAAATTTTTTTATAAAGATCCTGATGACTTGAATACGAGACTTGAACGTGGAAAAGAAAAGATATCGGATTAATGAAATATCTGATAAATGAATCGGTAACTCCGGTAATGCTCCGTAACTCTATTCCGGTGACGGATTCGGGTTAGGGGCGTTACAAAATTGGATGGAAATCTTCAGTCTTGATGTAGATCCTCCTTCTGAGCTGGTCCCGATGGCTGTTCTTGAGTGTTTTCTACCTTCTATTCTCTGTGTCCCCTTCAATCCTCTTCAGGGTGTTTATATAAACCTTAAAATGCCTCAAAACCCTCAAAATTAGCCTTTTCTGAGTAGAATTAGACTTGGGCTCGACAGGGACACGGCCGTGTGCCACGCCCGTGCTAAGGTCCTTAGGCCGTGTACAATTCTAACTTGGTTTTTAGTCGACACGCCAGGACACACGAGGGTGTGGCCTGCCCGTGTGCCTCACACGGGCGTGTGGTTTACCCGTGTGGAAGTGCCTGAGCCGTGGGAAACACTGAATTAGGTCCATTTTGTCTGTTTTTTGCCTATTTCTTGCTCTTTTTGCCTTCCTATGCTCGCCTAAGTATAAAACATGAATTTAAAGGATTAGGAGCATCGAATTCAATGAAACTAAGGAAAAATCGTCCTTAAATATGTTAAACATAGGGTAAAAAAATATGTATATATTATGGTTTATCATAAACTGAGTTCGTAAAAAATTATTAGGAATATTTGTGAGTCTAGTAGTGTGTTTAATTAGGCTTTAATTAAGTGAAATTAGCTTAATTTAGAGGAATTAGTGAAAAAGGCTAAATTGAATAAGGGGTAAAAGTTGAATTATAGATTAAAAGAAAATATAAAGGATCAAAATGAAAATTATGCCATAAGTAAAAGGTGAGGCGGCAAAGATTAAACAAAAATCTAAGATTTTTTTTGTTGGAATATAATTATGTAAATAAATTATTTTAGTTATAAAATTATATTAATTAATTTAAGATAATTATATCATAAGATTTTTATATGTTAGATAGAGTATGATTATGACAAGCGTAAGGTGATAAAAATATACATATGTAATGGTAATATTTATACAATTGTAATATTTTATTTAAATTAGTAGATATTTATTATTTATTATTATTAAAATTAAGAGATATTTATTAATTAAATAATTATAAAATAAGATTTTTATGTGATAATTAAATAAAATTGTGACAAATGTAGGGTGATGATATTGGACAAATGTAAAACATGTGTGTGTACAATTGTTATATATATATTTGCTATTAAATATAATATAAATTAAATAAAGTAAAAAAAATAAAGCATAAAATAAATAGAAACAAAACAAAAGAAAAAGGAAAGAAAGCATAGAAGCATTCAAAGGCTATAGGAAGAAAGAAGAAAAGAAAAATTAATGGAAAAACTAGGGTTTGGAAACTTAAAATTTTAATTTGCTAATAAAGAATTTGAGGTATCAGCACAAAAAAGGAAGGAGAAGGTCGTCGAGGAGTAACTGCGAAATTCGGGTTTGTATTACTATAATTCAAATTATTTATTTATTCATTAAATGTTAAATTAATTTATGTATATGGTAAGTAAATTATAAGGTAAGTATTAGCATTGAATTGCATGAAATTAAATTGAATTGTGATTATATGTGAATAATTGAAATGCATATTGAATTGAGAAAGTGCATTGAATTATGAATATGTGAATTGAAAATTGATTGAAAAGTGAAAAATGATTGAATTGAAAATGTGAGAAATTGTGACTGAATTGAGATTTATATGTGATCCGGAAACCTTATTAACTAGTCGGGCTGAGTCGGATATAATTGGCCTGCCATAGGATTTGGAAGAGTATGGGATTTATCGGCTTTGCCGATCAGGCACTTTATGTGTCGTATATCAGGCACTTTATGTGTCGTATTTCAGGCACCTCGTGTGTCGTTTCAAGCACTTATGTGTCGTATACTGATTAGATATTATGTATCGTTTTAGGAACAATGTACTGTACTGGTGTGTTTGGGTTGGAATCCGTGAATCCGTCAAAGTCCGGGTTTGTTAATAGGATGAACAATTGAAATGAGAAATTTAAAATAAATTGATTGATTATATTATTGAAAATATTGAAAGAAATGAGAAAGTTGAATTATGTATTGAAATTGAGTTTGAAAATGAAAAGCATGAACTTAATGTTCATGAAGTGATTGAAATTGTACATGTGATACGTGATGGAAATTGAAGAATAGCTAAAAATTGTATTGTTATTGTTAATTAATGAAAGTTTAAGAATGAATTGATATTTGAGAAATTGGATAGTTACATGCATGATAATTATAATTCTTTATTGCTATTATAATTTGAATTATGGTAATACCACTGAGTAAGGAATACTCAGCGTACGGTTGTTTCCGTGCGCAGGTTGATAGGAGTCCAGTGTCCCGGTCCAGCATCCGAACAATCCCGACTCCAGCATCAAGATTTTGGTGATGTTTTCTTCCTTTAAGTGAAAGTGGCATGTACATAGGGATTACAATAGTTATTTTGGTATGTTATATAAATTTTGTTGTAAGGAAAGGTTTTTGGTGTTTTGATAATTAAATTAGTGAAATGGTAAAAATTGTTTATGGCATTGGTACTGTATTGAAATTGTTTGAATAGTTTTATAAGCTAATTAGAAATGATAATAGGGTTTTCATTAATTAAGTTGTTAAGTCAATATGTCAAGTATGATTTAAGTATATTTGAGTATATAAATGTATTGGTTGAAATACTAGAAATGGTTTGGTTGCTATTTGAAATTTACAGGGAAGATTAAATATTTATAAAGAGGTTATATTGAATTTTCATTAATTAAAAAAAATTATATGAACTTATGATTATATTATAGTATGTTTGTTATTTACTTAAGAATTATTTGTAGGTTGTCCGATATGTCCGATAATGCCTCGTAACCCTATTCCAATGATGATTTAGGGTTAAATGGTGTTATATGAATTGATTGTTAGAGTACAGGGTTATGGTTGATTGCAGAAGAAAGAGAACTTTTTTTTAGAACTATAGATGGAAAGCAAGTGATTGTGACAGATGAAAAGTATAATGCACTGTCGAATGTGGTGTCTGTGATGAAGGCTTTTAAGATGGTAAAAAAAGGGATATGCTGCATTTCTTGTCTACATTTTAGATACCCGTGCGAAGAGTTCTGGAATTGAGAAGATACCAATAGTTTGACCACTACTATATATCTCCTAACCTACTTTGGCCGCAACAATTTCTATACACTTTCAATTTAATCAATACTTTTATTTAAAAAATTTCCTATCTAAAAAGTATTTTCTAATTTCCAAATACTTTCTAATCTGATACTCAAAATTTCTATTTGTTCCATTTCAAAAATTCTGCACTAATTCCTAATCCATCACTGTACCTAACTTCGAAATAAAATATGAATGTTATAATTTAATTTTTAATAGTTTATTATTAAAATGAGTTTTTAAAACTCATGTTAATTTATCGTTAAAAATAATAAATTAAATATTATGGATTACTTTACATATATATTTGAATATTTTTCAATTATTGGAATATAAAATTTAAATTTTATAATTTTAAATGTTATTTTATACCATAATTTCAATTTTAAATTCTTTCTAAATAACAACTTTAAAAATGTTTAGAAAATAATTTTTATTAAAACAATATTTTGTAATTTTTAAATATATTAATTACTTTTTTAGTTTATGAAACTTGATTTACTTATTTACAAAAGAGAAGAGAATTTAGGAGAAAAAAATTTGATTCAATTAGATAAGAAATATAAATGAAATATGTTTACTCTAATGTTTTTGTTTTTATTTTTATGATATTGTCATGTATAATGGTAATTTTATGTATAATATGAAAATTATAACAACTACAATTTTAAATCTATAAAAATAATATTTAAAACAAATAAAATTTATTATTATCAATTACACATATTTATAATGTTTACAAAATTCTTTATTGAGTTGATATCACTCGTCAAAGTAGGTCTTAGTTCAGTTAAGAAATTACCTAAAAAAAAATATTTTTTATAAAACAAATTATATAATTATAAGAGTATTTTTATTTTTTAATATATTTTATAAATAAAAAAGTTTGTCCATAAATAAACCAAGGACATGCATTTATTATTTGATTCAAAACAATTTTTAGTTACTATGCGAAATATATTTGTTACATCTTTTTTATTTATTTTTAGTAATGGTTAACTGCACCAATCATCTTAAATTATTACTTAAATTTTAATTCCATCCCTAACCTTCAAAAAAATTTAATTGAATTATTAAAGTATTAGTATTGTATATATGAACTCCTTTGTTAGCCTAGCCTTCAATATAGAAATTAATTGTTAATTTAAATCTAATGTGGAACTTATTTAAAACATATGAATCAAGCTGTAAATATGTAAGTACCTTTTGTATATACAATCAATCAAATGGTAAATTTAGGCATTACATGTTGGTTTTTTATATAATGTGAAGCATATTTAAAATAAATTAGTCAAATTGTAAACATGCATGTACATATTGAATATATAGTTTGAATTTGACGTGTTAAAAGGAATAGAAGTGTTAATATAGTTTAGTGATAAATCTCAAAATTATACACGGACTTTGATTTAATGTGCAATTGAATACATGAACTATAATTTGGGGCAATTATACACGTGAAACTCTAATTGTGGTTCAAATGTATAATTGAAACTTTAATTTTGATTTAATCATACACATTTAAATAAATACATCAATTTATTTTTATATTGGATAAATATAATTATTTATATACGCAATATATGAACATAAAATGATGTCATATCAATAATTTATAAAAATTGGATCAAACTAAAATTTCATGTATAAAATTACACAAAATTAAAATTTATATTCACAATTGCACATTAAACCATAGTTCACGTATAATTTTGGGATTTATCCCTATAATTTAAGAAGACAATTTCTGTTTTTTATCATGTTAGGTACACACATGTTTATAATTTTAATTAATGATTTTGAGCGGACTGGATTGCTAAAATAATAAAACTTTGAGGATTGAGATAACATATTTGAATTTCAGAACCACTTTTGATGATGAAACGGGAAGAGGTGATATGACTAAGTAAATACCAAAAGAATTTTAGTATAAAAAGAAAATGTAATATTATTGGCCATGGAAATGATGAGATGCAAAATCACTTGAACGATGAGTTTGTTTTTCGGTACAAACTTGTAGGATCAGTTGAGTATATAAAGAGCGGAAAGGTTTGTTGAATCTCCTAATTCTTCGCCTGAAGAACTTTTCCTATTACTCTCCCTTCCTTATCTCTCTCCTTCTTCACCCCTCATTTCTTTCTTTTCTTCTTCATCTTCATGCTTTTATCTTAATATCTCAAACCCCAGAAAGGTAATCTATTCTCCCACTTTCATTTTCCTTTTTGATTAATTGGTGGATACATTGTCGTTTTTCATTGTTTTACTGAAATTCTGGTTTCCTCTTAATTGGTTGCACTCTTTTAGCCTGTTACATGGTCTTTGTAGACGATAGATGTGATCTTTTTCTCACTATTTCATCAATGTTTGTCTTGTTTTTTCTTTTTGCTTTGAATTAAGCTAAAAAACCCAGATTTAGTTTAAATTCAACTTTTCTTTTTTCCTTTTAGGATCAATTAATTTTGTCCAAAATGGTGAAAATTTGTTGCATCGGAGCTGGATACGTCGGCGGTCCGACCATGGCCGTCATTGCCCTGAAATGTCCCAACATTCAAGTAGCTGTCGTGGACATATCCACCGCTAGAATCAATGCCTGGAACAGTGATACACTCCCCATCTACGAGCCAGGTCTCGACGAGGTGGTCAAAAAATGCCGAGGCAAGAACCTGTCATTCAGTACCGATGTCGAGAAACATGTCGCCGAGTCCGACATAGTGTTTGTCTCCGTCAACACCCCGACGAAAACCCAAGGTCTCGGAGCTGGGAAAGCCGCCGATTTGACCTACTGGGAGAGCGCCGCTCGTATGATCGCTGATGTAGCGAAATCGAACAAGATCGTGGTCGAGAAATCGACGGTGCCCGTTAAAACAGCCGAGGCGATTGAGAAGATTTTGACCCACAATAGCAAAGGGATCAACTTTTCGATACTTTCGAACCCTGAATTCCTCGCTGAAGGCACTGCGATTAGTGATTTACTTAACCCTGATCGTGTTCTTATCGGTGGCAGGGAAACCCCAGAAGGTAAAAAGGCTATTGAAGCATTGAGGGATGTGTATGCACATTGGGTCCCGGTGGATCGTATCTTATGCACCAACCTGTGGTCTGCTGAACTTTCCAAGCTGGCTGCTAATGCGTTTTTGGCCCAGAGGATCTCGTCGGTTAACGCCATGTCGGCGTTATGCGAGGCGACCGGCGCCGATGTGAGCCAAGTGGCTCATGCTGTTGGGAAAGATACAAGGATAGGACCCAAGTTCTTGAATGCTAGTGTTGGTTTTGGTGGATCTTGCTTCCAAAAGGATATCCTCAACTTAGTTTACATATGTGAGTGCAATGGGCTCCCTGAGGTGGCCACTTACTGGAAACAAGTGATTAAGGTGAATGACTACCAGAAAACCCGGTTCGTAAACCGGATTGTGTCGTCGATGTTCAATACGGTGTCGGGGAAAAAGATCGCGGTGCTGGGATTCGCATTCAAGAAGGACACTGGGGACACGAGGGAAACCCCGGCGATCGATGTGTGCAAAGGGCTGATAGGGGACAAGGCCAAACTGAGCATATACGACCCACAAGTGAACCAAGACCAGATTCAGAGGGATCTTTCGATGAAGAAATTCGACTGGGACCATCCGGTCCATCTTCAGCCGATGAGCCCTACTTCGGTGAAGGACGTAAGTGTGGTTTGGGATGCATATACTGCAACCAAGGATGCTCATGGGATTTGCATTCTCACCGAGTGGGACGAGTTTAAAAACCTGGATTACCAGAAGATTTTCAATGACATGCAGAAGCCGGCCTTCGTGTTCGATGGCCGGAACGTCGTCGACGCAGAGAAGCTGCGGAAAATTGGATTCATCGTCTATTCCATTGGGAAGCCATTGGATGATTGGCTTAAGGACATGCCAGCTGTGGCTTAGAGATATTCTGAACCAAACTTGTTTCAAGGTTGGGCTACTCTAAATATATGTTTTTCCTATTGCATTTATTTGCATCTAGTTTTAAGATTCTGTTACCTGAGACTGTGTTGTCTCTGGGATTGTCTTTTTAGCCGGTAGAATCTCTGATTTGTATTGGCTTTAATGTAATAAAATATTTACCACTCAGCAGTTTTTCAAATTTAGCCTAACTTAAAAAGGAGTTTAAAAAATTGTATAACAATGAATCAAATGAAACTTTACATAAACAGTGAAGAGTATTTCTTCTCAACTGCTGTAAAGAGATGTCCAAGACTTGCACGGAGATCATTATTGATATCCATGTGTTCATTTTAGATTTATTTATAGCCTAAATCTATCCATGGATACTGAAAATGAAGTAGCCTTCCCACTCGTAGGTAACCGGTTATGAATACTACCTTTTACCTAATTTAGGCAAAAAGTTTGATTTTAGTAACTTCAAAGTATTCTATTATTGAGTATTTTTTAAAATTTTATTACATTTTTTTATTAATTCTAATTCATATATTACAAAATATTTCACTTGAGTATAAATAATTTTGACAATCGAATTTTTTTTATTAAATAAATAGTTTCAATTGAGAAATTTTGAGTGGTTTTAATCATGCTTTAAGTTAAAAGTTGGTTTTTATTTCTATAAAAAATAATCATATTATTAGCAATTAAAATATAATGTGTTAACAATAAATTATTTTATCAACCTTCCTTATCACATTATTCATGGTCTCTACCAATTAAAAATAAACATATCATTTATGGATAATGTGAAAAGTAGGGTTCATAAAATAATTGTTGTTGTGCTAATAGAAAGTCTACTATATGTACTTGTATTGAACGATGTTTAAAAATTCTTGTCAAATACTAGTTTGATACGGATTCGAATCATGTGATCAGGGGCAAAGTCTGAACAACTAATGCGACTAGTTCGACTCAAATCCAGACCACACTTGGGACGGTGAACATCCTTAATCATCAGATCATCACATGAGATTCTAGCACGATAGTGTTTTAAAATCTATATAAGAGTAGAAATTTATGTAAATTATTTCAGTTTTACGCACTTCAAATATTTTTATTTTTATAATTTAATTATTAAATTTATTAATATAATTTATATTTATCATGCATTTAAAATTTTAAATTAATCTATTATTTATATACTATTTATATCTCACATATATTTAATATAACAAAGTATATATTTTAAATTTATGACAAATGGCACAATATTTACTTTTTCAAGTTTAAATTAATTTTTCAGATATTGTACTTATGAGTTAATTTATTTAAATTAACATTTCAAATTTAAATTAAATAAATTTAACGGATAATATATTCTATATTAAAAAATAATTAGAAAAATATAAAATTAAAAAAGTAATTTACCCATTCAATTTAAATTTAATTTTTCAAATATTTTTATCAGTTAAGTTATATATATAATTTATTTATCGTGACTTTTTCAAAAATTAAATAAAATCTTTATATAAGTTAAACTAACTTTTTTTTTTCAAATTTAAATTAAATAAATTCAATGGATAAAATATTTATATTAAAAAATTATTTAGATAAATATAAAAGTAGAAAAGTTAATTTATCCATTCAATTTAGATTGACTTTTTCAAATATTTTTATAAGTTAATTTATTTACCGTAATTTTTCTAAATATTAGTAAAATATTTATAGGCTAATTTATTTAATTTTGCTGAAAAAAATCAATTGAGAACTATGTTGTTTTTTTAAAAATTTATCAATCTACGTTGTTTTTGGAAATAGAGAAGAAAATGCGTTCTACGTGGCACGTTTTCATTGATCTTGCAAAAAAAAACATGCTGATACGGAATGATTGTAGAAGAATGCGAAAACAGATCGTAAAGTTTGTTCAAGTCGCGAATTTGACTTAGGGCTCTAGATGTTTAAAAAGAAACTTGGATTCTGACATAACTTGAAACGCAAACAATTCCAAGTTAAATAAAAATAAAAAAAATTAAAAATAAATAATTAAGATGAATAAAATAGAATAATAAAATCTAAGATAGAATTAATAAAGAAGATAGATGAAAAGATAGAATGTGGTATATAGAAGTCCTAATAAGCCTTATAAACACGAAGAATCCACAACCTCCTTCAAGCGGCTCTGATTTCCCCTCCAAGAAAGAAAACTTGGCAAGAAAAAGTTTGAAGATGATTCCCACAATCTGAAAAAATTGTTAAAACTCTTCTAAAAGAAACTCAATAGAAATTCTTCAACAAAAAAAAAACTCAAAGAGAATTTATTAACTCAAAAGAGAAATTGAATAATAATGAATTGTTTGATTTGTGTACAATGCAAAACTCTATATATAGGCTAGCGAAATAAATTTAAATAAATATTTTAAGTATACTAAAAGTAATTTTAAATTAAACTTTCTTGTTGATATAAAACTCCTAAAGAACTTAAACTACTTAATAATTATTAAAAGTTCGGAATAATAAAATAATAAAAGCTGAAAAATACTGGACTCATATATCATAAAACTTAAGCCAAAAACCCGAACAAAATATGATTTAAACATGAATTAAAAGCCTGAAACTCATAATTTCCGTCCTGTCCAGAAATTCTGCTCGCGCAATCTTCTCTAAAACGATCATAACTTGAGCTCTCAAACTCAAAATCGAGTGATTCAAAATGCATTTCGAAGTCAAGAGATAAATATTCGAACTCCATGAGACATCTCAACCTAGAAATTCCAGGATCCTATCCAAAAAGTCGTCACAAGTCTGTTGATTTCCTAAGCTTAAAAATTGGCAGCTTATGTTAATGAAATTTAATAAATTTCACCCCATCCGTGCATGTATCATACGCCCTCCAAGATTCGTTTTATTCTATTTCCTAAAAACGCTTCCTACTTGGAGCATTCTTTCTGCCATATCAGTGAAAACGAGCCCTATAGGACGTATTTTCTGCCAACGGTAACATTTCGTAACAAGCAAAAATTCCAACAGCTATGGAACTCCAACAACCATAATTTTTCCTATATAAAGCCCTCCAACTCTTATTCTTTTCAACTCAACTCTCAACTCTCAACTCTCTATTTCCACAATTTGATTCTCAATTTCTTGTTCTCGATTTTTATTCTCAATTGCTTGTTCTCAATTTTTTATTCTCAATTGTTAATTCTCGATTTTTTATTCTAAATTCCCAATTTTTTTAAAATTTTTTTCTAAATCCTTTGATTTTATTTTATTCATTCTTCGATGGCAAATCAACTTATCCATTTGGATGACAAGCACAACTCCGGCGTTGAATTAAAATGGTAAGAAAATATTATTAAATTATAATTAGTTAATTATTATGATGAATAAAATTTATTAAATTATTTAAATTTACATATTAAATTATTATACAGTATAGATTATTAATTTTTTATGTTTATACACTCAACCTGAAGATTGAATTTTGGAGGCGTACATAAACAACTTAAGCGAAGGTGCACTGGAGGTCATTCACGGACTCTTGCAAGATGCAGGCTTTTTATACACGACTCGCATGCTCGGGGGGACTAAATTGGATCCTCCACTCATTAGTGCTTTGGTTGAGAGATGGAGACCGGATACGCACACGTTCCATCTTCCCAGCGATGAGTGTACAATTACACTTAAGGACATCAATTTACAGCTCGATCTACTGGTCGATGGGGATGTTGTTACGAGGCCAGTTGTTGGTGTCGATTGGAATGCAACATGCGAGCAACTTCTATGTAACACCCCCTAACCCCAAATCGTCGCCGAAACAGGGTTACGAGGCATTACCGGATATATCAGACAACTTATGGATATTTTACAATTATTATAACATTCATAGTATAATTGGAGAATTATGTCCCTATAATGGACTTTCGAAGCCCAACACAAGTATTAAAGTGGAATGGAACGGGACTTGTTCGAGTATTCAGAGATTTTTTATTTTTTTTTATTTTTACAAAAATTTCGACAACATTTCTTCTTAATTTTTACATAAAACCCCCTTCAAATTCAAACCAAAAACCAAACTAATCCAAAACCAATGGCACAATAAAAAACAATTTAAACCTAAATATATCTAAATCATAACCAATTCATTAACATAGTCATTTAATAACTAAACATTCATAATATTAATCCAAATTAACTAATAACTTCATTCATTTTTCATTCCAACTTAATACCAAATTATATAATATAATATTTACCATTTTATCAAACTAATAACAAAATGTGGTATACCATTCTTATAACCAACATTACAAGTATATCTATATAACTTATACAACACCTAGTACATGCCACTTTCAATTAAGAAAGAAAACGTCACCCAAAATTTGCTGGAGTCGGGATCGTTCAGATGCTGGACCGGGGTACTAGACTCCTATTAACCTGCGTACGGAAACAACCGCACGCTGAGTATTCCGTACTCAGTGGTATTACCATAATTCAAATTATAATAGCAATAAAGAATTTTAATTACCAAACATGTAACTATCTAATTTCACAAATATCAATTCATTCTTAAACTTTCATTAATTAATAATAACGATACAATTTTTATCTATTCTTCAGTTTCCATCACATATTACATGCAACAATTTCAATCACTACATGAACATTAAGTTCATGCCTTTCATTTTCAATCTCAATTTCAATCCACTATTCAACTTTTTCGTTTCTTTCAATATTTCAATAATATAATCAATCAATTTATTTTAAATTTCTCATTTTAGATATTCACCCTATTAACAAATCCGGACTTTGACGGATACACAGATTCCAACCCAACACACCAGTACGGCACATTGTGCCTAAAACGGTACATAGTACCTGATCAGTATACGACACATAAAGTGCCTAAAACGACACACGAGGTGCCTGAAATACGACACATAAAGTGCCTGATCAGTAAAGCCGGCAAATTCCCGTACACTTCCAGATCCTATGGCATGCCAATTATATCCGACTTAGCCCGACTAGTTAATAGGGTATTTCAATTCTCAATTCACTTTCATTTCCATTCCAAGATTACTTTTCCATTAAAATTTTCACATTATCAATTTACAATTCAATTATACATACACATTCACCATTCAATTCAATTCTCATTCAACTCAAATATCAATACTTACCTTATAATTCACTTATTAAATATAGAATTGATATAAAACATTTAATAAAAAGTGATTTGAATTATAGTAATACAAACCGTGAATTTCTCGTTTTAATCCTCGATAGCTTTCTCCTTTCCTTTGTACGCCGATGTCTTGGGTTCTTTGTTAACTACGAAAATAATAATAATTTATAATCATCAATATAACACAATTCAATTTAATCCATGAGCCTAAACATGCAAATTTAACCATTTTTATACATATAATTCCACTATTTACTTATATGTTCATTCAAAGCTGTCTACTTGAGTCATTGTTACTAAATCATTTATATCTTGTGCTAGGAAACTCCAAATTAAGATCCACTAATTTTTCCTGAAACTAGACTCACATATCTTCTTACCATAAAATTTTTAGAATTTTTGGTTTAGCCAATAAGTACAGTTTATTCTTTAAAGTTGCCCCTGTTCTGCTGTCAAACAGTTCTGACCATTTTTCACTAAAAATTGATTATCTTCTTGTACAAGATTCGAACGATGTTCCTGTTTAATTATATTGAAAATAGGTTCAATAAGTATTTTAAACATATAAATTCAAACCTATAATTAGTTTTATACAATTTTTAATAATTTTTCAAAGTTAGAATAGGGGAATCCAAATTCATTCTGACATTGTCTCACAAAACTTATAATATCTCATGATCTACAATTCCGTTGCTTACACCGTTTCTTCTATAAGAAACTAGACTCAATAAGATTTAATTCCATATTTTTTCATTATCTAGTTCGATTTATTCATTTTTTTGTGAATTTTCAAAATCAGAACACTACCATTACCCAAAACTGTTTTGTGAAAAATGTTAATAACCAAATTTACAACACCAATTCAAACTTTATTTCTATTCAAATTTCATTTAAACTCAATTTAGCTATTAAATTTTCAACATATTTTCCTAATTTCAAATTTTTCTCAATTTAGTCCCTAAAACACATAACTTATAGTTTACTTTACATTTCAATCTCTATTCTAACTTAATTTCATTCAATTAAACCCCTATTTCATCATTTTGTTCAACATGAACTTTGTTTAAAAACTTAAAAACTTCTAAACTACTAACTTAATTCTATCAAAACATTGTTTTAATACTTTTAGAACATCAAAATTAAGAGAAAAGGACATGATTGAACTTACCAATTAAACTCCAAGCTTTAAAAACCCTATTTCCCATTTTCTCTCTTTTATTTTCTTCTTTCCTTCCCCTGCTCGAATGCTTTCCGTTCTCTTTTCTCTATTCTTTTTGTTTCTTTTCTTTACTCTGTTTCTTTTATTCACTTTAGTTACTAATAATATATAATAATATTTATTTATTTATTTATTTATTTTTACCATCCACTTGTCAAAATTATACTATATAATCAAGTAAAAATCTTAGATTTTTACTCCTTTTGCCGCCTCATCTTCCCAAATAGGCTTAATTCCCTATTTGGTCCTTATTATTTCTTACTAATTTATAATTAAACTTTTACTCCTTATTCAATTTAGTCATTTTTACTAATTACTCTAAATTAAGCTAAATTCACCTAATTTAAACCTAATTAAACACATCGCTAAACTCATAAATATTTTTAGTAATTATTTCGAACTTGATTTACTAAGAAAGGTGTCGAACAAGTTTAGGGGTAGTCGAATCAAGATGAGATGGTTAGAGGACAACTTTAAACATATCGAGGCCTCTGCAAGTGACATTGAAAAGGAAAAATTTGCGCACGCATTCATTTTGAGGTTAATCAGGGGTCTACTAATATTAGATAAACCTTGCAATCTGGTACATTTAAGAGGGCTACTACTACTAGCCAAATTGAAAGAAGTGGTAGAACTTAGTTGGGTATCGGCAATGCTGACGACATTATACCTAGAAATGTGTTGAGCGATGATACCGAAAAAACTAAAATAGACAGTTGGATGCTTCTTCTTCAATCGTGGGCATGGTATCCACTACCATTTCTATGCCCCCAAGTGCAAGTCGCTTCTCACTCATAAACATTGTAAAATCCATTTGATAAAATTGTTACCATTTAGGAATTTTCATTCTAGTAATTTTGAAATAACATATTTTTTGAATAGGTGGAACAATCCCGCGAGACATAGCAGTATACTGGTCGAGCTTGAGGACATCCGTCTAACTTTAGATCAATAAACTGAAGAGGAAGTTAGTTTGCGAATTTCAAAGTTATCAGTTTTTTATTCCATCATTTGAAATTAAATATTAGGCACGTGTTGAAATTTGTAAATTCGTATTGTAGTTTATATGGATGCTATACACGGATACAAGGATTCAAGAATACGTCCTGGATGAATTTTTGGCCAACTGAAGCATCTGGCATATGACAGTGCCATTGATTGTTTTTGCAACGGTTGAGATACATGGATCCGACCGAGCGATGCGATAGTTTAGGTGTACACAATGTATTCCACCGCAACCTCAGGACCTGCACAAGATCGACATGTAGGGGAGATTCGAGGAAGATTAGGAAACATTCCATAAGAAGTATATCGAGATTTGGCAAGACATGTATGATTATTAGCTAACGCATGAAGCATTTCTTACGCCGGATTTGACAACATCTTTGGATTACATGAATTGGTTTAGGCATCATGGGAAGTCGTATCTACATCAGCTTTAAAAAAGAGTAGGCAACGTCGTCATATGAGGCCAAGATGAAGGCCCATCAAACCTAAGTCGAGAAGAGATGCCGCGGAGAGATCGACATATGCTCCATATGCACATAAGGACCTGGTTGTCATGCAACCTCCTGGTCAGTATGGTCTTTTATTCTTGTTACTAACCCATTTTATTTTACACCATCATCACAATACGTACAATCATTCCCTGCATCTACACATTCAACTTCAGTTTATTTTTCACATGTACTTTAGCACAGGCAATCATTCCCTACATCAATACATACAGCAATAGTTTATTTTCCACAAGCACCTCAGCACTCGCAATCATTCCCTACATCAACACATACAACACCAATTTATCTTCCACAAGCATTACTGCACGCGCAATCATTTACTACTCTGACACATTCATCACTAATTTATTTTACATAAGAACCACAACACGCGCAATCATTCCCTACACCAATACAGTCATCACCACTTTATTTGACATAAGCACCACAACACGCAAAATCATTCACTGCACTGACACCTTCTCCAGGGATATATTTTGCATGACCGCCACTAATCGCATCGTATTACACGTCTCATGCGCTAGCTACATCGATGCATCTGGTATAAAAAATAATTCCCACCTTGTATCCGAGTTCGCCCTATGCAACACCATATAGTGGCCTATCGATAGTGTTGCAAACACCCTCAGGATTGTTGTTTTTCCGAGTGGGTCATCCTCGCAAATGCTAACTTGGTCAAGGGGGATACACTATGGGCGACAAGGACACTGTTGCAGTCATCCATGGAGAAAAGAGATGAGGTTAGTGACCAACTTCGACGTGCACGTGAAATCAAAGTTAAAGTCCCAGAGGAATCGTCAGACTCAATAATGCAACAGAACCCTAGGTGTACTTGACGCGCACCCAGTTGTGGCACACATTTGGGACATTAATGATTATATCTATTTTTATTTTTCCAAAGTTGTTTAGTTTATTCTACAATCGTAATTTATATTTATTTAAAATATACATATCTTGTCTACTACAATTGGGATGAATGTACATAAGTTTTTAAGTTAAAAATTTTGAATATGTTGGGCCATGCTACAAACCTTGTAATTCTTGAAGGATTTAAGTGAAATTTTAGTAAATCAATGTTATAAACCAACAAGCTAGTGTTTTTACTATATGAGGTATTCTTTGAATTATCTCTTCACCTAGATGATCTCAGGACAAGCAGCCACATATTTTCATCTAGAACAAGTGGGAATACAGTCTTCCAAACATTATACACACATTCAAGTTTGTAAACTTCATCAATGAATCCCATGTAATCTAGACGTGCCGAGGCACATGCCATAACTATATGTGCGCATAGAGAATGAAACACTTGAAATCTTCCACAGTCGCAGGTTATTTGTCGCAAATCTATGAGGTACGCTTCACTGATAACTCCAGTTCGGGTCTCTAGGGCTGCTCAACTCGAAATAATAGATCCAGTGCAAAATGGCACAATAAAGTCATTGAGTTCGGGATCTCTTTATTTTCTCAAATAGCTCCCAGCAACAACTTGCACCAAAATGACCACCTTTTAGTTGTCTTGCATTTGTCTTGCTTCACTTTGGAAACAATGGTGCTAATCGAAAATATGTTTCCTTGATCACTAAGGTTACCAGAAAATAATGTGTCCCCTTTAATATAGAATTAATGTATTCCTCTAGGTTCGTGGTCATGTGCTCGTACTATAGGCCTTTGCCATACGATTGAGTCCACTACTCCTTCGATATCCTGTTGAAGTAAGTCACACCAAAATTATTTACAACTCATAATCTTTCCAACATATGATGGGATGTGTGTTGGATGAGCTCGTACCCAGTCAATGACAATCATTATTGCATCGAATAAAATCAAACCAAGTGAATATGTTGAACTATTTTATAGGAAACCAAGTATGTACACAACGTACCAATGGTGATGACATGTTGTCACTTTGCATCCCTTTGGTATAGGCCCATGTAGTTAGACCCTATATGAGCAAACAATACCTATGGTGTGCACAATCCTATAGGCTTAAACTTCAATTGAATGCAACTACGATTTCGGTGCCCCTATAAGAGATAATACAAATGTCGAGCTGTGGCACCACATGCCTTCTCAGGTTAGTTAAAAAGAAATCTTAGTCATCCTCGGATTCTTCGAGACTTATTAAAAAAGCTATTAGCAAGATTCTTCGATTGCCATCCTTTGCAATAACTATCAACAACTTATGTTTGTATATCTCGTACAGGAATGTGCCATCAATCTAGACAAGTGATTTATAATAGCAGAATGTAGTTATACATTACTTGAATGTCTAGAAAAAATGGTGGAAAACTCATTTTCAAGGGACTAAGCAATCGTTGTAATACACAGGCTTCATTTGCAGCTCAGTTACGAAACCTGTTATGTAGTGTTCTAGCACCTAACGCTATTTTCGCAACTTATTGTAGGATTTCTCCCACCCGCTATGCATCTTTCCAGTGCTTTTTATTTTGCCAACCATACCTTGTGGTAGGACATGGTGTAATCGAACTTGCTATGGATGTGTGCAATCAAAACAAAGACTGAAATCCTAAAGCTAGCTTTGACCATTGGTAATATAAAGTTAGAAATCATATCGGAATCCAATTTTGAATGATCATTTGACATGCCTGGAAAATAATAAATTGGACCAACACACATAGTAGAATGTAAAAAAAAAATTCAATCTTTTTTGTTAACTCTTTTGCATGTCATCTACAACACATGTATGCGGCACGGTAAACTTCCTAATCATTCAAAAAGCTAACTTCTTCTCATGGATGCCATGATTTTCCATTGATATCCTGTTCCGAGCAATGCGCACTTTGCCTCATATTTCTCCAATCGGAAGCATATAACGATGAAGTTGACTCTTAACTGTACATTGTATCGCTTGACTGCGACCATAAAAGCATCTTTGGAGTCAAACTCCACCCCAACCTCTAAATGGATGAAATTTAGATAAGAAGTCTCATGCCCTAGTCTTCTATGAGGGAGGTTTAAGAATTTTAAACCATCTTCAGCAATAAGATCGAGTGTACGCATGTGAGGTAGGGGTTCGTACACCGTGAAACTCAGGTCATCCCATTAAGCGATGTCTGAAGCTTGGCCATCAGATCCACCTTCTTTCGGTTCAATAAGAATGGGATCTGATTCTAAAATCACAATAGTTTCTGCACCATCTGGTCTGGCCTCCTCTACTGGGTCATTCTTTGTCACGCGATCATCTTCGACCTCTTCATTCTCTTGACCCTCTTCGTTATCAACCCTGTTTACAAATCCAAGGCTGGATATGCCATTACTGATTAAGGTTATCGGGGGTAGACCATCCATTCTTGTAAATCCGATGTCAAGCCCAAAATCACTTATGTTTGGCCTATCCCAGTAACTTGATGATATATCCGCATGAGTGTTACTAGTATTGAACATCGACGTGTCGAAGTTAAAATCAAAGGTATTAACAGAATGTCGTGTGAGTGTGTTGTATGCTCAGTGACTAAATACGCCAGACTGTCCCCCGAAATTGGCATTGATGGTTGAAACCGATGAATGTCTCACCATTGATGATGATTCCAACGAGTCTTGGTATGAGCTCTACAGCTTGATGTGAATCCACCGCATAACCGTGTGGTGGGACTTTTAGCTTTTTGAGCTAGAATGGAATTTGGCGGACACAGTGTCATTGAGCTCGGGCCACATTTATCCTCTTTTACGAAGTCAACATATAACTTTAGTATAACATTCCTACTGGAGCGATGGGATTTGATCACCTGGTTTAGATTGTTGTCTCTTATAATATCAAAGATGGCATATCTAGCAGGGTCATAAATGAGAGATATCTACATTTAAGGCTCGAAATTCTTCTACGGATCCCCACTTTGCTTTTAATCCTTGTCCAAAGCTCTTTCAACATTAGGACACGGTTGAATGCCAGATCTTCAAATTGCACTGATACAAAAAATGGGGCCAATTTTGATCTCACAAATTGATCGTTGTAATGGATAACAGCTCTGATTGATCTACTCATTCAACAAAATAGCTTGTTGTTGGGAAATGTGTCCATATTATAGTAAACATGTCACTGTTTTTTATTTATTTGAATGATGAATAAATAAATGAAGTTATTTCATATTTCACTATTATGTCTTTTGTATTTATGTATTTTATATTTTGCATGCATAGCGAAATTGTGACAAGCAAATTAGCTGATTGTCTAAAGTTCAAACTGAAGATAAGTGGCATTGTAAAAAATGTTTACATTGCGAGAAAGATAACTTATTTCAGTAGATAATCTAAATGAGTCCGTAATCTCTTAAAAGAATCAAAATGAACATTTGATTCAAATATTGAGAAAGATTATTATGTTGTCTACAATTCCAATTTAGGAGATGGCTAGTCTTGGTTATTGTAGTAGTTAACTCCACGAGTAGAGACATAGATGTATTCATTGGTAGAAGATACATTAGACTGAACCCAAGATGAATTAATTCTAAATTTGTTTGTGAATTAATTCACTTATGACGTTCATAGTGTGATTTACCTAAATCCTGAGTTAGTCACTGACCATGCGTATGCAACTCATGTGCTTTGATATAAATGGAGGCTTATGCTCTAAAGATGATCGAGCCCATAGCCGGTATGTTGGGTACATGATTGTGTATGGCTTTACTAACAACAGCGGAATTCATAGCTCAATTAAAGAGTTATTGATATCCTCTCATTCGTATTGTTTGGATTGATAAATATGGAACGTGGCCACAGGTTGCTTGTTCTCGAATGAGAAAATTATCACAATCATTTGTTGACAATGATCATATTAATAATTAAGAAGACACAATGGTGACAATGAGATAAAATAGGATTGTATTTAGTGAATAGATTTAACTCAAAGGAATCAAGGATATTATATGATGGTAACACACACATGACGAGGTCATTGGACAAAGCAGTTGAATGAATTACTTTCGTAAAAAGTATACAATAAGGAGTTTTCAATCATGGTACTTCTTATGGACTAACTCCATGATTAAGTAATTGTAAATTATCAGAATGATGCTTCTGGACATAATTGCAATCACTAGAGCCTAATTGTATCTGTTTAATTGGTCCATCCACTAGCTCAACAAAAGCTCAATTGGAATGCATTTGAATTAGAAAAAATTTTAATTTGAAAAATCTAAGTGATTTTTGGAAAAATTAATTTTGATCAAGTAAAATTAAATTAATCAAATCAATTAAAATTAATATGATATTTTTGGAAATTAATTTTCAAGTCAGATAATTGGCCCAATGGGTATTTGAACTTGAAAATTGGACTTGAAATAGTAAATGGGCCCGAAAATCCAAAACTGAGACTAAGACCCAAAAAATGGTTAAATCGGGCTTGATATGTGAGACTGGGCCAATGGTCCAACCGGTTTCTAGACTGGACCAGTTGAGTCATCATTGACCCGGATTGAACTAGCAGCAACTGAACTGACTGGGGTACCATAAGGGTGTTGCACTTGCATCACTAGACACTACAGTGTTGGTGGCTGCGACAGTTGGTCGTCGATGGTTGAGTAGTGAAAGAGTTACACTCCTACTAGCACTCTACCAGAGAATTTGATTTCAAATTAATTATTCCAAAAATAATATTATTTTAATATTTTAATATTAAATTTAATTTAATATTTATATTAATAGTATTATATTAATTTAATATTAAAGTGATTATCTTAATGTTAAATTTAATTTAATGTTTATATTGTAGATAAATATTCTATTATTTTAATAAGATTTAATATTAAATTAAATTTAATATTTAGCTTAATAAATATTAATATTAAAGTGATTAAATTTAATCATAGTTGAACTTTCTAAACTCTCTCTAAATAAAAAGAGCATTGGGTCATTATTTACACACACTGGTATTCAAGAGAAAGTTATAGAGAGAAAATTCTTTGGAGATTATTCCAGAAAATTTCTAGAGATATTTTTCTGATTTATAACTTGACTCAAAAAGTGAAAATTTTCAAAATTACCCCACTAGTAATTTTTGTGAAATTTTTTTTGATTCGAAGCGAGCCCACACTCGGAAGATGTAAACTTGCGGATAGCGGAAAAGACTACTCGGTCGAAGCATTCATCCTGGATGAATAAAAAGGTACAATTTTAATTAAGTGTTTATTACTTTAGATATCTCAACAAAGATCTTGTTTTGGAAAAAAAATTTAAAACTATGGCTTTTCCCTAAATTTATTTACCGCTGCGTTTTCCAAAACCGTTTTTCCAACACTTGTTCCACATGTTTAAAATCGAGGAAATAGTAAAAAAAATAGTCATCATCATCCAAAACCATAAACCTACACATAATTTAACGAATTACCTTTGCTTCAACAGCAAAGTAGGAATGAAATTCAAGCTTGCATGATAACGTTGATTGCTCATAGTGTTAAGTATCCTTCAACTATCTGCTTTGAATGACGGTATGGAAAACCAAATGCTTGTATTACACTCTTTATATATAGCTCTTACCTAGACATATAAGAAATTTGTGGGGTAGAAAACACTCCCCCGCAAGTGCATTTTTCAAGAATCGTGAATTTTATCTCATGAATCTCGGGTTGATGTAACCTTTAGAGAGAAAATGCCCCTGTAGGTGTCGTTTTCTACTGACAGGTTAGATAGTGAAAGCGCTTCTTGACAGAAACACTAAAGCAAAACAAGTTTTTAGCGGCGTTTTTTTAGCCTATAAGCACCACTAAAATAATTTGTGGCGCTTTTATAAGCTCCGCAAAAAGTGCCGCTATAAAAAACATTGCTAAATTTTGCGGCATTTTTCGCTATAGAACATGACCTTTAGCGGCGCTTCTCATAAAAACGCCACTAAAGAACATGACTTTAGCGGCGTACAAAATTTAAATGACCTAACAATGGACACATTTTAAATTGTTTTTGAGTTCAAAAACATTAACAAGAGAACTTTTCATAATATTTGATCAAAATGTTAACATAATTGTCTTTGAAAATCCAATCTAATTACTACAATACTTTCTTCTAAAAAGTAAAATCTTTGAAACATCTGCCGAATAAACAACATGATGTTCACTACAAGAAACTTCAACTACAAGCATACTACAATTACTTGTCAGTTTAATTCCAGGAGAGCTTCTTGATTGACCTGCTCCAGACCTACACAAGCACTTGTCAGTTGAAGCTGCTGCACCCATGATCATACCTAAAATTGCAAAAAACATAGAATCAATGAACTCATATAGAGTATAACAAATCATCTGTGAGCTTTGAAGTTCTTAAAATGCTACACAAAGAACATTTAAACACTTCAATTTACAGCATTTAAATACTTCAATTTACAAAATTTAAACACTTCAATTTACAATATCTACACACTTCAATTTACAGCATTTAAACAGCAGCAACCAAAAATTAAATAAGACGAATTTTAAATATTTAATAGTCATTTCCATCATAATCGACAGAAAATTATCCACCGTTTAATTAGCTTAGTTTTAGCATTAATTCGGTAATGAGCAACAAAATACAACAGCATTCAATCCACCGTACAAAGATATTCCAAACATCAATTTACTCACTTTCGGACCTCATTAATAGCAGCAATTTAACTGATTTCTTTCATACAGTTCTTCCAACCCGAAAAGCAAGATTAAACCATCAAGGATTGAGCATTTTATGTGAAAAAGACCAAGAAAAGCTCACCAAAATATCTGTTCAAAGTGCCGAGATCCTCACACTAGCATTTTATGTGACAAAGACCAAGAAAGGCTTGAAACACTAGTACCGGATTACTAACTAAAAATTATTTTGTAGTGCAAATAATAGCAAACAATTGTGTAACCATGATAGATTTGCATTCACCAATATAAAGTTGGTAAAACCAGGATCATTGCATCAGTATCTTGATAACATATAAAACAAGTAATTAATCAAAGTTGAGATACCTTCATTAGTGATGCACTAGCAGGTTAATTAGAGCCTGAAATTGCTTCATTAAAAAATTATAAAATATACTTCAAACATTTTACTTTAGAAATTGAGGGTAGCAAGCAGTTTATTAAAAAATTTAAAAAAAGTTATATAAGATTTTTATTATATAATATTTAATAAAAAAGGTAAAATTACAAATAATTATAATTAAAATCAAATGAATATAATGAAACTTAACCAAACCAAGAGATATTGATTCATTGAAGTTATCAAAACCTAAATAGTTTTTGTTTTTAATTTACGCAACATTAAACTGATTATTTTACGACAAGTAAGATACTCGTAATTGATTATGTTGACTAAATGCCATTTGAAACATGAGTATGATGACACAGTAGCAAAGATATGAATCTAAACATGCAAACAGATGCATCTAAGCCTGCAAACAAACACACCAAGAACATGCATGTGTCCATTAAACCTTTTTCTCCATCACATGGCTCAACCCAATTTCCAGAGATTTTTCTAGCTGCTGTAGTTCTTCAATATTTAATCCATGGAGTTCCTCACCTCTCATTTGCCTGTTTCAAGGCAAAATCCATGGATGAAAAGGTCAATATCATTTTTAAGTAGATAGAATTTAATGGTGATGATACAATAATCATATTCAAAGGCCCGTCTTATCTTATACAAATATTTAGTTTTAATGGATATATTTAATCCTTTTTAAATATTTTCATATATTCGAAAAAAACCATACACTGATACCTTCATACCTAAATATGTATGCATATGTATCGAATACAACGAATAAAAATAACAAAAATAATGTGAAACAAGAGGCTCACCAGTGAGACTTTCACATCTACTGCTCTATAAAATAATCCAAATTTTCATTCATCCCCAAGTAATTTTCCAGCCGACTGATTACATATTAATGTAAGAACTAAAAGTAAAGAAATATGTCTACATATATACAGGAAGAAATAAAAAGCCACTAACCTACAGCCCAAGACAACGTTGTTCCAGCTTCTCAAGGTTCTTTAAGCGCAAATGGTGCCTTTCTAGTATATCCTTCATGCTTCAAGTCAAAATATTATACCATCAGTTTTTTTTTTCTTTTTTATCTCAACCTATAAAAATG
Source organism: Gossypium hirsutum (assembly GCF_007990345.1). Lineage (NCBI taxonomy): Eukaryota > Viridiplantae > Streptophyta > Magnoliopsida > Malvales > Malvaceae > Gossypium > Gossypium hirsutum. Next base: position 32,173,803 of record NC_053436.1, read on the forward strand.
GTTTCAATTCAAATATGACATCCTAAAACTTTTTTATGATAACAATTGTATATAGTTTTAAAATATCATTTTTCAAGTAGAATGTCAAGCTTTTTGCCCGCTAGCTGCAATTATTATCTAAGTTAACATAATTTGAATAGGAGTATTGGATATAAATATATATATTTTAAGATTTATATAATATCTAAATCATACTTTTTTTTACATAATTTGAACATGATGTGTAAATAGTATTATCTTTCAAAAATAGATTTTTTTTCTAAAAATCCCACTAATAACTATATTAACAGTTATCATAAGCATAAATACATACCTACATGCATATATATACACACATATAGTTAGATGAGTGTCCATTCTCTCAAAACATACTGGAGTATGCTACTGCAAAGTAATTTAAGGTGAAAAAACAATGTGTTTTAGTCCCTAATAGTTTCCCTGAAGAAAATCTGTAAACTAGCAAAACAAACCAAGTGACACTAAAAGGTAAAAAATGAATTAAAAACAAAACAAAGATCCTAACCTGAAACCAATACTTAAACTGTATATATATTATACATGAACTATTTCAGAATTCAACACTTCAAACAAAATATATGCACAAACTATTTCATGCATGCTCAACGAATCAACAGCATTTAGTTCGATCACATATTAAAATAACACGAAACTTATTAAAGATTTCTTGAGGAATAATCATGAGCATTAAAGCTTCAATAACCATTAAATAGTAAAAATGTAAAAATAAGAGAGAATTGACTCAAAAAACATACCAGTCCAGCATTCCATTCTTGCGCAAGGAGATATTTTTATTACATCAGGTGGATCAACACTGATATTTAAACATAAAACTAGGGCCAAACATTCTGTCTTCATCTGCATATGAAGTTGTAAGTCAAGTGAATATGGTCAAGCACACCATATCAAGACAAATTAAAGGAAAAATAGTTCTTAGGGGATGGTTTCTAATATTTATTAAGAAGAAACATACTATTATATAAGAATCAAATTCAGTTCCAAGAAAGAAAATATTACTTAAAGTATTGCAAAGAAACCCGAGCAATTTAGCAATCCTTTCGTTAAGTTTTAACCTCCTATTGAAATAAACCAGGTTGTAAACCAGCAACTCTGTACCACTACTGTTTATAGAAATCAAGCAGAAGATGATAAGAATAGAGTTTAAAATATGCTATTCTAATCATCTAGGCAACGGGCATGACATTGCAGTAGAAGAAAATACCCTTTAACAAATTGCAAAATGCAACCAATCTCAAGTAGAAGGTAAGGATACTTTCAGCAATTAGCTCAATTGCCACCTGAGCAAGTTCAGATTGCCACCTGCCTTGTTCAGTTCCAGGTGTCAGGTCACCTGAATCTCGAATCAGTTCTGATAGCTTCTTGCCAACCTAGAACAATGATGAGTTGAAACCAGTAGCATTAACCAGTGTATCACCATACCAAATAGATCATAACATCTTTTTTCAAGGTAAGCAACTGAAAGAGAGTGAAGCAATAAACTTTTGAATGCACAGAAATACAACAAAAGATAAAAAAAAAGTATAAGTAAAACTGAAGCTAAATCAAATAAAATGCAGTAACAATCATCTTTACCTGAAGCTTGGTCAATATACATGACAATCTATTGGAAGAAGATGACAATCTATTGGAAGAAGATGGAAGCTTCTTATCCATGACCAGACCAAAAGTATAAGTAAAACTGAAGCAATGATCATACGTGTTCCATTCACACAAGTTTTATTACACAATTACACTATTTTCGAAATTCAAAAGTTCCTAAACTAAATTAAATGAACTAGGGAAATAATTTTTTTGTTGTTGTTTTTTTTAAACCTAGAGATTCGGGAAAGATAGAACAAAGGCAAAATTAGAACAATTAAGACATTTCACAGGAGAACAGTTGATATTACTTTAGGCATAGAACATACAAGATAAAAAAGAAAAAAGAAACATAAACAACTGACCGCATCACATAGAACTGCACCAACAAATTGAAGCTATAGAAGGAAACTAGAAAACTAATATAATAGAAATAAGAAACCCAAACAAAAAAAAAATCAAAAATTTCTAAGACGGTTGAAAACTAATATAATAGAAATAAGAAACCCAAATTAAAATTTCTAAAATTTTAAGATGATTGAAAATTAAAGGAAGTAAATTTCAACAAACCCAAACAAAAAAATAAAAAATCTCACATACTTGCTAAGACTGAGTTCGCTGCTGGGTAGAGTGGCTAGGCGTCGGGAAACTGAGTGTTTAGGGTTTCGGGAAATCAAAGAACAAACTGAGAAATAAAATAAAATAATAGGTTGATAGGATTTTCGGGTATAAAATAGAAGAACAGGTTGAGAAAGGCTGAGAAAAAAAAGGAAACTGGGAAAGAAAAGGGAATCGGGGGAGAGAAATAGAGGAATAGGCTGAGAATGGCTGAGAAAGAAAAGGAAATTGGGAAAGAAGAGAAAATTGGGGGGAGAGAAATAAAACGGTGTCGTTTCAATCAAAACTAAAAATTAGTGGCGTTTATATCAAAACGACGCCATTTTCTTTAAAATAAATTGATTTTTTGTGGCGTTTTTATCATAAACGCTGCTATTGCTTGTCTTTTGCGGTGTTTTTATCATAAACGCCGTTAATGCTTGACTTTTTTATAATTTTTATGTTAAATTATTATATCTATCATATCAATTTTAAATAAATATTTTTTCAAAATTTAAGTAATATTTAAAAGAATTAGATAAAATTTGAAATTTTTATATAATTTTTTTATTTAAGAAAACAAAAACAAAAAATTTCAAAATATGAAAAATAAAAACAAAAAAAGATTTTAAAAAAATCTCTTTTGTAATTATATATTCTTTCAATATTTTAGGAAATTTAAATAACATTTTCAATTTACTAATTAATTTTGTATCTCTAAAGATGCATAGGTTAGCAATTTTTTTAATTTCAATATATATAAAGTTTATCTATTATCTCTTAAATAATTTAAACTATATTGATAATTTTAATATATTAAAATTAATATTATCTCTTTTACAATTATATTTAATATGTAAAATTCAAAACAATCAATCATATACCCAATAAAAACTTAAAAATTATTTTAAATAATAGTATTTTAATTGTTTTCACTTTTAACATATATATGAAATGGTTTAGATTAAATATTTTTAAATATAAAAGCATTAATTGATTGTATAAAATTTCATTGTTTAACAAATCTCAAGTAAACCTTAAATCCTAAACCATTTAATATATATAAAGTTTATCTATTATCTCTTAAATAATTTAAACGATAATCATAATTTTTATATATTAAAATTAATATTAGCTCTTTTACAAATATATAAAAAATTATTTAATATATAAATTAAAAAACACTAATTAATCTAAACCTTTAACCCATATCCCATAAACCCAAAACATAAACCATAAACCTTAAACCCCTAACCCATATCCCATAAACCCAAAATCATAAATCTTTAACCCCTAACACTTAACCCCTAACCTCTAACCCCTAAACCTTAAACCCCAACCCTTAAACCATAAATCATAATCCCTAAACCCATAATCCATAAACCTTAAAATAGTAACTCCTAAAGCTTAAACCCTAAATCACATATCCTAAACCATAAACCCTAAACTATAATGATAAATAATTCAATATTTTAAAATTAATATTATCTCTTTTACGATTATATAAAAAATTATTTGATACATAAATTAAAAAATAATTAGTCATATACCCAAAAAATTTTAAAATTATTTTAAATAATAGTATTTTAATTTTTTTTCATTTTTAACAAATATTTTTTTATGTTTTTACTTTCAAATTTTTTCTACGTGTTATTATTATTTTTTGAAGAATTTAAATATTCAATTAAAAATAATTTGTATTTTAATTAATATAAATAAACCAGTTAAATAATAAATAGAAAGATAAAATGTTTTTTTACGGTGTTTTTGATAAAATGCTGCTAAAGCTCGATCTATAGCGGCGTTTTTCAAAAAGCGCCACTAATGGTCGATCTATAGCGGCGTTTTTCTAAAAGCGCCACTAATGCCACTAAAGCTCAACATAAAACGGCGGCGTGTGCTTAATTTTTTTGCGGTATTTTTTAAAAAGAGCCACTAATGATTGATCTATAGCGGCGTTTTTTAAAAAGTGCCACTAGTTCTCGATCTATAGTGGCGTTTGGATAAAAAAATGCCGCTAAAAACCTATTTTGCTGTAGTGAAACTTTTTTAATTAGACATGCAATGAGAAAAACCTCTCGCTGGAAGCGTTTTCATTACCATATCAGTCGAAAATGGTTGTTACAGGGGGCATTTTGTCTATGAGGGTTTCAACCCGAAGCTATGGTTAATTGCTTCTGTATTTGAGTGTAACACTCTAATTTTGGCAGATTTAAAGTTTTGGGCATATAGCAGTAAACAATCTGTCTGGCATGGTGTTATCCACCCAAATAATCATTTTGACACAGATGTGTGGCGTATAGTAATCGCCACTTGAGTTAGTAAGAATTTGATTTCATGATATTTTACTATATTAAGGAGACATTCGTGTTAAGGGATAAAATAAAAATATAGGAGGAGTATCCACCAAAGGTATAGTATGCCTAGTTTGTATGGAATATTTGTGCAAGTTAGATTTTAAGTAATCTGGTTATAAACCAACTATATAGTTTAGCTTGAAAAGTTTGATGAAGGGAACTTATTTATATTTTTCTCGAAAATTGTAGGCCAATAAGAAGGCAAGTTTTGATATGTATGACACTTGTTAAATTCTACTAAGCAAAATGAGTCATATTTATATGTGAAAGTGTGTTATGAAAGGGGTTCTTCTTCCTTCTTCTTTCTCTATCTTCAGTAAAATTTCCAGATACCTTCTTTACATCTAAATGTATCTCTTTATCGATAATCTAGAAGCTAAGGTTATGTCATGATTAGTGGTTGTTGTTGGTTTGTGATGGAGATTTGGATCTGGAGCTTTAAGCTACAGTAGATGAGAATCAGGTAAGTCTTTACTCTGACTCTTACTTGTATATTTTTTATACTAAAGTATGTCTGTAGGAAATCGATTAATCTACGAATCTGAACCCATAGAATGTATAGTGTGAAAATGATATATATGTGACTATATAAATGGTTGCTAAGATTATTACGCATATTTGGTATAGAGTCTGATAAGTTCAAGTGTGTGATGAGTACTGTGATGTTAAAGCAAGGTTGCATATGTTTGTATGAAATGCATGCTATGAGATATGTGTTTTGATTGGGTGCATGTTAGTGAAGTAAAATGTTAAATTTTAAATTGTGTTAATGTATAAAAAGTCAGTGTCTGTTCACTGCGGTGGTATCTAATGGAGTCCATTGGTATTGAAAACATGAACTTTGATATAAACTCTGAAGAAAAAGTCCATAGCCATGACACCCTCTAAAAGGAACTAAGGAATGGTGATTACCCAATAAGGTTTTTTACATGTCCTAGGACGATGATGGGTAAACCTCACAAAATGTGAGTTTAGGCAAATCTATATTGTAAACATGACAGCTAAGAATAGCCTATGTGGCTAACTCTGAAGAGAATGCCTTTGTGGTAAATTCTGAATAGATCATTTTAGTTGCGTACTCTATTTGGTTGCTTGTATGATGTCTTTTGCTAAGTCTATGTGGTGTGAACTGTTAGGAATATTTGGTAAGTTATGAATCTAAATGTTTGCCTCTATGGTAAGATATGAGTAAATTATAGTAGTTCTGTAACAAGTATGACCAAGATAAGGTATTGATATGCTCTGGAATAATGATTAAATAAAATCGTAAGGGTTCTGTGAAAAAGAAACGTATATCTGTATGTTGAGAAAGATGTCTGTCATAATGAAATGTAAATATGAAAAATAAGAGGTATTGTATCTTCTTCTAAATTTATTTTGAATCTGAGTTAATGTTATTTTGAATTATGAGATTCTGATAAATTATGATATGGAGTACATTTGGATGATATACAGAGTGAATTATCAATATGGATATGTGTATAGAACTAGATCAGGATATGTCTGAGGGTAAACCAATAGTATGAAATTCTGTGTAGGTATCCATCATATGTAAGTATCCACCCAAGATAATGTTAGTAAACAATTGTATGAAATAAGAGTATTGGTTAATGTATGGATTGGTTGGAAGTGGTTTCTAAGGGTATGTTCTGTTACGTAAGTATTATGAAACAAGATATTTAAGTAATGATTGGAAGGATTCCTCAGTTAACAAGATATGGAAGATTAAATATGATAAGGGCATGATAACTAGCATATCAAGGAATGTGAATAATGTGATGGTACCAACTAAAATAAATGGTGCAAAATTTGGTTGATTTATAGCAATCCATACAAGATTACGAAGTGTCCATAAATGTATGGTTGTAGTGAGTTCACTAAGTACTCTTGTACTTACAAGGTTTGATTATATCTTTTCAAGTGTGTTGAGATTGTTTGGAGGGACAACACCAGAAGTACGCCAAGTTGGTGGCAGAGTAGACTGTTATGCATACAATGGATATGTAGCGTAGTCTCGAATATGCCTTTGAGTCTATCTTGAAATAGTTTCTAACTTGTAAAGATTTGCATCAAATTTGATGTAATGAGTTATATATCAAATATTCTATTTTAAATTTCCAAATGTTAAGTTTTTATTTTGGAACTTCTAATAACATGTTTTGTATTCTTTTATTTTGAGGGTGTTATATTGAGACCCTGCAACCAGGATTCCCAGGATAAAATTTCCCATTTACCCTATCTCATTCATTGTATAAATGTACTAACCCTAAACCTACTTACCAATATCTCTAAATTATTTTTGTCTTTCTCTTACTTATTGAAAATTTTGGATTTAAAGATTTATTTCTCTCACTTTGAGAGAGACATAATCTTAGTTTTAAGTTATGTTTGGGTTCACGATGACGTCGTGGAGCCAGGTGACCCTACAAATTTCACTTGTCATATAAGTATGAAGCCATCACTTGAGAAGCCAGGATTGCATTGCAACTCGATGTATAAGTTGACGGTGATTATACCGTCTTAGGTTGAAATGTAATTAAGGCTTTAAGTTCACAAAGGTTATGCTATCAAGTGATAGAGCATAACTTTGGACCTAGTTGACAGTGGTCATGAGAGAACGACGACGATCTTTTTAATCATAAAAAAAAAGATGCTATATACCACCGAAAAAGAAGTACGAGGAAAAAAAACACAGTGACGTTTTAGTATAATCAAGTAATTCGGTGGACATGAATAAAATGAATTACTTGATTATACCAAAATGCTATTGCGTTTTTCTTCCTTGTACTACTTTTTCGTTGATGTATAGCATCCTCCTCTAATGATGAGGAACTCGTTGTTGTGCTCGCGTAACCACTGTTAAGTGGGCCCCATTTATGCTCCATCCCTTGGTAGCATAACCTTTGTAAAATTGAAGCCCTAGTTTCACTTCAATCAGAGACCGTATAATCACCGTCAATTGGGACCTTGAGTTGCAATGCGATCCAGCTTCTCAAGTGATGGCTCCATGCTCATATGCCAGATGAAATTTGTAGGTCACCCAGCTCCATGAAATAACCATAAATTCAAACATACCTTAAAACTATAACAAGGTCTATTTCAAACTTCTAATTTTAGACCGCAAGAAAAAAGAAGAAGAAAAAAACAATTTTTACCAAGTGAAAGTGCGTCATGGAGGGGGTGTTTTCACTGATCTGGTAGAGAAAATGCACCACGTAGGAAGCGTTTTTAGGAAAAAGAAGAAAACGCGTTTTACATGGAGCACTTTCTCTGCCAGATCAGTGAAAATGTGCCTTCTAGGACACATTTTTTTTCTCTCTAAAAACAACGTAGATCGATAAATTTAAAAAAAAACGACATAGTTTCTCAATTGATTTTCTTTTTACAACATATTTACATAAATTAGCCATATTTATATAAGTTAATTTATTTTAATTTTAATTTTCTAATGTTTTTAAAATTACCATATATAACTTTATGATTGTCAAAAGTAATGTATTAGCCCTCTTATTATACCAATACATTTTAGATTTTTTTTTCATAAAATTAAAATTATCATAAAAAGTTTATTAACATTTTGATAAATTGATTTATATTTTATTTTTTAAAATATTTATATAGAATTTTAATTAAAAATTGGAAAAAAACGTAATATAAAATAATGATACTAATATTTATAATTAATAGTATGAGTATGACTTTTTTACCCAATTGACTCAAAATAATTAATTATTTCTAAAATAACCCAAGTCAAAACTTATGTACAAAAATGATTTGTTCTCCATAGTGTCTATGGGTGTCGCCTGACACACTAGCGACACCACCCCTCAATGACGACCCAATTATCAACTTTTTTTAAATAAAAAAATGGGGTGTTGCCACTGTGTTAGGCAACACCAGTCTTTATTTTTCAAAGTACTTGTTAAAAAATACGGGTTGATGGGTGTCGAAACCACCAAACATAATTTCCTACGTTCTAACTTAATTAAATAGTAGTATAGTGTAGAAAGGTTGATCCCACAGGGATTGATATTCCTAATTTTCCTATTTATGCGACCAGATTTTTGTCTAAATAGCTATTGTGCCCCCGACCTATGTGTGTAGAGCTGTAAAATAAATAAAATGGGGGAATTTAGTTGATAAATAAAATAAAATAAACAAATATAAAATAAAATAAAAACAGAATTATGATTCCAAAATAAAATTAAGGTAATTAAATCAAATTAGTAAATTAATATGTGAATGCTTAGCCTCAGCTTCGATATACTCCGACATCGGATTGATCATTGAAAGTAGATTTTCCTTTCCAAATGATAAGCTGGTTTAGCCCACAGTATCTATGGGTGTCGCCTAACACACTAATGACACCACCCTTCAATGATGACCCAATCATCAACTTTTTTTAAATAAAAAAATCAAGTGTTGCCACTGTGTCAGGCAACACCAGTCTTTATTTTTCAAAGTACCCGTTAAAAAATACGGGTTGATAGGCGTCGTAACCACCAAACATAATTTCCTACGTTCTAACTTAATTAAATAATAGTATAGTGTAGTAGGGTTGATCCTACAAGGATTGAGATTCCTAATTTTCTTATTTATGCGACCAGATTTTTGAGTCTAAGTAGCTGTCGTGCCCCTAACCTATACGCGCAGTATAATGACCCAAATTTCAAGGTTATTGGAAAAATTGAAATTTTCGGGTCATTAATTTTGCAAAATGAATTCGTAAATATTTATTAGAAATATTTACGAAGCTAGTAGTGTAGTTGATTAGACTTTGATTAAGTGAATTAGCTTGAATTAAGGCTAATTTAGTGAAAGGACTAGATTGAATAAATTGTGAAGATTTAATTATAAACTGTTGGAAAGCCAATGGACTAAATTAGCAATTAGGCCATAAGGTGACAAATGTATGGTAAAAATAAATAAAATGTGTAAAAATATAAATGGTAACATGTAATAAACATGTGTATTTACTTATTTTATAAGAAAATAATAATAATGATTAAAGTATATTATAATAATATAATATAATAAAGTAATTAAATAAAACAAATAAAATAAAAGAAAGAATGAAAACGAAACAGAGCAGGGAAAGAAAGAAAAAAAAGAAAAGGAAAATTTAGGGTTTTAGAGTTCCAAGCTTGATTGGTAAGACAATTTGATCCCTTTTCTTGTAATTTTGATGTCTATGGAATCCTAGGAAAGAATACTACTTGAGTTATGTTGAAATTTAGAAAGTTATTGAATTTTTAGATGTTGATTAAGTTGAATAAATGGAATAATTAAGTGTTAATTTGATGGAAATTCAAGTTAGAAGTGGGAGAGGGATTAAATTGTGAAAGAAAATATAAGTCTTGCAATAATAGGGATTGAATTGAGAAGATGTTATAATTAGTGTTTTATGCTGTAAATTTAAGAGTTGGAATAGTTTAAAATGATAATTGGATGAAAACATAGGATTTGTTTTGAAGAAAAAGAATGGTTATGGTGGAAGGACTAAATTGGAATTTAAGTAAAAGATACATGGAAATACAAGAGTGTGTTATTAAATAATATATATTGATAATTTTAAATGTTAAATTTTATGTAGCTAACATAGCACCGGAAACGTCATCGAAAAAGGGAAAGGAGAAAGTGAACGAGGATATCGAGTAAACTCGAGAATTTCGGTTTGTATTTCTATAAACTATGCTTAATGTTTTAATAAAATGTAAATGATATTTTTAATAGTTAGAATGTATAATGAATGATATGATGGAAACTGTTACTGTTTCTGTATTATAATGATATGATTTGAATACCCTATTAACAGTGTCAGGCTAGTCGGATATAATTGGCATGCTATAGGATTGGAAGTGTTCAGGGATATTCCGACTGTGTGTCGATGAAACACTATATGTGTTGACTATTGTGACTGTTCCGGATTCGTTCCGAAGAGGTACTCTGTACCTGACTATGATTGTACTGCTACTGTTACTGTTACCTTACGGTGTATTTCGGTTTCGACCGATGAAACATTGTACATTATCCCCGGTGTGTGGGTTAGAACCGTGTATCCGTTCAGGTCCGAGTTATGTTAATAGGGGTAATTGAAAGTACTAAAGACAAAGACTGACTGCTATTGATTATGTGACTGTGACTGTTATACAAGTATTGAAAGATATTGAATGATATGAAAAGTATAAAAAGAATTGTTTAAATACATTTAACAGCTATAAGTTGAAGGTAAGTGATGAAGCTAATAAGATTATGAAATAAAAAATTATGTTACAATGTATATACATAGCTTATTATTGTTTTAAGTATTAGTTTATAGAAATACCACTGAATGTATACACAGCGTACGGTATGTTTCTGTGCGCAGGTCTAGGTACAAAAGAAAGTTAAGGACTCAGCATTCAAGCTAATCCCGGACTCAAAGTGTTGAATACTTTTCTTTGGGTAAAATGGCATGTACCTAGGTTGTTAAGGTGTTATTTTGTATATAATGGTGTATAAACATGAAAGTTATTGAAGCATGATATGAAATATGCATATTTTGGAAGTTAAACTTACATGAGTTTGACTAGTACGATAATGTTGTATAATTTTGATATGAATTGTGGTACATAATTCTTAGAGGTATTGAAGTAAATGAATGAATATTTGCTAAGTTTGAATGGCATAATAAATGATATTTGATTTAAGAACTATTAGTAAATATTTGGGCATGAAATAGATGTGTTTAGCATGTGAAAATAGCTTAAAAATGGTCAAAAATCATTTTTTCACACGGTCAAGTCACATAGGCGTGTGCCCAAGCCGTGTAAATAAGTCAGAATCTGCCCATGGCCTGGCCCCACGGCCATGTCCCAAGCCACACGGGCATGTCCCAGGCCACACGGGCGTGTGCCCCTATCTTCGAGGAAAAATTTCCAAAGTTGCCAGTTTAGTCCCGAATCACTTCTAAAACATATATTGGGCCTCGTAGGCCCATATTAGGGACTTTATGATGAAGTTTGATGAATAATGATTTGGAATGTAATGTTTATAACTCAGTTTTGTATAAATGTTAGTGTATAAGTCTGGTAATACCTCGTAGCCCTATTCCGGTTATGGCTTGGGGTTAGGGGGTGTTACATTTAGTGGTATCAGAGCTACTCAGGTTTAGTCGATTCTAAGACTGAATCAAGCATGAAATAGAGTCTAGAGGTACATGCCATTATTATGTTAACTTTAAGTCGGGATTGGATGCTGATTTATATACTAATAAATTAACTCTGTTTTATAGTGAATAAAAGATGTTTGACGAAAGTATCGAGGGTACCAATCAAGAAATGTACAGTAGAGATAAATCATATGATGTAAATGAATCTAAATCTGTAACTCCAAGTGTAAATCCGGTAGGTAACCAACCACCGAATATTGGAAGGGATAATACAGAAATATTTAGAATGATTGCCGAAGCTCTTCAAAGAGCGGTAGGAAGTATGCCTGCTACTACTTCTACCCCTGCTACCCAAAGAGCCCCTATTAAGGAACTGCGAAAGTATGGAGCTACATAATTTTTGGGATCAAAGGAAACTGATTCAATAACAGCTGAAAATTGGTTAGAGACTACCAAGAGAATTTTGAAGCAATTAGAATGCACGCCCCAGGAAAGTTTGGTACGTGTTGTTTCTCTGTACAAAAGGAGGCTTATATATGGTGGGAATCAGTGATTCAGAATATACCAGAAGAACAGGTAAACTGGGAATTCTTTCAACGAAAATTTTAGAAGAAATATTTGGGAGAGACATATATAGAAGACCGGAAATAGGAGTTTTTGATGCTAAAACAAAGAGACATGTCCGTGTGGATTATGAACGGGAATTTCTAAGATTGAGCAGATATGCAACTAAATTTGTACCGACTAAAGCTGACAGATGTAAACGATTTCTAATAGAACTGCGAGATGAATTTCAACTGCAATTGATGCCTCTACGGATTACAAAATTTGCAGATTTAGTAGAAAGAGCTAAAATGATTGAGCAAGTACTGGGGAAGAGTAAAAAGTCCGAAACTGTCCGTTCAGCTGGAAAACGTCCTGAAACTGCTAGTTCAAGTTTGCAATTCAAACGATCGAGGGAATCTCGTGGTAGTGGAAGATTCAGTTCAAGATCAGAAAGAGGAGACAGAAGTCGAAAGAGACAAACTACTATATCTACTGGCAGTATCAGAAGCCCAACTCAGAACACTGAAATTCCAGAATGTGAGTATTGTGGAAACAGACATAGAGAAGAATGTAGAAAGTTAACTGGGGGTTGTTTCCGATATGGATCCACTAATCGTTTTGTTAAGGATTGTCCAAAGATTGGTAAGTCAGCACTAATGGTATCACAAAGATCTGAATCTACTTTTAGAGGTCGAGGATCAGGTCGAAGTGGTCCAATTGCTAGAGGAGGCACTAGAATAACTAGTGAAAATGCTACCCAACAATCTGAAGTAGGAGCTCCGACCCGAGCATATGTTGTAAGAACTCGAGACGAGGGGGATGCTCATGATGTAGTGATAGGTATATTCTTATTACATTCAGAACCCGTATATGCTTTAATAGATCCAGGATCGTCACATTCCTATGTTAATACAAAACTAGTTGAGACGGGAAATTTAAAATCTGAATTGTCTAGAATAACGATAGAAGTGTCTAGTCCATTGGGGAAAACTGTGTTAGTAAATCAAATATGTCGAAGATGTCCATTGATGATTCAGGATAGAATCTTTTCTGTTGATCTGTTGATTATGCCATTCGGCGATTTTGACATTATACTGGGTATGGACTGGTTGTCAGAACATGGAGTAATTTTGGACTGTTATAAAAAGAAATTTACTGTCCAAAATGAAGATGGTAAATGGATTGAAGTAAATGGTATAAGGGCTAGTAGTTCAGCTCGAATCATTTCTGCAGTTAAAGCTAGTAAGCTTATTTACCAAGGATGTGCTGCTTTCTTAGCATATGTTAGTAACTCCGATTCAGCTGAGAGTCAGTGCAATAAAATTTAGATTGTATGTAAATTTCTTGATGTGTTTCCTGAAGAATTACCTGGATTACCTCCTGATCAAGAAGTTGAATTTGCAATTGAAGTATACCTGGGTACTATTCTAGTGTCAATACCTCCATATCGAATATCACCTACTGAGTTGAAGGAGTTGAAGGTACAACTACAAGACTTATTGGACCGAGGGTTTATACGACCTAGTACGTCAGCGTGGGGAGCTCCAGTGTTATTCGTTAAAAAGAAAGATTTAAAAAGAAATATAGTTTGATGTGGTTGTGTATTGATTACTGACGGTTGAACAAGGTGACAATTAAGAATAAATACCCGTTACCTCGCATTGATGATTTATTTGATCAATTAAAAGGAGTTTCTATATTTCCAAAAATTGATTTGAGATCGGGATATTATCAACTGAAAATGAGAGTGATGTACCGAAGACAGCATTCCGTACACGGTATGGACATTATGAATTTTTGGTGATGCCATTTGGGTTAACAAATGCTCCAGCTGCTTTTATGGATCTTATGAATCAGATTTTCCAACCGTACTTGGATCAGTTTGTAGTAGTTTTTATTGATGATATTCTAGTATATTCGAAGTCTGAAATTGAACATGAGCAGCATCTACGAATTGTTTTGCAAATATTACAAGAGAAGCAATTATATGAGAAATTGAGTAAGTGTGAGTTTTGGTTAACGGAGGTTGTATTCCTTGGTCATGTAATATCAATAGACGGGATTAAAATAGATCCAAAGAAGATTGAAGCCATACTTCAGTGGAAAGTTCTCAGAAATATGTCAGAGGTACGTAGTTTACTTGGGTTGGCCGGATATTATCGAAGGTTTGTGAATGAATTTTCAAAAATAGCTTTACCAATGACAAAGTTACTACAAAAGAATGTTCTGTTTGTATGGAGTGGGCAGTGCCAGAAAAGTTTTGAAATGTTAAAGCAAATGTTGATAGAGGCACTAGTATTGACTTTGCCAGAGTCGGGAATAGATTTCGTTGTGTACAGTGATGCTTCTTTAAATGGTCTCGGGTGTGTACTGATGCAAAATGGAAAGGTAATTGCTTATGCTTCATGGCAATTAAAACCGCATGAACGCAATTATCCGACACATGATCTAAAATTAGCAACAGTGATATTTTCCTTGAAGATTTGGAGACATTATTTATACGGCAAAAAGTGTTATATTTACATTGATCATAAAAGTCTCAAGTACCTTCTATCACAGAAAGAGTTTGAATTTGAGACAGCGTCGGTGGATAGAACTTTTAAAAGATTATGATTGTGTTATTGACTATCATCCGGGTAAAGCTAACGTGCTAGCTGACGTGTTAAGTAGGAAGGCTACAATTGAGTTAAGAGCAATGTTTGCACAGCTCAGTATTGTTGATGATGGAAGTATTCTGGCTGAATTGAAAGTAAAATCAGTAATGTTTGATTAAATCAGAACAGTACAGTTAGAAGATGAAAAGTTAATGAAAAAGAGGAAGATGGTACAGAATGGTACAACAGGGAACTTTAGTATTGATGAAAATGATTGTATGAGATTTCAGAATCGACTTTGTATCCTAACTACTTCTGAAATTAAGGAATTGATTCTTCGATAAGCTCATAATAGTCAGTTTGCATTACGTCTCGGAGGAATGAAGATGTACCGTGATTTACGGGAACTGTATTGGTGGTCAGGTATGAAAAGAGATATAGTGGAATATGTGGCTAAATATTTAACATGTCAGCGAGTCAAAGATGAACATCAGGTTCCAACTGGTTTACTTCAGCCTATTAATATTCCTGAATGGAAATGGGACCGAATAACAATGGATTTTGTAACTGGGTTGCCACTGTCTACGAGTAAAAAGAATGCTATCTAGGTAATCGTTGATCGACTTACGAAATCAGCTCATTTTATAGCCGTCAGAACTGACTGGTCACTACAGAAACTTGCAGAGGTTTATATTTGAGAAATTGTAAGGTTACATAGTATTCCTGTATCAATAATTTCTGACTGGGATCCACGGTTTACATCAAGGTTCTGGAAACAGTTGCATGAGTCTCTCGGTACTCGACTTCATTTTAGTACAGCTTTTCATCCACAGACTGATGGACAGTCAGAATGAGTTATTCAAATTTTAGAAGACATGCTCCGAGCTTATATCATTGATTTTGAATCAGGTTGGGAACATTATCTATCATTGGCTGAGTTTGTGTATAACAATAGTTTCCAATCAAGTATTCAGATGGCACCGTATGAAGCTTTGTATAGTCGAAGATGCCGAGCACCAGTATGTTGGACAAAACTGAATCAAAGAAAAGTAGTTGGTCCAGAGTTAATTCAAGAAACAGAAAACACTGTTAGAAAGATTCGAGAACGATTGAAAGTAGCTTTCGATAGGCAGAAATCGTACGCAGATCTGAAACGACGGGACATTGAGTACTCAGTTAGAGACAAAGTATTTCTTAGAGTCTCTCCTTGGAAGAAAATTTTGAAATTCGGTCAGAAAGGTAAATTGAGTCCATGATACATTGGACCGTATGAGAATATAGAAAGAATTGGACCAGTGGCATATCGTTTAGCTCTATCTCCTGAATTACTAAAGATTCATCATGTTTTCCATGTTTCTATGTTAAGAAAATACCGATCACATCCTTCTCATGTGATTTCAACTGAAGATATAGAGACGACCAGATTTGTCATATGAAGAAGAACCGGTTAAAAAACTGGCATATGAGGTAAAGGAATTACGTAATAAACGAGTTCCTTTAGTAAAAGTGTTGTGGAGAAGTCACAATATTGAAGAAGCAACATGGGAACCGGAAGATACAATGAGATCACAGTACTCCCATCTTTTTTCAGGTAAATTTCGAGGACAAAATTTATTAAGGGGGAGAAATGTAATACCCAAATTTTAAGGTCATTGGAAAAATTAAAATTTTCAGGTCATTATTTTTGCAAAATGAATTCGTAAATATTTATTAGAAATATTTACGAAGCTAGTAATGTAGTTGATTAGACTTTGATTAAGTGAATTAGCTTGAATTAAGGCTAATTTAGTGAAAGGACTAGATTGAATAAATTGTGAAGATTTAATTATAAACTGTAGGAAAGCCAATGGACTAAATTAGCAATTAGGCCATAAGGTGACAAATGTATGGTAAAAATAAATAAAATGTGTAAAAATATAAATGGTAACATGTAATAAACATGTGTATTTACTTATTTTATAAGAAAATAATAATAATGATTAAAGTATATTCTAATAATATAATATAATAAAGTAATTAAATAAAACAAATAAAATAAAAGAAAGAATGAAAACGAAACAGAGCAGGGAAAGAAAGAAAGAAAAAGAAAAGGAAAATTTAGGGTTTTAGAGTTCCAAGCTTGATTGGTAAGTCAATTTGATCCCTTTTCTTGTAATTTTGATGTCTATGGAATCCTAGGAAAGAATACTACTTGAGTTATGTTGAAATTTAGAAAGTTATTGAATTTTTAGATGTTGATTAAGTTGAATAAATGGAAGAATTAAGTGTTAATTTGATGGAAATTCAAGTTAGAAGTGGGAGAAAGATTAAATTGTGAAAGAAAATATAGGTCTTGCAATAATAGGGATTGAATTGAGAAGATGTTATAATTAGTGTTTTATGCTGTAAATTTAAGAGTTGGAATAGTTTAAAATGATAATTGGATGAAAATATAGGATTTGTTTTGAAGAAAAAGAATGGTTATGGTGGAAGGACTAAATTGGAATTTAAGTAAAAGATACATGGAAATACAAGAGTGTGTTATTAAATAATATATATTGATAATTTTAAATGTTAAATTTTATGTAGCTAACATAGCACCGGAAACGTCATCGAAAAAGGGAAAGGAGAAAGTGAACGAGGATATCGAGTAAACTCGAGAATTTCGGTTTATATTTCTATAAACTATGATTAATGTTTTAATACAATGTAAATGATATTTTTAATAGTTAGAATGTATAATGAATGATATGATGGAAACTGTTATTGTTTTTGTATTATAATGATATGATTTGAATACCTTATTAACAGTGTCGGGCTAGTCGGATATAATTGGCATGCCATAGGATTGGAAGTGTTCAGAGATATTCCGACTGTGTGTCAATGAGACACTATATGTGTCGACTATTGTGATTATTCCGGATTCGTTCCGAAGAGGTACTGTGTACCTGACTATGATTGTACTGCTACTGTTACTGTTACCTTACGGCGTATTTCGGTTTCGGTCGATGAAACACTATACATTATCCCCGGTGTGTGGGTTGGATCCGTGTATCCGTCCAGGTCCGAGTTATGTTAATAGGGGTAATTGAAAGTACTAAAGACAAAGACTGTCTGCTATTGATTATGTGACTGTAACTGTTATACAAGTACTGACTGCTATTGGTTATGTGACTGTGACTGTTATACCAGTATTGAAAGATATTGAACGATATGAAAAGTATAAAAAGAATTGTTTAAACACATTTAAGAGCTATAAGTTAAAGGTAAGTGATGAAGCTAATAAGATTATGAAATAAAAAGTTATGTTACAATGTATATACATAGCTTATTATTGTTTTAAGTATTAGTTTATAGAAATACCACTGAGTGTATACTCAGCGTACAGTATGTTTCCGTGCGCAGGTCTAGGTACGAAAGAAAGTTGAGGACTCAGTATCCAAGCCAATCCCGGACTCAAAGTGGTGAATACTTTTCTTTGGGTAAAATGGCATGTACCTAGGTTGTTAAGGTGTTATTTTGTATATAATAGTGTATAAACATGAAAGTTGTTGAAGCATGGTATGAAATATGCATATTTTGGAAGTTAAACTTACATGAGTTTGACTAGTACGATAATGTTGTATAATTTTGATATGAATTGTGGCATATAATTCTTAAGAGATATTGAATTGAATGAATGAATATTTGCTAGGTTTGAATGGCATAATGAATTATATTTGATTTAAGAACTATTAGTAAATGTTTGGGCATGAAATAGATGTGTTTAGCATGTGAAAATAGCTTAAAAATGGTCAAAAATCATGTTTTCACACGGCCAAGTCACATGGGCGTGTGCCCAGGCCGTGTGAATAAGTCAGAATCTGCCCATGGCCTGGCCCTACGGCCATGTCCCAAGCCACACGGGCATGTCCCAGGCCACACGGGCGTGTGCCCCTATCTTCAAGGAAAAATTTTCAAAGTTGCCAGTTTAGTCTCGAATCGATTCTAAAACATATATTGGGCCCCGTAGGCCCATATTAGGGACTTTATGATGAAGTTTGATGAATATTGATCTGGAATGTAAAGTTTATGACTCGGTTTTATATAAATGTCAATGTATAAGTCCGGTAATACCTCGTAGCCCTATTCCGGTGACGGCTTAGGCTTAGGGGGTGTTACACGCAGAGCTGTAAAATAAATAAAAGGGGGAAATTTAGTTGATAAAAAATAAAATAAACAAATATAAAACAAAATAATAATAGAATTATAATTCCAAAATAAAATTAAGGTAATTAAATCAAATTGGTAAATCAATATGTGAATGCTTAGCCTCAGCCTTAGCCTCAGCCTCGATACACTCTGACATTGAATCGATCCTTGAAAGTAGATTTTCCTTTCCAAACGATAAGTAGGTTAAAGCGATCAAGGACGCCCCAATTGCCAACTTTTCCTTGTGTAGTTGGTTCTAGTATGACCTGCAAATTAACATTTACTGATTACCTAACCACATAAAACGCGTCCGCAATTTAAGATCTCGGTAGCCTTGCGATCTAGAAAAGCCTAACTCGAATTAACAGTCTCAACTACGTGGGTTGTTTAAATTTGATCACTATCTCCCTTGGCGAAATCCAACTAGCTTTTTCCAATTGAACATGCCAATTTATTTGTGGGAATTCGAACTCGACAGACGACCGTCTCGATTTTCCAACTGTACACCAAATAACTCCAACCCAGCGTGCATTTTTTGAATTGAAATTGAATTAACTTTAAGGGACGATTGCGACTATCTCATATACCGGAGAGATAGTGAATACCATATTGAAAGGTTTTTAATGCGGGTTCATATCTCACGATTTTTTTGTTGAAATAATAATCGAGCTAAAGCTAAAAGGAAATTAGTTGAACATGAAATTAATCATACTCAATTGGGACTTAAAAGTGAATTTAAATGAAATGGTGATAGGTGAAAAGGAGAAAGTGCTTACAAAATAGTTAAACCAAAAATAAGAAAAATAAATGAAATGGCAAAATGGTTTGCCTAATTCTGCATACGAATGGAAAAAGGTGTGAGAAAATAAGTTATATTTTATTCAATCTCCAGTGTATTTTCCAAAGCCATCATATAAGGTATTTATATACATTTCATATGCTAATTTTAGCCTGATTTATCTAATAACCAACAACATAAAATCATACCTTATATCATATTTTATATTAGGTTTTTTTTTCTAATTCTAGCTTTTATAAAGTCAAATAGAAAATTTGATTAGCCATAAATTTCTCAAAAATTTCAATCCGCCCCCTTATATTGCTTGTGCGCCAATATAGCCTGATTTACTTGTTAACTCGAATTTTGATACTCTAACTTCGTACTTGATAAAATTAACTAAAAATTACAGACTCAGTAGCAAAAATTATCGAAATTGGATGTGTTAAATATACAAATTCAGCTTGTTACCACGGGTATTTAGAGAGGGAAAAAAGAAAAAATTATATATTTTTAATGGGTGCTGCTTGTCTGTCAAGCGACACACGTTAATTTTTTTTTAAATATTTTTAGGTGTCATCATTGTATGAGTCAGCACCAGTGATATTAAAAATATATATATTGTAGAAAGAGTAGTTTGAAGCTTTGGTCATTATTTTAGAAAATTTGGATTCGGCTACTAGGAAATCTAAACCATTGAAGTCAACGAGAATGAAGAAATCTCTTATTTGGTGTCGAAATTGGCATGAAAAGCCACTGTAAATGGCGACACTGGTCGTTATTAAGTACGGCGACTAGGGTTTTCAATTGAGAAGAATAAGGAAAAGAACAGAAGTAAAATAAAATAAAATAAAAACAAAAAGGGCAACTGAGTACACGAGAGAAAGATAAAGGATGAGAGAGAAAGAAAGATAGAGAGAGGAAAAGTCAAATATGAGAAAGGAAAGATATTAAATTCCCTTTTGATTCTCTATTTTCCATAAAATATTAAATTCACTTTCATATATCTATTTTTCATATTTGTTAATATCTTTCATTTCCCTCTCTCGTCTCTTTTTCTCTCATATCTTTCTCTCGTCCCTCTATTTTTCTCTCACATTTGTTTCTTTCTCACTCTCATCTCATCTAAGACTATTTTTTTGAAATAATATTTCATCCACTAATGGTACCACTAACAAGCCAATAAGACAAGAACCACTAACGAAGCAAGCATGATCACAAGCTTCCCCTTAATTTTTTTTAAATATATATTTTTTAAAAATTTATTGACTAGTGTTGCCTGACAGACTGGCGACACCCATTAATTTTTTTTCTTTCCCTGAATACTTATATTTTGACGGGTATTTTGAAAAATACAGACTGATATTACCTAACACAATGGTGACACTCAATTTTTTTTTTTAAATTGATGATTGAAGGCAATTTCACCGATGTGTCATGCGGCACCGAAGGACACTATAGAGAACAGATCATTTTTATAAATAATTAATTATTTTAAATTAGTTGAATAAAAAACTTATAAATATAAATATTATTTGTTTGGACTTAATTTATATCTCTCATAATACAAACTTTCTAAGTGATTTTACAATAGAAATTTACTTAAAAACATGAAATTTGGAACATTGCAATAAATATTTCTTTATTATTATAAATACTACTATAAACTCTTAATCATAGTACTGTAATTATCAAACATTGCAAACTCTATAAAAAAAATCAACAATAAATATATCCTATTTTAATAAATGTATATGGTCAACTCATGCATTGTTTAAGGTAAGAAAAACTAGTTAATATATATTATCATATCGATCTAAAATACTATCTATATTAATATATATTTAATAGTTTGAAGTAATTTACATAAAATAAATAGTTAAAAAAATTATTTTACTTTAAATTTTGATAGTTAAAATATTTCATATTATTACATAGTTATAAATTTTATTGAGATTATATGTTTTTTTTTGCAAATTACATTTTATTAACATATTTTAAATATACTTTATGTTAATTTTAAGCTAGCATTTAAGTTTAAAATTAATAATTAGATTGACAAAAAGACCTAATTGATATAATATTGATATTTTAAAAATTCAATTAAAATAGTTTGAAGTTTAAAATAATTTAAAATTTGAATAACAATTTAGAGATATTTAATATAATTAACCTTAATATAAAATGTAGTCTAATATAAAAAAATAGGATAAAATATTTTATCAATTCTTGTACTTTGATCAAATTCAATAACAAGCCCTCTTACTTTTTTGTTTTTAAAATTTCAATTCAGTCATTAACTTTGTTAGTATTTTTTGTCAAAATTTGTTGACATATTAGTTAAGTTGTGTTCATATGACGTGATATATGTATAGTTGATGAAAAATAAGCATATTAAATTGAAAATTTATGATGGAAACTATCAGCAGCAATAATGATTGGATTAGGATTCTTAAATTGAAAAAGTAGGGATTGAATTTTTAACTTTTAAAGTATAAGGACTAATATAATTTTTTTTAAAAGTACAGGGACTAACAACATATTTTAACCAAATATATATTCTATGGCTAATAAGGAGCGGGTTCATCATTCATACTCAATTTTGAAATTAGGATCAAAAGTCAAAATGGTTTTTTTTTTTGTGCGTGTGTGTTTAATTAACCCAATCCGGTCCTGTTAGACCGCTTTGTATAAAGAAACGCCCTCGAACCGTGTCGTCTCTTCCCCCTATCTCCTATTTGCCGCCTCTTTCTCGATCCCCAAATTAACCTGAAAATCAATCTCCGATTTTCTCCCAATTTCTTCCTCTAATTTATAAATCACGTAAATATCTTTTCGATTGTTGTTCTTACCTTTCGATCGATCTCTCTTTCTATCCCAGCTGTTGATTTTACGCGTAACTAGGGTTAGGGCTCTTCAATCTCTTAGATCCCTTCGATCGAGCTTTTTTTTTTCCCTCGATCTCTCATGGGTTTTGGGTTTTTCTTCGATACGTGTTGATTTCCCTCCTTGATTTGGTTTAATTTTGTCCGATTGTTCGCGATTCGTTTTCCTTTTAGGGCTTAGATTTGTTCGGTACTTTAGGGTTCGTTTTTATATGGAATTCTTAGAGGGTTTTGGTGTTTTACGCCGCGGTGTTACCTTTTAGAGGGGTTTCTTGTCGTGATTTTGTTGTTTCCTTGGCGAATTCGTATTTTAGGGTTAGGGTTTTCTTGTCAATTTAGGGCTTGCCCCGGTAGTCAAAATTAATTGGGGGAAAACGCTTCTTCCCGTAGTGAAATCAAATTTTGTGCATAATTAAGGGCTGCCCACATCTCAATTGAGGATTCTGAGGTATTAATTGATCCCTGGCTTTTTAGTGCCCTTTCTAGCAGACTAAAGCTTCAATTTAAGAAAATTTAAAGGTAATTGACTTTAATTATTTAAATTTACTCAAGTTTCTGTGTTTAATGTGTTAATTCTTGCTTTCATAAGTGACATTGTCAGTATTTTACCCCTTTCAGCTCACCAAAGTAAGATTAATTATTTTATAAGAGGTAGAATATCTTTGTTTTTAGTTATGCTTCTAGACAGAAATGGCACGTGCATTATAATTAATATTAATAGCACAGTTCTTCCCAGTAAGGTTATATCAAAATTTCTTGGTTAAATGAGTTCCGGCAAATGTTTATTGTTTAAGTTTCCTTGGACATAAACTTATTCTTGAAGTTGAAAGTGTTATGTTATTGTCTTACTATGTTCCCCTGTGCATTGGCTGTTATGTTGCTGACTTGCATCTCTATCTTTATTCTTTGTTAAAACTATTACTATTATACCTTCTGTTTATAATTAATTGTTTGTCACGCAGGTGGTAAATGGGATTTAAGCGGCCTTTTGATGATGAGGACCTGCAGGAACTTCCTTTCAAGAATCGAAGACAGTTTGGCTATGATAACAAGCTGACTCGGTTTGCTGATACTACTCCCCATGGTAATAGTCCTCAAAAGCCTCATATTTCATGTAAAGGGTGACTGTTATTGTTTTTATGTGAATGATTCATTTTCTGCTGTATAGTTTTAATATTGATTTGATCTTTTCTGTTTGATACAGTAGAAGTTGAGGGTGGGTTTCATAAACACCAGTGGTATGAAGAATTTAAAAGTGATGCTCTTAATGATGTTGCTCATTTGGTTGACGAGGATTTTGAGACTAGTGCTCCGTTATCTTTGGTCACTAGCACTTCTAGTGAGGAAGATATAAGCACTGGTGTAACAGCAATTTCACCTGTTTCATCTGAATATTTTGACTTCGATTTCCCCCGAAGAACATTTTCTCCTGTTGAGGATGACTATTATTTACTCTTGGATCGGTCTCCTCGAAAACAAGTTCCACTTGGGCCAAATCATCAAGCCAATGTTCCATCATGGGGTAGGCACATAAAGAATATTAAGTTTGCACAGAATGAAGCATCTAAAGCTGCAGATATTGACAATGAAGATAATAAGATGGGGACATGTATCATTCCATTGCCAGATTTAGATTTGTCTGCTAACAGCAGTGATAAAGTTGGTGCTGGAAGATTCGACTGTAGTTGCCTGGATAGGGGCTCTTTAAGATGTGTGCAACAGCATGTTACGGAGGCACGAAAACTACTACGAAAATCCCTTGGGCATGAAAAATTCGTGAAACTGGGGTTTTATAACATGGGAGAGGATGTAGCATATAAATGGAGTGAAGAAGATGAAGAGATCTTTCGTGAGGTTGTTTACACTAATCCTGTGTCATTGGGTAAGAAGTTTTGGAAGCACTTGTCTGTGGTTTTCCCATCACGATCTAAGAGAGAGCTTGTCAGCTATTATTTCAATGTCTTCATCCTTCAGAGGCGAGCTGTTCAGAACAGATCCAGTAGTCTGGACATCGACAGTGATGATGATGAGTTGTGTGGAAATCAACCGTCTTATAAAGTTCAAGCTTTAGAGGAAGATGAAGACTCTGCGATTGAGTCTCTTGCTGATATGGAAGATCAGGCAAACGATGATGACGACAATGATGTGGATGATGATAGTGGTGACTCTGATGGTGATAATTATGTTGGATATTATAGCAGTGCTGCAACAAGGGAGGATTATGGTATCAACCTTCCGTATAAAGGACCTGTTACAAAGTCATTTGATAAGAGCTGGTTCGATCCTGTTTTTCAACCAATGGACAAGGTTTTTGGAACTGTGGAGGATTTCAATGTACAAGAAGACTCATGTATGTCTTTTGAGTTTCAGCCAAACATGGTTGACTCTCATTGTCTTGTTGACACAAAGGCCAATTTGCATGCTGGTGGAATGAAAACTGAGATTAGTCAGTCTTTGCAGGGTAAACTAGATGATTCTAGTGAGCTGGTG
The DNA here is from genome assembly GCF_007990345.1 of Gossypium hirsutum. NCBI lineage: Eukaryota > Viridiplantae > Streptophyta > Magnoliopsida > Malvales > Malvaceae > Gossypium > Gossypium hirsutum. Next base: position 32,198,987 of record NC_053436.1, read on the forward strand.
AGCAATGTGTATTTATTGGATAATTATGATGCAAAAATCTGGGACACTAGGTATTCAACGACTTCAACGAAGGGCATCGATCTCCAGCCAACGTGCAACATTATTGAAGAGATTTTTGGACAAGACACCTGAGATAAGTGCAGATAGTTGCTCTTGAAAAGTCCAGAATCTTCTCAGTCAAGAAGGCTATGATTTTGGTTATTTAATTATTTATTTTTCTTTTATTACTCCCTTGTAAATTCATCTACTAAATGTAATTTGCTTCAGCATGTTAAAAAGTGATCTTAATAAGATCTTTTTGCTTTTGTATATTGATAAAGTAGTGTTAAGTTTACTCTAAAAGGCTAGTGATATCTTATATGAATTACCTTGCTCTTGCATTGATGAACTCATAACCAAACTGTATATGTGTATGAGAGGCCTTGTCTGATCTGTTCTGTTCTTTTATCCTTATTTTCTATAAAAGAAAAGTAAAGGCTGAATTTGGTTCATGTATTCATTATGTTCCCATCATGTAGTTTTGGTGACAGCTGGGTTGGGGGGCAAAAGCCTAACTAGCTCTGGTTTCCAGGTCCCTGTAATAGCATTGCGTGCTAAATGAGATGTCATTATGTCAACTAAGGCCGTCAAAGTCATTAGTAGGAAAACAACAAATTTTGACATTTGCTAGTCTTTTGATAATCATCTGGCCAACCAATATAATTATATACTCGTTCTTTTCAACCTGACTTCACTTTATTTGGCCTCATTATCAGTGGAATCATATTTGTCAAATTAGAGTTCGAAATTTAACCTAGTTAATTCATATAATGATTATTAAGAGATGGTATTTATCCAATTCGGAATTCATATAATTTAATCTACAAAATTTGGTCTGTTTCTATAGGCACCAAAGAAAAGATCAGTCTACTCCAAGGAATAAAAACATAAAAGAACCCACTGTATTATGTCATCTTGGAATACAACCCCAACTATTATATCTAATGTCAAAAGAAAAAGCAACTCTTGATATACATATATGAAACTTCCATGACCCACTCTTGTTTTAGTTTCCACCTGTGGAATTCATGGGGCAGTAAATTGACGGATTGGTCTTAGGGTGACTTCTTCCTATCACCAAACTACATACTTGTAGACCTAGTCAAAGTAAATTGCATTGCATTTCACCAAAGGCATGGGGGAAAATAAATGCTAAATACTAAAAATCAAAAGATGAAACATCAGTATAAGAGAGGGCCCTGGACTGAGAAATTGCAGCCTGAATTTCAAGTGGAGACTAAAAATTGTGTTTTAGGGTTTGGTGAAATTTGGCACAGATTTGGATTCATCAATTTTCTTTTTTGGGTACATAGCTTAGATTATCATTTTGATGTCAAATTTTCCTTTTGTTGCAATTACTTTTTTGCTATGAATGGATTTCAGTTTTTGACATTTGGCTGATAATGGAAGCCAATCAGTAGTGGTAGCCATGATTTAATGTCTAATGGCTATCCCCATTATCAAAAAGATTCATCCATTGTTAATCCAAGATATGCCCCAAAATATATGTTAACCTTAAGCTGTTTGATTCTGTGAAAGGTACCATAAAACATAGATTAATATAATAAAAAGAAAGCACCAGGATGTTGTTAAACTATTGTTGAGGTGAGATTTGTCTCTAAACTTCAAAATTTTTTAATTGAATTTTTAAAGAATTGATCGTCTTCGGACGTATTAACATTTACAGTGTGAATACTGCAACTAAAGATGTGAAATTGAGGCGGTGTTCGCAAGTATATTGGTCAAGTTGTAATATAGTTTTACAACGAAGTAGCTGAGTTCTGAGGATCGTACACAAGGGAGGTGAGTACTAAATTAAAGTTAACCTAAACACAAGATAGAATTAGTTAGTAAAAATAAATAAATTATATTACGACAAATCATAAAAAAGAATTTTTTGGGGTTTTATAAATAAGAATCAAAATTACATAAATAAAATAAATTTCAGAAAAGTAATTTCTAAACTTAATCAAATGAAAACAGGGGTGATTAGCTTGCTTTAGTGATCATAACTAATTCCTATTTCAGGTTTTTATTCAATTAACTAGTTGTTACCTTAGCAGGATCTCTCAATCTTTCACTAACTACCGAGTTGACAAGAACTACTTATCTCTCGACTTCATAGTTTAGACTGGTTTGGGGTTAAGGTGTTCACAGATAGACAATGCCAATTTTGAGTTAGTTCCTACCTAAATGACTTCCCAGGGTCGTCAAACCTAAGGTTTAAGTTCTTCCTCTCCCAAACAGCTGATGCTTTAGGAAAATCCTACATAACAATTAGTCAACCACGCCTCCACTCGCTAATCCCCTATAAGAGGATTAGTTTCTCATGGAATCCATAAACATAATAAACTTAATAATCAAGAATAAATCAAGAGTAGATCAAGAATATAGTTTACAAAATCCTATTTATATTCCATTGATGAAGTGCAATAATCCTTAAACGTTTGGTCGCATTTACAAAACAAGTTCTCAAAATAACACTATAGAAAAAAAACTGAAAATAAACCTAAAGCCTAAAGGAAAGGAAAACTGAAATTAAAATTACAGAGAAAAACTTAGAATATGAAAAGTTGTCATCAATAAGTTGGCCGTTGTCCTCAAACCCTAAGTTAGTTGTTGTTTTTATGTTGATTTCCATTGTACAGACCAAAACACCCCTCACTTGTAATTGTTCTCGTACAGGGTCGATGTCGTGACACTAAAGGCAGTATGTCTTGTTCATGTTTGGCTTCAGGGGTATGTCACAAAATTCTATTGTTCTGTTGCGACATTAAAGGTAGACTCGGAATTCCTGTATTTTGCTCCCTATGTTGCGATGTTGAACTTCTCGAATTGCAACACAACGACTAGCCTTGAGTTCCTATGCCTTTGAACGGTACCCTACACATTCACTAAGTATGTTAGCTCACCCTTAGGCCTCATTTGGCCCCTAAGGTTATAAAAAGACTTAAAATACAATTTTTATTAAATTCAAAATAAATATGGAAAAATTAACTAAAACATAATAAAAATGCTTGTATTTGAGTTTCTTAAGTACGAGAACTAGTTTAATCTACTACATCGTATTATGGCAGATCAAACTCCCCCACACTTAAGTCATTGTTTGTCCTCAAGCAAGGAAAAATAGAAACAAAAAGTAGAAGATGACCTTTTAGCAAGTATAGTACAAAGATTGGTTCCGGAGCACATAACTAGGCATATTCATATCTACACATAATCCTGACATGATATATGAATGACTTACCACTTTCAATATCAAACACCTAAATTTAGTATATTACAAAGTATATAGACATTAAGGTTTTCAAATATATGAATCCATCAATAAACCATACAAGTAATTCGATTATCCTAGCAAAATACAAACAGTCATTATTGTGATTGCTCAAAATAATGTCAACTCATGAATAAGTTTACCTAGGCCACATAGAGCTTTTTGGCTTGTAATGTTTTGAGGCTTATGATAGGTATGAAATTCAAGAACATGAAGCATCAAAATAGTTTCAAGCACGAAAATAGTTTGGCACATCGTATTGTTCCCTAGTCCCCCCTCTTAATAGCCCTTATATGCTTATCGCCTTTTTTTTCCATATAGGAAGTCAAAGTATAATACAACAACTATGGCTAGCTTACGAGTTTTTGTGCACAAATGATTGAGTTTTTCTACGTTCATGACTTTGTCACATTTTTCTTTTTCACATATTTCACTCACAATGCTTTTGATTTTTACATACTTTTTCTACTCATTTTGACTTACTTTCTAAATTTTTTCTTTTGTTTTGCACATGTTAACTAAGATATCACACCGCTTATTCCTATTTCACTCTTATTTTTACAAAATCCATCGTGATGTATCTACTTAACCTTCAATACGTATGACCAGATGCCTATATTTGTGCAATTCGGGACCAAAGAAAAAGGGTAAGTACAAATTAATGTTTTGGCTTGGGTTTTGCATGAAGGTTCATCAAGAAGAGTTTTCTGGCTCAAAAATAGGTAATAGGGGTTGACAAATAGGGTTAGCTTCTTGGCTCTGGGTGTATACCAAACAACGCCTTAGGTCATCCTTAAATATCTCAATATTCACAAATTTAATCACTCAAGCAATCACAAATTCAACTATTCATCATACATACTAGCATGCTTGTTTCCCTATATTTTTTAGATCATTTGGTATATTCAATTACTCAATACCTATTTACAGTTTAATATATAGAACTTGGTAGTCTAATAGTTGAAAATTTAAAATCAATCACTATCATGCCAAATTTTCAGTAAACACAATCGACCTATATACATGCTCCTAACTAATCACTTGTATTTCTACAAGCTTAAGCATACATTTGACGATAAAAATTAAAGGAAGAACATAAAAATTAAAAAAAAATTCCTATGTTACCCCCTCCATACTTTAGGAAGTACATTATCCCTAATGTGTAGCCTTGAATAAATAATGAGAGAAGTTATTCGATTGATCGTGTTAGTACTATTTTCTAATGGTGGGTGCTTCCTTCCTCGTTCGTTATAAACTCAAAATTACTGCCTTTTTTCATGTGGGGTTCCTACACTGAAAACTTGAAACAGAAAACAAGTAAAAACCTACTGTTAATCGTACTCTTAAATCGATAAAAATTAAAATTATCCAAAATTAATTACAATCCAATAATAAAAATTAAAAATTTAGTTTAATCATCCTCCTCTTCCTCAAAATCCATGTCATCTCATTCTTTATCCTTGCTCCCTTACTCTTCTTCTCCATGATGGGTTTGTATCGACCCAAACATGTCTGGCAGATAATTAAGTACTCTCGTGTTGTTCCATCGTGCAAATTCTTGAAGGATTGAGCATGTTTCTTGCATAATCTTATCACTCCATCTATTTTTGTACTGCTACTCTCGCTCATTTCTTGTCTAAGTGTTGATTTTTCTTTATGTTTCAGTAAAGTCGGGACAGTCATCTTTTCTTTTCTCCTCTGGTTTCAATCTATAATCTACTTTTTCTGGAGTTCTATGTACTGAGTGTACATAGAGTCACCTATTAAGCTCTTTTTTGGATGCATAAACTGTTCGTTTTCTTCTATTGGAACCACTGCGCTCTTACAAAGTGCCATCACGAGGTAGGGAAATAAAATCCCGACCTTCTAGCCACTCACACAACACTTTATACTTTGATGGATCCATTCCCTAATTCATATTTGTTTCTTCTATAAAATTCTATATAACAAAGTAGATGTAATCCTAGTGCAAATAATTACTTCCACATTTTAGTGATCGGAAACATTATAGCTTGACTGAAATTAGTCGGACGTCTGGTATCTAGTCGGAGGTTGCATTCACCTCAATTTTTAATTAAATATTGGATGGTGCTTTCCATACCGATATCTTTAAATCTCGTTAAATCAATATTTTTTAAAAATAAAATTTATAGTATGGGGCATCTTAATATTTACGAATCTTTTTCAGGGAGAATAACACATCCTTACCTCGTACGGTTACCGTTTTCCACATGACATCATGTGGTCTTCCGGTTTTATCATCCCTAAGAATAGCGTCAAATTTTTTCACAAGTGGGATAACAACATTTTCTTTTGGGATTGTGTAGAAGCACTCCCATTTATGGTACCAGACTAAAGACCAAATTTCATTACACAGAACCATCGATGGTTCGATTCCTCTTTCCAGAATAAATGTTCTACCTTGAAGTTCGTGAAAATATTTTTTAGCATTAGGATTCAAAATTTTAAAGGATTTGAAATCGATTATGGTTCTTGTGTATTCGTTTTTCTAAAATTGGTGACATATTATGCTAGAAATAGAAAAAATATCAAGCAATGTATTCAATGGAACAGTAATAATGAGTTAAAAACCCTTAACCTAATATTAGATTTAGGACATCCTCATAGAGCTTTTGTTATGGTTACTTTGTTACTATATACTTCTAGTTCCTGCACCAAATGGAATAAAAAAGAAAGAAATTGTTGCACTAGAATAGGGAAAAGAGAGAAAAAGGATTTAGGATTTAAGGAAGGTTGGGGAAATATGAAGTTTAGAGGTGATTTAAAGTTATGTTGAAAGTGTTTTTAGGTTTAAAATTAGGGTGTTTTAAAGTTAAAACCAGGTTAAAACAAGTTTTTAGCTGGTAGGTTGCGCAACAGATCGAGTCGACCCTACAGAATATTTTAGTGATTTCGCGACACCCTAGCAGGATGCCAATGTCGTGACATCGGGGTTCAATGTCGCGACACGCCTTGAAATTTTTGAGTCTAGGGTATACTGGTGGCTGTGTTGCAACACCGAGGTGCTGTGTCATGACACCGAGATGGATTTCTTGAGTTTAGAAGCGGTGTAGCAACATAGAGGTTCGGTGCTACGACACCAACTTTGTTTTAGCCCCTTTTCTCATTTTTCAAAGTGTTCGGTAAAAATTTTTGATCATTTTGAGCAAAAATAAATTTTACGCTACTTGTTAGTATAGAACACACTAATCTACACAAAAATTTCAGTTTAGTTTAAAAAGGTTTGCTTTTGCTATCAGATTCATCCGTCAGCTTTGTTACAATAGACGTAGATGCTTTGCCAGTTCTGTTTCTATCAGTGTTCGTCCAGCATCTATTGTGCCACTCCACCTTCCTTCGCTTGTCTCGTTCTTTAAATTTGCTCTTTCGACCTGCACTGATAACAGAAAACACCTTTTCTGGCTCAAGGTAGTTAAGGATTTTTACAAATATCTCAAAACATTATTTTTCCTTATTTACCTCATACTGTTGGTAACCACATTTGAAAATTTTGATCTTACCATTAATCTTCATTGTTAACTCATTCTTTTCTAGGTCAATTGTGGACCTCGATGTCGCTAAAAATGGTCTACCCAGCAGAATGGATACTTCATGGTCTTCCTCAAAATCTAAAATTACAAAGTCGGCTAGGATGATAAATTTTCGCACATTAACCAACACATCTTCAAATACCCCTTTTAGTTGTACTGAATATCTGTTGGCTAATTGTAGTGTAATTTTTGTATTTCTAAGCTCCTCTAACCTGAGTTTTTTTGTATATAGACAAGGGCATCAAATTAATACTGGCTCCTAAATCACATAGAGCCTTATTGAAATGAATGTCCCCTATCTCAATTGGTATTGTAAAACTCTTCGGGTCTTTTAATTTTGGGGGCATCTGTTTGGATATAATTGCACTATGTGAGGCACTTACATTGACTTGTTGTCTTATTTTTATTTTCTTACGCCTAGACATAATTTATATTAAATAATTGGCACATTTAGGAACTTTTTCAATTAAATCAATTAGAGGCAAGTTAACGTTAAAAGATTTAAATAAGTTTAAGAAACTTATAAAATTTTCCTCATCCCGTCTTTGTTTTTCTTCTAACCATAAAGGGAATGGTACCATTGTTAGTACAGGTTCCTTGATTGGCTCTTCCTCTGACTTAGTTGTCGGCTTGGCTATTTCCTCTGATTTTGGTTCATTCTCAACTTTTTGAGGGTCCTTTTGAAGATTTTCGATATCCTGTTTGTTCTCCTCTTGAGTCAGGTTCTCTAAGCTACTCAGTACTTTGCCCAAATGGAGCAGAATGGGTTTTACATGCTCTTTCCCTTCCTTCCGAGGATTATTCTCGATGTTGCTTAGAATGTCAGTGCTAATTTGCCTATTGATATCTTCTATCATACTAATTAATTGGCTCATCTGATCCTCTAGCTTAGTCAGTGTTTTAATAGTATTGGTGCACTTAGACTACACCTGTTTTACTTCGGTCCTCATTGACTGCATTTCCCTCTCGATCTGATCTAAACGTTGACCACTTACAGTATGGTCATTCGAGTTAGCCCTTTCCTGAGGTTTCTATAAATAAGGAGGTTGGTAAGTATTATTTTTAACAGAATTAGAGTTAATACCTCATCCCTAGCCAAGATTATACGTATTTGAATAAGGATTTCTACCCCTATTCCCTATATAATTCATGTCCTCGGTTGGATTATTGAGATAATAAAATAGAGGTCTGTTTTTTTTAATGTTGACGACACATTAGATGATGACTTTATATAGTAAAGTTTGTCTAAAATTTGTTAATATCTACCATCTTTTTGGACAACTTTTACCGTAGATGGTCTCTGGCCCTATGTCAGTAATTTGGTTGGCCACAAACAGGAATTCATTACCTTATTTTCAATTAGGTCATATGCATCATCATATGTCCTATTCATCAGGGCTCCTCCTACAGCTCCATCTAGTTCTGAGCGTGTGTGTGCCTCTAACCTATTATAAAACATCTGCAGTCTCAGCCATTCAAGTAAATCACGGTGTGGGCATTTTTGGATTAACATCTTGAAACGCTTCCAAGCTTCATGAAAACTCTCTCATTCTAGTTGCTTAAATGTAGCAATTTCTCTTTTTAGTTGAACTATTTTGCTAATAGGAAGAACTTTTGTAGAAATTTCTCTGCAAGTTCATTCCATATCATGATAGATCCCAATGTCTGCGAGTCTAACCAAGTAAAGGCGTTATCGATCAAAGAGAAAGAGAATAGTTGAAGACGTGTAATGTCGTCGGTAACCCAGTTGTATAAAAATGTAACAAAAAGCTAAATGAATCATTTTAAATGCTGGTTTGGGTCCTCTTTCATTGTGTCTCTGAATTGCAAATTGTTTTGGATCATCTGGATGATGGTCAATTTGATTTCGAAGTTATTTTCCGTGATAGTTGACCTTGTGATGCTTCTTTCAACCACCTCTAGATTAGGTAGGGCATAATCCCTTAAGGTTCTTTCTGCTTATGTCATAGGTGGATTTACTAGTAGTTATGGTGGTGGTGGTGGTAAATCTTGGATGTTAGCATTGTTAACCTTGTCGAATAGAGGGTTCTCACGCAATGGATTACTTGCAATAAGTGGTTGATTTTGCATCTATTGTTGCTGTTGTTACTATCGACATTTATGCGAATTATTCTTTTTGGACCAGTGGTCGGCCCTATAGGTGTTCCCCTACTACGAGTCATACAATGACCCAAAAAAAATTAGTAAAAATAAAAAATAAAAAATAAAAATAAAAATAAAAATCATATTTATAATTTAAATATTTCCTAATTATTCTATTAAACACAAAGATTAAAATCAACTCAGTAGCGTTGCCTCCCCGGCAATGACGCCAACAACTTGGCCGCCTCCGGACGTACTAATGTCCAGAGTGTGAATACTACAATTATAGATGTCGAATTGAGGCTGTGTTTGCAAGTATACGGGTCAGGTTGCAATATAGTTTTACAATGAAGTATGTGAGTACTCCAAGGATCGTATCTAAGGGAGGCGAGTAGTAAATTAAAGTTAACCTAAACAAAAATAAAATTAATTAGTAAAACAAATAAATTATATTAGGACAAATCATAAAGAAGAATTTTTTTGGTTTTTATAAGTAAGAATGAAAATTGCATAAATAAAATAGATTTTAAAAAACTAAATTATAAACTTAATCAAATGTAAAATGGGTGATTAGCTCGCTTTGGTGATCATAACTAATTCCTATCTCGGGTTTCTATTCAATCAACTAGTTGCTTCCTTAGTAGGATCGCTCAATCTTCCATTAAACTAATAAGTCGACAATAACTACTTATCTCTCGACCTCACAGTCCAGACCAGTTCGGGGTTAAGGTGTTTACGAATAAGCTATACTAATTTTGGGTTAATTCTCACCTAAATGACTTTTTAGGTTCGTCAAACCTAGTGTTTAAATTCTTTTTCTCCCAAATAGCTTATCTGCTAAGAAAACCCTATATAGCAATCAGTCAATCCACACCTCCACTCACTAATCCCCCATAAGAAGATTAGTTTCTCATAGAATCCATAAACATGATAAACTTGATAATAAAGATATGTATAAAGAGTAAATCAAGAATAGAGTTTAGAAAATCTTGTTTGTATTCGATTGATGAAATGCAATAATCCTAAAATGTTTGATTGCGTTTACAAAGCAAGTTTTTTGAAGAGCACGACAAAAAAAAATTAAAAATAAACCTAAAACCTAAAGGAAAGGAAAACTGAAACTAAAATTATAGAGAAAAACTTAGAATATGAAAATATGTCCTCAACAAGTGTTTGAAGAGCCTATTTATAGAGTTAGGGTTGACCATCGTCTTCAACCCTAGGTTAGCTAATGTTTTCGTGTTAATTTCCATTATGTGGACCAAAGCGCCCCTCACTCGTAACTGTTCCCATACAGGGCCGGTGTCGTGACACCCTAGTGCCGTGTCGTGATATTGAAGGCAGTATGCCTGGTTCAGGTTTTGCTACAAGGGTATGTCATGACATCCTATGGCTATGTTGCGACATCAAAGGCAAACTTGAAATTCTTGTATTTTGATCCCTATGTTGCGACATTGAACTTCTCGTGTTGCAACACAACAACCAGCCTTAAGTTTCTATGCCTTTGAATGGTGTCCTGCACACTCACTAAGTACATACATTAGCTCACCTTTAGGCCTCATTCGACCCTTAAGGTCATAAAAAAACTCAAAATACATGTTTTATTAAATTCAAACCAAATATGGAAAACTTAACTAAAACATAATAAAAATGCTTGTATTCAAGCTCTTTAAGTACGAAAACTAGTTTAATCTGCTACATGGTATTATGGCAAATCAAGAACCAATATTATATTAATGAGATCATTCTGCTAGACTAATTGTCAATTTAAGCATTGCATGCCACATTGAATATGATGTAAAGTATATTTAAAATATATGAATCAAGTTATAAATATTTGTGACTTGTTGTATGAACAGTTTGAATCTAATGTGTTAAAAAAAAGATAGCGTTAATAAGATTCATGGAAAACTTAGAGTCATATGATATAGCTTGGGTCCAAGTTGCTTATGCAATATGTATACATATGTTTAGAATAAAATTCATGTGTTTTAAATATGATTTAAGTCAGATTTGAGTTGACACTTAATGGCTAGGCAAATGAAAAACTTGATTGATATGATACTAGTACTTTAAAAACTCAATTAGAACGTTTTGATGTTTGAAAATTAATTTAGAGTTTGAGTCATAGTTTGAGGACTTCAAGTGCAAATAATTAAAAAAAGAGGAGTGAGAAAATTGAGGAGGACTTAATGCCTAAACTAATGGATAAATTTGAACCATATTATGAATAGGGGATGAAATTTCTTAAAAAAAAAAGGAAAAAGAAGAAGAAAAGGGGGCCCAACCACAATGTAACATGTTGGCATATTGTACAATGAAATGTATGTATGTGTTATAGTGGAGGGTAAGGGAAGAAACTGAAAAGCAAACAATGGTTGGAGATTCTGCCCCTTTTGTGTGAGTGAGCTTTACAACAAGCAAGACAAAGTTAAGGCATCGTTTGGATGTTGTAGCCATAAGAAAAACTCCTCACTCATTGGGATCCTTAAAAAAATCTTGACCGTTCAATCCTCCCTTTTACCTGATGCTTCTCACTTCAATACACGTGCTCTCTCTCTCTTTTTCTTCCCTTTTAAATCCTTTTGCTACCATGCATGGAATTCTCCTCCAACTACAACACACACACACACACACACCAAAAGGGTATCTAGAGAGAGAGAAACAGAAACAGTCTTGGGGTATTTTATTTTATTTCTTTTGTTCCTCTTGTAAGCCTCTTCATCGCCATCATTAGCGACCCTTCTTTATAAAATGTTTGATTTTTTTTTCTGGGTTTAAACAATTTTGAGATGAGCAAAAGAAATGGGATTTTTAAAAAGGGTCTCTTTTTGTTGTGGGTCGGATCTCTTTGTTGTACTTGAAACAGAGAACCTGTCACATCTCAGCTGCTGATTCTCGTTTTTTTATCATCTTCACTGAAACTAAAGCAAGCAACTTTTTTGTGATCTGTTTTTTTTCTCTCTCTGTTCCTTGATCTGTGTTCTTGGTTTCTCACAACAAAGATGGATGAAAGGAAATGCAAGAAATGAGTCACGGTTCCGGTTTGGTTCACTGGGTATTTTCAGTTTTTAAGTGATCAAAATATTTTTTAATGGAGCAAAATCAAGGAAAGAAGTTTGTTTGCAAGTTTTGCAACAAAGGGTATCCATGTGGGAAGTCCTTAGGAGGTCACATAAGGACTCACATGAATACTGAGAATCTTGGTGAAGCAGAGGAAAAGGCTGAAATCTCCATAAACAACCAGCAGCTTTTCTGTTCTAGGAACATAAAGAGAGCTGCTGAGGCTGAAGCTGGTGGTGGCCAATCTGCAACTTATGATCTAAGGGAGAACCCCAAGAAAAGCAAGAGATTTTCTGATTTAGGCAATGGTTCTGTACTCAAAGAGATGATTTGTAAAGAATGTGGTAAGGGTTTCCAATCATTGAAAGCTCTTTGTGGTCACATGGCTTGTCACTCAGACAAAGAAAGGGTCTTTCAGAAACTTGAGGATCATTGGGGTAACACTGAGAAACAGAAGCTGGTTGTGGATAGTCAATCAGATACTGAAATATCAACTCCAAGTAGGAGGAGGAGATCCAAGAGGATAAGGTGCAAAATAGGAGGTGTTTACTCTAATAATTCAGTCTCTTTGGCAAATGGTTCGTCATCTGTATCAGAGATTGAAGAACAAGAACAGGAAGAGGTTGCTATGTGTTTAATGATGCTGTCAAGGGATTCTGGTTGTAAGAAAGGGCTGAATTCAGTTGCTGATTCTTCAGACAACAACTCTGTCGTTCTGGAGGCTAAGTCATCCTCCATAGATTTGAGGATTACTGTTAAGAATGCTAACAATGGTGGTGAGCTTTTGAAGATGAAAAAACAAGGAGTCATCAAGCTGAAATCTTCTGGGTCTGGTCCTTGTTCTGAAAATTCTGATTCTGGGTATTTTAGGAATGGGCCCAAGAAGGTGGAACCAGATGTTTCAAGCAATGGGGTTACCAACAATGTTGAATGTAAGAAACTCAAGGTAAAGTCTAGATCTGGATTTGAAGACTTTGATGCAACACTTGGTAAAAATAGGAGTAAATTCAAGTACGTGAAAACTGAATTCCCAAAGGATTTGGTTAGTGAAGTAGGGGATAATCAAGATGATAGAGCTTTGACTAAGTATGGTTTAAGAAGTGGGAAGAAAGATTATTCCAGTTCTCCAAAGGGAACCAAACTTGAGTCAATACATGATAGAGGTGAAGACAGCTTAGCAAATGGTTCTTTTCATGCTCCAATGGCTGCTACCAAGTTGTCAAATGGCAATGCTGAGAAAAGATTGGGGTCAAAGAAAAACAAAGGGCATGTATGCCCTTTCTGCTTCAGGGTTTTCAAGTCAGGCCAAGCTTTAGGAGGTCACAAAAGGTCCCATTTTGCTGGGGGTTCAGAGGAGACAACATTGGTCATCAAACAAGACTCACCAGATATGCCATTACCAGCTCTCATTGACCTTAACCTTCCAGCTTCTCTTGAAGAAGATGCAATGGAGAATTCTGGGTTCATCCCATGGTAGCTGTTTAGAAAGCACCACAACCATGATCTCTTTGCTAAGATGAGGAACATGCAAGAGAATTTACAGTGTACAAATGAACAATTTACTCTTTTGGTGTTTCTCTTTGGCTTCTGATTCAATATGGTTTTTTTTGCTAAGGTAAATGTTCCCCTTTTTCTCCTTTTTAAAATTTTATCTATGTTCTTGAACATGTATCTTCATGCTTACACAACTTTTCAATTCATTGTCCATCTTTTTTGTAACATTCTCAACTATGGTTTTTTTTTTTTTCAGTACTCTTTCAAATCTGTCAAATATAGAGTCTTGTAGGAAGCAAAAAACAGCAGCTTCTGATTTTAACTTGTATGATAAAAGCATTTGATAAATAGGTAGGCTATCATATGTTATCCTTTGATACAACCAATCTCACTGTTGAAGTGTTGTTTTTAAAGAAGAGCCAAGGACCACCTGCTTTTTGGGGAAAACATTAAAGAAAGCTTCATTCTAAGGAGTGGAAATGAAGTTTCCCCTAAATTCACATGCCCCAAGAACTGTACACGCCATTTATTTGCTACTTTCTACACATATTTAGACACTCCAATAGGTTGCATTTTTAAGCACATACACACACCCCCACACATATATGTACTGTTTGGGAAATGACATAAGATCAATTTTAATGCTCTCCTTTTTGTTAATAACAAAAGATTAAGTTTCTCCATCTTAACAGACCTTGTCTGTCAATGAACAAAAGAACGGAGAAAGGAGCTTTGTTTCTCACATTATTCTCTTTCCTTTAAATATAGTTCAAGAATTTAGGTCAACCCCCCAATGCTAGGCATGTAAAAGTAGGTAGAAATGAAAAATCTTTGAGCTATTTGAGATGGCATTGAAAGAGGTGAAGATATTATTGAGTAGTTGGACTATTTTATTTATTTGAAGGAATTTTTTTTTATTCAACACTCTGCATCCGAATTCAAATAACTTGGAAGAGTACTCATATTGACAGAATGCAATTAAACAAAACAAACCCAATCTCATTTTTTATACCATTTAATTGGACAGAGCAGCATATTTCTTTATAACAGCACACCATGACCCTTTTGTTGGTTGCTCATTATTATATTCTCTTATCTATTGATTGTGTGTCTACTTGAGAAAGAGACTATGTGTAAATTAGTTAAAGGTTTTTCATGTTGATTATAGTGATTTAGGCCATTGAATTTAGGGTTTTTTTAATGGCCCAATCATAGATGAGCCCACTACAAAATGATGGAAAATTCCAAATTGGGCTCAAATGTCCATTTTTATCTTCTTTCAAACTTGGTGCTTGGAATACTGAAAAATTTGCAAATTTTTTATTTTGGGATAAAGCAATTTTAGGCCCCTGGACTTTGTGCCTTTTCTTAAGTTGGTACTTTAGTTTTCCTTTTTCTTGTCAGGTCGGTACTTGAACATTGATTCCGTCGTACACCATTAATTTTTGCTTGTTTGACTTTCCAATAACTAATTACAACCCAACACATTTCAAAATTGTCAAATCAAATGCTCAGCGAGGGACCAAATAAAAAACTACATGTGACAGCCTAGAGTTGGATGGCTAGCTGGACTCTATTTCTCAATAACCATAGTCCAAAGGCAAATATACTAAATAAACCCTTAAACTTTTATCACTTTTTTTTTTAAAAAAAATTTATGTTACTCACGATGTTGGGTGAAATAAAATATACTTATAAAAAAAATTATAATGGAATTTTAATTAAAATATGTTCAAGATATCATGAAATTCCATCATAATAATATTTTATAAAAAAAGGAATATATTTAAGTTATAAAAATAATTTTTAATTAATTTGTGACACTAATTCAATAAAAAAATTTAAATAACAACAAAGATAAGCTATTTGAAATTTTATTACATTCAAATAATCCTCAAAGTAACTTATACCTAAAAATAGCTATTAATTTTTTACTTGTATCCAACTAAGCTATAATTGACTTGAATTTAAGTAAACCCTTATAATTCTATTACATCCAAGTAAGCCTTAAACTTTAATTGATTAGCTTAATACACTTTTAATCTTTGACTTTTATTCAGTCAAGCCATTCAATATTGTTTGAACTAGACCGAATCAGTTGGATTAAAAATAGGTTGATATTAGTTTGAACATAATAATTGAACCGATTTTTTAGCAAACCGTTTAAAACTTACAAATAAAAATAAAAAGTTGGGATAAAAAATCGACAATTGAATTAGTTTTTATAAAACTTTTAATATATATTTAATTATTGTTAAATTGGTGTTAAACCAATGAAACTAAAAACTAATGGTTTGATCAATTCAATCACCGATCCAGTTATTAAAATGTTAAAAGCCATTATTTGGTAAAGTTATACTATTATTCTTTATACTGTATTTTAAGAAACCAACATCAATAAGTAGTTAATCGGTAAAAGTACCTTGGAGGCCCCTATACTTGGGGTCAGATTATATTTTGCCGCCTCTACTCAAAAAATGGATAAATTAGTCCTTGTATATTAGATCAAAGAGAAAAATGGTCCTTTTGTTAAAAATTTCATCCATTTCTACTATTTAAGATCGATTCATGTAAGTCAACATGAAGTGCACGTGGCATGACACTTGTTACTATCTGGTTATTTCGTCAACTACGACAGTCTTTAACAGTACAAATGAATGAAAATTTTTAACAGAAATGATCAATACAAATGAATGAAAATTTTTAACAGAAATGATCAATTTACTCTTTGATCTAACGTAAAAGGATTAATTTGCCCTTTTTTTGAGTAGAAGGGGCAAAAAACGATCTGAGTCCTAGTACAGGGGTCTCTATAGTACTTTTATTGCAATTAATCGTTTTTATAGCAACAACTAAAAATTATTTAGGAGGTTAACAAAAAAGTTTGTCATTTTGGCACGTTTTCTTTTTCTTTCGTATGCTCTGAGTAGTACACCTTTATTGGTTTTCTAGGGTTTGATTTCTTTTGTTTTCTACCTAAAATTTCTCACAATGGAGAATGAACTAGCGGGATTGAGTATTTCAAATGGTGAAGATGAGGCATGGCATGTAACAACATGTTTTTAGTAGTATCGAAAATAGTGGTTTCGGGACTACAATTCTGACAAGTGAGTCATTATTTTATTAATTATTTAATTGTTATAGGGTTATATGAAGATCATATTAAATTTTTGTTAAGAAATTTTAAAGTTTAAATAGTTAATTAAGTAAAAATGACTAAATTAAAAAATGTGTAAAAGTTGATTTCTATTAGCTAATAGGGTCAAATAGCTTTGAAAAGGTAAATTAATGGACTTGGATGGTAATTATACCATATTCTAAGTTAGTGGATGTTTATGGATAGGTTTTAGTGTAATTATAATAGTTTTTAAAGGTTAATCTTGTAATTTAATAATTAAAGGATATGTTAAACAAAACAAAAGGTAAAAAGTTGTATCATCTTCCCCATTTACTAATGAAAATCGATTCCACCATATTTGAGGAGTAAAAGTTTCGGTGAAGTTTTGCTTTGGATGCATAGTATGTATTTGATGCTTATTTTTAATGATTTTTACGTTTTTAAGCTCGTATTAGCTTAATCTAGCTAGTCCGGGGGTTAATTTGTAAAATTATTAAAATTTTAGAGATTTTCCATGAATGAGTTTGTAGTGTTAGTGAATTTAATTGATAGATTATTAAGCTTGGTTGTTAAATAGGCACATTTTGTTAAGTGATTTTTAATGAATTTGAACTTAATGACTTATTTGAGAAAATGGTAAAATTCAATGATAATTTTATGAAATAATGAAAGAAATGGTCTGTAAAGGACCTTAGAGAGAATCAGCTATCACGATATTTCATTAATTATGGTTAATTGTGAGTTTGGGATTTAGGGACTAATTTGTATAAAGTTAAAATGTTAGGGGTAAATTCATAATTTTACATTAAAATGGGTTATAAGTTAGAATCTATGAAGTTAAGCTATTTGAATTGTTTAATTGAGTTAAATTACTATTTAGATTAAGAAACAAGTCATCTGGACTTAAACCAAGGAAAAGCTAAAGTGTTGGAGTAGTCATCGGCTTTGTTTTTGTATTTCATTTTAAAATATTAAATTTGAATTTATAAGATTAATTGATATCTTTATATATGTATTTATATACTGATGATGAAGATTGTTTTGATTTGAGAAAAGGAAAGGACCGTGATTGAAATACATTATGGTATTATACTAGGCCGTGTGGTAGGCCATGTGAGCCATACCACCGTGTGTCAAGCCTTGTGGTAAGTTGTGTAACTTATTGTTTGCGAATTAGAGGCACACGGGCTAGGGACACGAGCATGTGTCCAGGCTGTATAACTCATTGTTTGTACTTTAAGTCACAAGGGCTAAGGGCACGGCTTGTGTCCAAGGTGTGTAACTTACTATTTGGTATTTAGGGTCACACGGGTCAGGGACACAACCATGTGTCCAGGACGTGTGAGGGGTTATAGGTCACATGGGTGTGTGCGTGGCCATGTGCCAGACCGTGTAACTCACTATTTTAAGCCACACAAGTGTGTGGGCCAAATTACTAAAATTTTCCCTACGGCTGTAAGCATTGTTTGAATCGAACGTAGGCCTTCCGTAGGGTCCGTATGATTTAAATTAGACTGTATAACTTGATATCTAATATTTTGATGCTGAATAATCAATTATATGTACATATAATTGATGTGATAACTGTTAAATAATAATGATCTGTATTACATGATTATGAATTGTAATTGAATATTGTATGTACATCCCTGATATCTGATATCTGTAATCTGTATCTACATTGGGTGCGAACGATATAAAGAAGGAAGTGCTGGCAGTTTAATGATCTACTGAACTGAGTGGCTAAGCCACAACACTGTATCTAAATTTGGCGATTTATCGAATATTAATCTGGTAGCTAGTCTATAATCACTCTAAAATGTGTCATACTGACACTAACTGGTGTGTAGGGTTGGATGGGTACTTGATACCCTATATGGTGTGTTAGGATGATCAGAGATGGTGTGTAATATATACGGTTAGGAAAATGTATTTGATTTTGATCTATTCTGCATCTATATCTGATCTATTTGCATCTTATCTGAACTGTTACATTATTACCAAGAATCATCTGTTTCTGATTATGTATATAAATTTGGCCAATTGCTGTTATATCTATATTGATGTTTGCCTATATATCGGTTACACAGGTTGAGTTGTAAGCTCATTCTATTTTTTGACTGCGTCGCAGGTAACCCATAGACTTAGGAGGCTTGATGTGTCAAAAGCTCGATCATATCTTTTTATTAGATATTTTACTGTTTGTTTAAATTTAAACTAACATATGTTTTATTTCAGACTATGGTTGTAAGCTTAGATTTCCACATTGGTTTGACTGGTTAGGTGTTTTCTAAATGACAAACTTTAAATTACTTTAAGGTTGGTTTTCCTTAAACGTTTTGGTGTAACCTCCAGACTTGGTTTTAACATCTAGGTTGGGTATGGGGTGTTAAATTCACATTGTGAAAAAGACAACTTACTTCAATAAATAATCTAAACAAATTTGTATTCTCGTAAAAGTATCAAAGTAAATATTTGATTCAAATACTTAGAAGGATTATTATATCGTCTATAATTCCAATTGGGGAGATGACTAGCCTTAGCTATTGGAACTGTTGGCTCCACAAGTAGAGACATAGATATACTCATTGGAAGAATGATATATTGGACTAGACCCAATATTAATTAATATTGAATTTGTTTGTGAATTAATTCACCTGTGATGTTTATAGTATGATTTACCTAAATTTTGAGTTAATCACTGACCATGCATATATAACTCATGTGCTTTGGTATAAGTGGGGGCTTATGGTCTAAAGATGATCGAGCCCGTAGCTAGTATGTTAGGTACATGACTTGTGTATAGCATGACTTTATTAGCAACAATGGAATTCATAGCTTGATTAAAGAGTTAACAATATCCTCTCATTGGCATTGTGTGGATTAATAAATATGGAATGTGGCAACGAGTTGCTTGTTCTCAAACAAATAATTTATCACAGTCATTTGTCGACAGTGATCATACTAATCATTTAGAAGACACAATGGTGATAATGAGATAAAATAAGATTGTATTAAGTGAGCAGATTTAACTTAAATGAATCAATGATATCATATAAGGGTAACACACACATGATGAGGTAATTGGACAAAGCAGTTGGATAAATTGCTTTCGTAAAGAATATACAATAAGGAGTTTTCAATCATGGTACTGAGTGTGGATTGACTCTATGATTAAGTAAATTGCGAATTATCGGAACGATACTTCTGGACATAATTGCAATTACTCAAGCATAATTATATATGTCTGATTAGCCCATCTGTTAGCTCAACAAAAACTAGATCGACTGCATTTGAATTAGAAAAAAATTCTACGACTTTGGAAATAATTTAATTGAGTTGATTTATTCGATATGGAATTAAATTAGGCGGTCGTGAGAATTGTTCAACTAGAGAATTTGATTAAAGAATTTTATTTAAAAATTAATTTGAAAAATCTCAGTGATTTTTAAAAAAAAATTAATTTTGATAAAGAAAAATTAAACTAATTAAATTAACTAAAACAAATATGATTTTTTGAAAATTAATTTTGAAGTCAAATAATTGACCCAATAGGTAATTAAACTTGAAAATTAGACCTGAGATCGAAAATTAGGCCTGAGAACCCAAAACTAGTCGATAACAAGCTTGGGGTGCCATAAGGGTGTTGCACCTACAATGACACCACTGAACACAACAATGTCAGCGATGACGACAGTGATGATGACATTCTAGTGGCCGTCGGGTGATCCTTTGGCGATTGAGCAATGAAAGAATTATACTTCTATTGGGACTCTACCAAATAATTTGATTTTAGATTAACTATTTCAAAAATAATATAATATTAAATTTAATTTAATATTTATCTTAATAATATTTTATTAATTTAAAATTAAAGTGATTATCTTAAAATTAAATTAATTTAATATTTATCTTGTAAATAAATACTATATTAATTTAATATATTTAATCTAATATTTATCTTAATAAATATTATATTAACTTATATTAAAATAATTAAATTTAATTATAGTTAAACTCTCTAAATTTTCCTATATAAATAGAATCATGATTCATTATTTTTCACAGAGGAGAAAATTTTATCTTCTATCTGGGTTTTCTAACATGAGAGTTGCCGCTTACCAGTGGCATTGGGGGAACTATAAAATGGGGTCTGTCCTTTGAGTGCTTTTGCAATTTGCCCCTCTGGTTGTTGTGGACCCTACAAATCCACCCCTAATCAATCATTATGATTGTTTCACTTTCTCATTTTTTATGGTTTTCTTTTTCTATTTGGATTTGGACACTAAAGAAATCCTTTTGACGTGGGTCCTTAGTATTTCTAACTAGTTTTAGTATTTCATGCACACCTACTCATATATTTTGGCTATCCTCAAGATTCGGGAAAAAAAAATGAAATTTAAAAAATAAATTTGGGTAAAAATTTTTGACCCGAGCCTAACCCAAATATTATTTTATATAAAATAAACATTATATTAATTATATATGTTAAATAATAATTATATATATTTATATTTATATTTAAAATCATTAATCTAATAAGAGTTAAACCAATTACCTAAAACTTAAAAAATATTTATTCAACTAAATAATTTAACTCAAAATATTTTTAAAAATTATATTTAATAAAATAAAATATTTAT
Organism: Gossypium hirsutum; assembly: GCF_007990345.1. Taxonomy (NCBI): domain Eukaryota; kingdom Viridiplantae; phylum Streptophyta; class Magnoliopsida; order Malvales; family Malvaceae; genus Gossypium; species Gossypium hirsutum. The sequence goes on from NC_053436.1 coordinate 32,220,275, forward strand.
TATATTTATTTGTGTTTTTTTAATATACAACATTTATTATATGATAATATTTTTTTAATATAAATACTTTTTAATGTTTAAGATTTTTATTTTTAATTATTTTTAGTAAATTTAGTGTATTATATATATTTTTTAAAATTTTAATTTTAAATAAATAATAATCTAAAAAATCAAATATGGACGGGTCAAGTCAGGCTTGAGTTTACTTTTCTTAAATTGGGCCTGACTTGAACAAAAAAGTAAGATCATTTTTTTAGTTGAGTCGGGCCCAAATTTAAAAAATTGATCTAGATACATTGCATGTGCTTGACCCATGAGCACATCTAATTTCATAGGATAAAATATAATTAATTGATATAATGACAGTAATAATGGGTGTTTTTATTTCCACAAATGAATTGTAACAGCCTATTTTTCAGTGATGTCGGAAACAATGGTTTTGAGATCACAATTTTGACGAGTGAGTCCGTAAATATTATTAATTAGTATTTACGAGTCAAATCTAATGATATGGTGAATTTTGATTTGACAGTTTATATTAATTGGTTAGTTAGTCACAGCACAAGTGGTTTGAACCTAAAGTTAGTGATTTTAAAAAAAGAGGTATCAAGACATCGTTTTTGTAAACCGAGCTTGTAAATATTTATATTGAATATTCACGGAGCTATTATTTAGGTGAATTGAAGTTTAGTCCAAAAATTGTAGTGATTAGATAATTAATTAAGAAAAAATGATTAAATCATAAAACCGTAAAAATTAATTGCTATTGAATTTTAACAATTAAATGAATTAAAAAGTAATGTTATAAAGATTTGAATGACAATTAAGCCATTATATTTTGTAATAGATGGTAGTGCTTGCTTTCTTTAATCATGTTAAAATTAGTTTAAAACTTTAAAACATAAATGTCATCATCTTCATTTTTGTATTCCACCGAAAATAAAACCTCAAAACTCCACTTTTTGAGAAACCAAGGTTCGGCCAAGCTTAGGTTCTTTTCATGGAAAAGTTTTTCGTAATTTTTATGTTTTTGAAATTGTTGTATTTTAATTTAGTTAGCCTAAGTGTTAAATCGTAAAACTATTAAAAGTTTTAAAAATTTTCATTGATGTTATTTGAAGTTTTTGAATGTTAATGGTAGATTTTAAAGTTTGGAAGTGAAATAAAATTAATTTGTAAAGTGAATTTTGTTAGTTTTAAGTTTAAGGACTAAAATATAATAATGTAAAGTTTGATATGAAATTTCTAAAATTTATGTACTTAGAGGGCTGTACATGGATGGAATTGAAATTGAATTGTAAAATAAAACTTGAAATTGAAAGATATAATTGTTTCGATTTTAGGTGTAAATTGAATAAAATGTAAAACTTGAGGGATTATTCGATAGATGAAATTAAATTGTCATATAACTTTAGTATGCTGTTAAATGACTGTTGCAATTGATAATTTAATTAAATTATGCTTTAGATCGAGATTTTCAACAATCGGAGGATAGACACAGAAAATGAAAAATTGTTGAATAGTCATTGACACCTTATTCGTTGTTGTTTTTGTCAGCAAAGTTCATATATGACTTACTTTTTAAATTCAAATATAGTTGTAATACTTTGATTTACATTTTGGATCGAATTGTTAGGTATATATATTATCTTAGTATCAAATGGATTAATTCGATAAGACTTGAAATGTATGATAAATATAGGAAGATACATAACATCAAAAGGATGTAAATTGTTATATGAATGAATTAATTTGTAAGAAATGTTGATAAATGAATTGATAGTTGTTTATGATTAATCAAATCATATTGGTGTGAATTTGATTAATTATTAGATAGATGACTTAAATAAATTAGATGTGTATAAGATAATTAAACTCTGTGTAGAGTATTGCACGATATTGAGATGAATTTGATACATGCTTTAGTTATTGGAAGTGTTGTGATAACATGAATGTATTGAATCTTGAATAAGTGTTCTTGATAGCACTAGGGTGCTCCTGACAGTACTTTCGTACTCTTGATAGCACTATAGTGCTTCTAATAGTACTTCATACTCCTGTTAGTACTACGGTGCTCCTGATAGCATATTCATGTTTTTGTTTGCACTACGGTGCCTTGATTGTACTTTTATGCCCTTGATTGCACTTTTGTTCCCCTGATTTTTCTTCGGTGCCTCCATAAGCACTTCGATGCCTTTATTTGCATTTGTTGTGTCTCTGTTCAGCACTATGACATTCCCTGGTGAGATATAATTACCCAAGTATTCGAATCGAATTACTAATATTCATCGGGATATTTGATTAATAGAGAAAGGGAAATGTATGTTAAATTATCATGAGAAAACATTCAAATGATATATGATGATTAAATGATATGAATGATACTGAATTGATATAACGTATGTGGTTGGTAATGTCTTGAATGATACATACATATACATATACTACTTGATATAATGTTATATATATTGAATTATATGTGGGATTTACCTTATTACTATGGAATGCTATATCAGGTTAATGATAACACGTATTCTAAATGGATACGTACATTGTGTGGATGAAATGATATTAATGGTATATTGTTGACAACTCCGTTGTATGGTACTATATTGACATAACAAGTAAATGTTGGATTGATACATGAATGGAATGATTGATGAACTCACCTTGATAATGTGAAACGTTGTAATAGGTAGTTGAGTTTAATTAATTATTTCAATATGTTTAATAATGATTTGCGGTAAGTTTACTCTTTTAAATCCTATGAACTTACTAAGCATTTGAAATGCTTACTTTGTTTCGTTTTTTTTCCTGTAATTGACGTTTACGGAATTTGTCAGATCAGATCACTCAAGAGCTCACACTTTCCAGCTTTTGTCTTGGTAGATTTTTAATTTTTTCTAGACCCGATTATGTTAGGCTTGCACTTATGTTGTCTTGAATGTTTATAAGTTTGGTATATTGATAATGATGAATATTGATGTTATGCTATGACAAGATGTATATAAATGTGCAAATTAGTAACATGGTGAATGTGTTTGTGGCAAATGAATGACCCATGTTGGTAATTTGGTATGATTGGCTTGATTGTATAAACTTGGGTATATGTAATCATGAAGATATTTCATGTTTATTTGAAATAATCGATGTGAATTGAATGTGTTCTGTTTCGAACTTAGTTGTAGCACTTCGTAGCTCAAGTCTGACGACTGGATCGGGTAAGAGGTGTTACATGAATTAAGAAACCATCATATGTTCTTAATTGATATTCAAAAAATAAAAAATCAATAAAATAAGACACATGATGATTTTTTTAATCCTACTTGTGAAGTTAAAAAAAGAACTCACCACTAATGATCAAATTATAATCCTTAAATAAATTAGTTAATTGTTATGTCTTTTAATTATAAATGTATAAAAAGGAAATAAGACCAAATGAATAATTTTTTTACAATTTTTTCAAAAATATTAATTGCGATAGACATCCTCAAATTATGACCTAAATTTTAAATTGATTCATAAATTTTAAAACATTTTAATTGAGTCCTTAAAATATTGATATCGTATCCATTGGTCCCTTCCATAAGCCTAGTAGTTAGCTTAGACATTATTGCCTCATTTGATTAACATGAGGAAGGAAAAAGCTTATTTATTACATATGTATTACAATAGTTAGACATAAAATAAAGAATAGTTAGTACAAATTTAAACTTAAAATTGTCGATTGAGTCTTAGCTCGATTGGCATGGACATTGTTGCCAATGTAGGAGGACATGGATTCGAGTGCGTTGAAGCGCATTTATCCTCCTATTTATGGGTTGGGGAGGGCTATGGCTAGTTCTAGGTATTGTGTTAAAAAAAGAGCAATATGATTAAAACTTATAATGAGATTGTTCAAAAAATTTTAAATTTAAAATTAGAAAGATGAGTAATAAATCTTGTAAAAAAAAGATTTCTTTAAAATAAGCAAAAATTTTCCTTCTCTTTGGTAATCATAAGCCATGGGAATGGCTAAATATTACCAATTGAATTAACTTATTGGTACTGACCAATATACTAAAACATGTGTAAGAAACAATGCTCCTACCAAACATAGCATAAATGTTAAATTGGATATGAAATGGAGCTTAAATTATGTGATCAAAATTTACAAATATATATATTTTGATACATCATATCTAAGTTATCCATGCAATAAGTATAAAAGTGTTTAAAATTTAATTTAAGTGTTTTAAACATACTCCATGTTAGATCCAATTTAACATTGAATATTTAAGCTAATTATTAGGTTGATTGAATGAACAAAATAATACAATATTGATAATGGGGATTCAATTAGAAAACAATTGAAATTTAAGGACTAATTTAGAAATTTAGATAACAGTTTAGGGATATTAAGTGTAAGTAATCATAAAACAAAAGAGAATTAGGAGAAACCTCACAGTCACAGCAAGTGGGGAAGACTGAAGAGGGAGGTCCACCGCATAAAAGTCCAACTGCACCGATTGACGTATAACAAACTTTACCTAACTGCCTAACTGCCACACGAGGAATTCGCCGAGGAAAAAGGGATCGCCGAGGAAATGGAAAAGTCGGAATAAAGCAGAAAGCAAGCGGTTGTTTCTGTTACGGCCATACCGGATAATCGTACGTCGATCAGTTGTTCTTCAGTCTACGGCTTTGAAGATATTATTTATTAACCGCATTTAATTGATTTATACCCTCTTCCTTGAAGTGTAAACCCTAAAATGAAAATCTAACTATGCTTATAGTCTATGTGCTTTTTTATTTAATAATATCAAATTAGATTATTTAATATTTTTAAAATAAAATTGCTTGCATGACCAACTTAAAGTCCAATTTAACATATTTTTTTATTTGTTTCGTATGTGTAATATTGGTTACATAAGTCTTTCAAAGGTGTCAATTAAATTTCAAAAGTAAATGGCATAATTAAACCTAAATATTTGATTAAGAAAGAGAACAAGGCAGAAAAAGGTTTTAATTAAAAAAATGATAGGTAAGGAAGGGTTTAAAAGCAATGTCGGCTGACTGCCTAACTCTGAAGCAGCATTGAAAACCACGCAACTAAGCCATAAAAACAAGTGGCCCAATTTACAGCTACTTTCTTTTTCCCATTCCTTTATTTTTGTTTTTCTATATATTATTTCCTGCATTTCACGTACGAAACCATGAAGAGCTCTCCAAAGCCACCCAACACTCTCCTAAAATGATTATTACAGCATAATAGATCCATGATATGGTTCATATATATATATATGTATTATACACATATAAATATATGATATTATATTTAATACAATATATGATTTTAAAGAATTAAAATTATCGATCACACATTATAAAAAAATATATATATCTGAAAAAACAATATTAGTAATTCAATTTAATTACTTTTATGTATTAAATATAAATATAATGGGTTTAGAAACCACCTCTTAAAAAATTAGAAACCTTTAAAAATAAAAACCCTCTACTGTCTATGTACCGGATTATAATCCTCTATATTTTGATGTGAATTAAAAGAATCTTATTCTTTAAAAGTTTTTTATAATAATTTTATTTTAACGATATTATTGTTACGGTGTGAGCATATAAAAACTAAACACATATTTCAAGAATACAAAAAAAAAATCCAAATAATATAGATATTATATACTTCTAAAGAGAGAGTAGGGCTAGTCAGAAACTAGTGGCTCTAAATTAACTTGTTTTGGAGCTGAAGGAATACCATGAACTGCTGGGATATAATCTCCTCATCATTTAAACCTAATAATTAAACAGGAATTTCACCATATATTCACATGCATATATTAGAAATGGAGGGCTGAGGTTAGATAAATCTGCCCTTAATTAAGAGAATGAACTTATCATGTGAGCAATACCTGATTTGTGTAAAGTAAATATTATGATAGTAATAACTAAGGAATTGTATTTTCTGGTAAAGGACTCACTCATTGATGAAAAATAATAATTGCCTTGGTTTGGCACTTGGCAGGTTGGTCCTTGGGGCAAAGATCAGTAACCTTCACTTCATCTACCAATCACTGACTAGCCTGTATTTACAAACTAAGAAAAGGGTTACTGTTTCAATATACATATATATATATATAAATAAACGAACAGAAAACCCTAGCTATACTCTAAATTCTTAAGGCATATTGCTATATTACTATATAGTTGGACTGATATTCTCCATTTGATTTTATGCTTTTGTTCCAAAACCAGATTTTAAGTATTCCTTGACGTGTCCAGAGAAGAGTTATCATTTTGCTTTTTCTTCATCTTTTCATCACCTCCACAAGTGTTGAACAAAGACCTAAAACTCACTTTTTGTCTTTTTGCTTTTTCTTTTCTAGATCTGATAAACAGGCACGTGTTGTATATATTGTTTTTCCAAATGGTATAAACCGAAAGTAGTTCTAGTTCTTCCCATAATGATCGAATATCATAATCATGTTGATAGGGATGGTATATATAAAAATAACACCCTCTCTTTCCAAATAACTAGACTGGTGCAATCTAGAAAAACACTGAATCAAGCAACCTTTACATAACCCTTTTTCCTGTGAGTGACAATGAAATTCAACTAAATTTAAAATCGAGTTAAATTAAAATTTAAATGAAAATTAAACTTTTCTTATATTATTTTCTTTAGTCATAAAATTTAAATCTAAAGCTTATTTAAATGACATCAAATTTCTTACCACTCGATTTAACATTGGTACCTTAAAAATTAAATTTAGATCGCATATACAAAGCATCTATATATCACATCACAGTAATTAAAACTAAATTTTTAATCTAACTTCACTAACTACTTAATGTTATGTTTGAGAACATGAAATAAGAAATTTATGAAATAAGAAATTTAAATTTTGATATCATTTGTTGTTATAAATTATAAGAATAAAATGCATACAAATAAATAAAATTATTGTATTTTACTATTAAATAGACATCTAACAAAAATATACTAATAATCATGAATACTATGTTTCCAATTGTGTTAACACTCAAACAATATTTTTAAAACCCAAATTCTCAGATGTTATCTAAAAATTTTTTTATCCAAACTAAAAACCCCTACATCTCTTGCCAATGCACATAGATAGTGACTTGTGAGGTGTATTTAGTAGTTTATTAAATGTACTTTACGGATGACCCTTTGGGTTCAAACTTGAGAACCACATGTTAAACATCAATCCAGAAGATTCTATTGGTTATTAATTGTCTTTTCACTATTCGTAAAGATATAATCTCAATTGATCCAGTGTCTTGAAAGGCCTTTCAGGATCCTTGATTAAGCGTAATAAAAAGGGTAACATCAAAGATATAATAGGGCAGTCCACAAAAACTAGTACCCAATAAAAACTATGCAACAGACGCTAGTCATCATGTATTGCTGCGAGGGAACAAGTAAATAAATCACAAAGATGAACGTGACCTACCATATCATTGTTTATATATACATCAATGATTAAGGTCGTGGTCGGTTAGTTCTCCAATACAATTTATCGTTCCAAGGTAGATTAGGACTGGTCTACAAATGTCAAAAAAGGGTTCTATATCTCATTCTTGTGGGGTTAAATAGCCAAATATTAATCACAGTGGTCCATTAGCTATACTAGCTAAGAAGCTCCAGTCCTGTGAAGGCCTCGTGACCATAGGAGGCTGAATCTTATCAGTAACTAAGCTGAAGCCCTAACTAGTAAAATACTCGGTACTTAATCCCATATTCATCCACCATACCCTTTCTTTCCTAAGTCAAGATTGTAATTTTATTGACCCAGAAGCGGAACTACAACATTTCAATCCTAGAGGTTCTTCCAGGTTCTAACCATAGAACATCAGCCCAGGGCCAAGCCACCGTTCATCAAGTTATAACCTAACAGAAACTATAAACTAATACTTTCCAAAAAGTAATCCCCCTAACTTCAAGAGGAAAGAAGTTTTATCTTCTTGACGCCTTCATACTGGTTGTTCCTCTTGAGTTAAATATATAAAAAAAGTTTGATACTATAGTCCTCTCCCTCAACCCTTTCACTCAACAACAGTCAACTTACAAGAAGCATATGTATACATTCTAGAAATAAGCACACAAACAAGTGAACAGAAACAGTACAAGAAATTCAGGCAGATTAAGCGTGTCAGAGTTATAATATGGCAGCGTGACAATTTGTGAACTCAAGTGAAGGAAGCTATGCATACCATATTTTCTTTCTCACGTCCTACGCATGCCAGGAGGCACAATATCTCCAAGTAACCCTTCATCTTTTGGCAGCTGTGAGGTGGGTTCTGGCAGCGCACGAGATTCTCTTACCTCAATGGGCAGTTGCTGTGACTGCGTTGTGCTTGGAGAAATTCCCCTATGTAACTGTACCCCTTGTGAATAATAAAATTGAGAGACTCCAGGAGTAAACTGACCGGCAAAGGCAGCTTCATGGCTGATGAGTCCACCACGGGGGAAACCGACACTATGATGACAGTGTTGACCTTCATATGTAGTAATGACGATGGTGGGATCTTCAGAGGATCGTTCCACCCTCTTCTTCACTGTACATTTGCTGTTTGTGCAGCGATAGTAACTCCTGTAAAATTAAATAACTGGCTCAGCTTTTGCGCAAGATTCTGAAAATTTTCTTTCCATCAATTAATAATTTGCCTGAAGCCATAATTGATTTTTGTTACTCTACATGTGCTTCATAAATTTGATCTCACTTTAGGTAATGCATAGAGATGGTGCATTCTCACATAAAATATGGCTGAATTAAGAAAAAAAGTATTTATGCAGTTGAAAAATAAGATTAGTCAAATTAATAATTAAAAGGATCGTGGACCTAAGATTTAGAGAAGGTTTTAATCTGCATAGACACGTCTTATCAATCATATAATGAACTGATGGAATCTCATCCTATGACACAATAGTGGTTTAATAATCAACGTATTGGACTTTTGTTAAAGAAAGATATCATTAACTCTAGTTTATAACCCTTTGATTTCGGAGCATCTTTTGTCAATGAACTGATGGAATCTCCTATAATAAAGAGCAAAGAAGGTAGAATTCATCAAAACACAAACTTCTGAAAAGAAAAATTTTTATTATAATATTGGAAAGTGAAAATATGGTTTACAATGTTTCACTTTGAAGTTTATTTTGTTGAACAGAAAACAGGCATTGAATCAAGATTGAAAAGTGGATAATATGTCAGTTTTCTCTCAATCATATTCATAATAGAGAAATAGCAACAGACCTAGGAAATGGACTATTTTTAACAGCTTTTTGTCCATATTTTCGCCATCGGTAGCCATCTTCAAGATGATCAACTTCACTCTTGGTCATAAAAGCAAAACGTGGCTGCCTAATTCGCTTTTGCCCCTTCTTCCTCACCTTACTCCTACAAAAATATTCCACCTACAAATGATCAAAATGGAAAGAAAAAAAACCTAAAACAAAAGATTTTTTCTTTAAAAAAGGTTGATGCATATGTTTTAATCTACTTGCTAAATATTAAATCAGTGGTTCATTACTTGTTATTCTCCCATGCATCAGTGTGTTAATCTTTAACAAAAGATAACTATAATCAAAATGTCCGGGACCTGTCTAAGCAATTTCAAGCTATGTAATTGAAAGAAATATGAAACTTGCAACTACTAAGGTAAATATCTCCAATGTAATCAAGAAAATAACTGAAAAATATTTATATACTTTATATACTGCAATGTGATGAAAATCAAGTTTCTAAGTAAGACAATGAACTTTCTAATACCATGAAAGGCATCAATATGGGAGAAACCCATGATTTTATGAGATGTCTGATCAATGCCCATTTACAGCAAAGAACATTTTATGAATCTAAATGCTACTAAATGTCAATAAATAAAGTTATAGTTTTTCTATTTCTTTTTCAAGAATGCATTTAAAAAACAGGCAGTAAGTAAAACTATAAACCGCATTTCCCGATTCCTGAAACAATGAAAACACATCTCGGTATATATTGCTTGAGAGAGGGGATGAATTCAGAACAAAAGACAGACTTCATACCAAAAAAAGGAACATGTTCCTAAATTATTCTAATTTGCAGTATCTAAGATTAAAGAGGATTTTCCCAGCTATACTTCCGCTTTTTACCTAAAAAAAAAAAAGATTTCTCAAAGCAAAGCACGCCATTCCCGCCGCAATAACGGCGGTGTTGAAGGCCACTTCGTTAATAGGCAAAAAGTCGCTGTTATTTTTCGCCCTCTCTATTTGCCTTAATTGGACCAATTATTTCCCTAAATTTACGAAACTGCCTCAACCCTTCTTCCCCAACTTGCATGAAACAAGGTTGTTATATTTTTTTTATACAGTTTCGCTGTACGGACACCGAAATTTGCATGACTTTTGATACGGTGGCTTTTATTACCATCTGTCATTTTTGCCCACCGAAATCGTACTTAATTACAACTCAGTCTCATAAAGTAGCACAAAACAACAAAAGATAAAGGTTTTTAAAATTATTTTTTAACTTTCATCATTGGTTCACTAGTACTCACGGTATCTCAGGCGGTTTCCCGCCGAAGCCCGTAGATTTCTCCGGCGGATCCTCGCTGGAGCTCGACGACACTGACGGATTCGATGTCGGCACTTCAGCTGACCCGACCGGATTCGACGCTGCCCCTGAACACGAATCACCAACGCCACCAGCTGCACCACAGCTTTGCGATTGCGAGCCGCTACAATTTCCCGCCAAACCACGACTGGCGTCGGTTCGGTCTAGTTCACCGAACCTTTCAATCTCATCGGCATGGTCCGGTTGTAGAATATTCCAACCAAACTCACTCAGTATACTGCTTTCCCTATCGAAGAAGTAATTGATGCTATCGGAGACTGAGTCAGGTCCAGCAAGTGTCCAGCTCGAGCTCGAATCGGATTTAAACTCAGTCCCAGCTGGATCAAGCCCCTCTTTATCTTCCATCCTCTAAACCTTCATCCAAAAAAAGAATAGAACATACAAAGAAAATAACAGGATTCAAAGCACGTCCAAATGAAATCTAAAAGAAAACGTAGAGAGAAAATAAAACAAAAAAAAGGAATGAAGGAGAGAGAGCTAGGGTTTTTGGCTAGTTTTTTTTTCCCGTCGTCCAAACAGAAAAAGAAAAAGAAAAAGAAAAAAAAGGAAACTGAAAAGTACGCGCGAGTAAGAGAGATTGGGGGAGAATAGACAAAAGATAAGTTCAGAAAAATCGGCGTCAACTGAAAATAGTGACGGGAGTTTGATATTTAAGCAAAGGAGGTGAAAGAAGATGAAGAGCAAGGGAAGCGGGTGTGCGTGGGCCCACGCGCATGAATGAAGAGAAAAATAGAAAGAGATACTTTCCGACATAAGCATGTTTTTTTCCCTCTCTTGGCAATGCTTTTTTTAATGTTAATTTTTTCCTCAAGCGTTCGGGTATTTGAGATATACCTTGAATTTTATTTAAATTTGAATTAATTCTAATTTTAAATAAAATAAAAATAAACTTTCTCAATATTATTTTATCTATACATGATATTCGTGGGATATTTTTTTTTGAAGGACATCCAGTTTATTCCATTCAATAGATGTTGAATGTTAATTTATTTTATTTTTGAAGTTGCAAGTAACTATATCAATTATTTTAATGAGAATTAATCATTTTAGGATAAAATAATTTTAATTCAAATTTAAATTAATTAATTAAACTCAACTATCGAAAATAATTTTCACAAACCTGATACTCAAAAGTCCTAATCAATTATTTTAGGGTAAATTACATTTAAGTTCACTAAACTATTAGTAAGTTTATGTTTTAGTCACTCAATTTCAAAAATTTACAAAATGATCGTTGAAATATTCTAAACTTTTCATTTAAGTCACTGATGTAATAACCCAATTTTCAATGGTGTTGAAAAATGGTAGTTTCAGAACCCCATTTCCAATGAGTGATAATAATATTTACTAGTTTATTTTGAATTATATTGAATTTTGGTTTAGAAATTCTATTGAATTGATAATTAATTAAAGTACAGATGCAATGACCCTAAAGTTAGTGGTGTAGAAAAAAGAGGTATCACGACCTCATTTCTGCAAACCAAGCATGTAAATATTTACGGACTTATTATATAGGTGAATTGAATTTTGAATAAATAATTTTTTCGAATTAGTAACTAATTAAGGTACAAATACTAAATTGTAAAAGAGATAAAATTTAATTACTATGAAATTATAATTAATTGAAGGACCGATTGAGGAATTGGACCCTTCCAGTAATGTCAAACGGTAGTGGACGTTGTTTGTCACCCGCTTAATTGATTACTTAAGATTTATTAAATCCAATTAGATTAATTAAATATAAAACTAGACATATAAGTAAAAATTAAAAAGAAAACACATTATATTTACCAAAAGAAAAGGAAACACATTATTTCTTCCTTTTCCTTCTCCACGAAAACAAGAAGGAAAAATTGGGGTTTTGAGTTTGAACTTCAGTCCTTCAAAATAGGTAAGTATACAAGTTCATTTCTTGTAATTTTTATGTTTTCAAGGTTGTGGTAGTTTGATTTAGTTAATCTGTATTTTATTTTTCGAAATTGCCAAAGTTTCAAAATATTTCCATTGATGAATGCTTGAAGTTATTGGTGTTATTTGGTTAGATTTTAAGCTTAGATATGAAAAAGGACTAATTTGTAAGGTTTAATTGTTAATTTTTAACATAGGGACTAAAGTGTAAATATTTAAAATTGAGGATAAATTTATGTAATTATGGATAATAGAGGGCTGTAGAAAGAAGTAATTGAAATCGGATTGTAAATCAAATCTTAAATTTGAAAGATATAGCTATTTTGGTTTTAAGGACTAAATTAAATAAAATGCAAAAATTTAGGGAAAATTTTAAAAAGTGAAATTGAACTGGTTTATGCTTATAATAGAATGGTATAAGGTAATTGGAATTGATAAATTATAAGAATTATTATAGACCGGGAATTGAGTCAATCTGAAGATTATCGAGGAAAATGAGAAATTGCATATCAATCCCTAACTCTTTATTGTTGTTGTTGTTGTGTTGTTGTTTTTCCTAAGTAAGTTCATACAGTTTATAATCATTATAAATGTTGATTAACTGTGTTATAAATACTTGTATATATACTTAATAAATCTCGAATGAAATGTCAATGATATAAAAGTTGAATTGGGCTTAAATGAAAGGTATTTAGATATTATATAATTTGGAAGGAAAAAAAAAAGATACAACAAATGCCAATTGTTGACTATAAAGGAAAAATTTTGTCAATATAAACAAAGGCTTCAGCCTCAATAAGAAGAGAACATTATAACATGTTGGCAACCAACTTTACTATAACTCAAGCACAATATATCTAGGGTGACTATAAGCATCTGACACGATAAGCGAACTGGCCCTGTAGGATCCAAAGTAGCGAGTAAAACAACAAGAAAACTGACATCCACGAAATTAAAGAGGACGACGACAAATCTATCCCTAAAAACACTTGCATAAGCAAGACTACTTACAAAAACAAGACTAAGACTTGTATAGGACAAGACAAAATCTTTCATCAATTTCATAAGAGAAAGGAAGAATTATTAAATAAAGGAAAACAATACAAAACACATAAACTTAAAGCAACATGGGTCCAAATCGACTTGTGAAATCACTTATTATACTGAAATACCATCAAAATAAAAATAGATCAAGGAACTGGCGAAGAGCCACCTTTTGAGTATCTATAGCCAGTCTATTTTCCTAGTGGAATTGTTGATGATTGGTGGAGGTTCAACGATGGAAAACATTGATGTCTGTCGATCACAGCCTATGAAGAAAGCAAAGATATCCAAAAAAAATGTCAATTGAAGAGAGAAAATAAATAAAGTGAAAGAGGAGAAAGAATACGAGATCAAAGATGATGGAGGGCAAGTAGCGTTGGCTAACAGCCTAACAGCTACTCATTAAGAGATTTTCCCTTTAGAGTAGCAGTAAATGGGTCGAGATGCAATATATAGGTAAAACCCTAAAAAAGAAATTTATTAAAACTTAAATTACACGTTGTTTCCATATTAAGTTATACTTTTACTATGATTTAAATTATTAAATTTCTAGTTACACTTTTTTTTTGGATGAATGATGAAATTCATTGATCCAAGAATGCAGTTAAACTATTACAAAAGAAAAAAAAACTATACAATAGCTTTAAGTTATGCAAATAAATTAACCAATAATACCTCAAGAAGCACAAAGTGAAGCATTTATAGGATCAGTTCTATTGATTGGTCTTCCTCCTAAGCGAGCCTGCACAATCTCTTTAATCTGCACTAAGACAACATCTTCAGTCAAGAAAGATACACCAAAATACCTCTTGTTCCTTTATCTCTATATCACATACAAATATGCACACCAAGCAAGCTTGAGTATAGAAACAAGCAAGGACTTTCCTTTAAGTTTCAATATCGCCTAAGCTAACTTTTGTTCTAAGTTCCTATAGCCCTATGGATGGAGAAAATGTGTAAAACTGGCTGCCACTCCTTCCTTGAAAAGCTACACTAAAAGAAAATGTGATCACATCTCTCTAAAACATCCATATAGAAAAAACAACAAGTACTAATCAAAATCCCAAAAGCAAACAAACGATCTTGCGTTGGGAGTTTATTAAGAATGACCATCCAAGCAATAAGAGAATGTTTGGGAATATACAAAGGGAACCGTAGCAAACAGTTCCATTCCACCTTTATACAACGAGTTCTAATTGCCTTCCACAATCGCAAAGTACTCACTTTAGCATTAGCAAACTGTTGAGAAGTGACAGCAACCAAAGGCTTCAACTTAAGCTTCCTTCGCCAATTCCAGCTACTCTTCGAAGTAGGAGCCACATCTAGAAAAATCCTACCCTTTAACACATATTCACTAACCCAAGTGATCTAAAGAGACCCCTCTCCTGCAAGCAAGGCACGGATAAGCTGCAGAATACAAGCTTGATTCAATTCTACCACATTTTTTAGTCTCAGGCTCCCTCATATTTAGGTAAACAAATCGCCTGTAACACCTTTAACCCGTACCCATCGTCGAAATAGGGTTTCAGAATATTACCGAAACATTCAGAACATTTTACAGATAATTCTTTTAAATTGCTATTTATTTACTGAGATAATTCAAAACGTCCCTTAATTGGATCTTCGAGGTCCAATACGAGCATTAGAATCAAGTCGGGACTTAATCGAAAACTCATAAAATTTTTCGCGACATTTCAAAAATTTTCCAAGGTGCAAGGCTAACACGCCAGTGTGGCCTAGGGGCACACCAGTGTGGTCAGACCATGTACTACACATGCCTGTGTCCCTAACCCGTGTAACTCTTTGACTTTTAAGGCATGAAGAAATTGAAGTCACACGGCCAAGTCACATGCCCGTGTGCTAGGCCGTGTGACGAATTTTATTTTTGAAATTTAAGTGCAGTTTTCACATGGCCGTGTAACACGCCCGTGTTCGAGGCTATGTCAACCACACGGCTAAGACACACACTCGTGTCTCTGCTCATGTGCCCAATTCTGAGCATTCTGTTCCTCATTTTTAAGTTGCAGGGGACATACGGCCGGACCACATGCCCATGGGACAAGCCATGTGTCACACACAGCCAAGACACACGCCCGTGTGTATGCCCGTGTGGACAAAATAAGACCATTTCCTAGCCTCATTTGTTACCCAAGACTTACCATTTTCCTGCACCAATCACAAGCATATATCCACCAATCCAACATCATATTCACATAAAATTTGCCATCAACCATGTGGTATTATCTCATGCATCAAAAGATATAAACTTACTCTTAACATAAACTTATATGCTAACATAATTCCAACAACCTAACACATAATAAACACTTATGTGATTACCAAAATATTACTTCAAAAATAGCCAAACTTAGACCATTACTAACCACTTCAATGATTAGATTACAAAACAACAATTACAAGCCATCATTTGGCCAAATAAGCGTATACATGCCATTATATCAAAATGAGATTTCTACTTGTACCAAAATGAGATAGTGGATAGTGTGATTACTGCTCCGATCGACTTCCAACCTTCACGACGTTTGAGCATTATAAAACAAGAAAATTAACCGGAGTAAGCATTTTATGCTTAGTAAGTTCGTATAACGAAAAATAAACTTATCGATCATGTTTAATAATACAAGCATAGATAAATTTACATTCCCTCGATTTTGGGTAAGCTACCTAAACACACATACACTTATTCAACAAGTTAGTCACTTAATCACATATGATATCAAGTAGACATAGATGAGCTCATCACATTCACCTTTCCACACTTCGAGGGTCCTTTCCGTCGAACTATTGAAATCTCGATGGATGTTCGGGTGATATACACATGTGCAAAAGTACCTATTAGGGTACATAATATAAAGACACACTTTTGAGCTGTACATTTTACAGTAGGATTACTAATCCAGGCTAAAATCCTATCTGTGGCATGTGCTCTAAAGAGCTTAATATGGATTATCCGTCCGGGCTAAATCCAATTTATAATATAAGCTCAAGAGGGCTTACATTAGAATTACCCATCCGAGCTGAATTCTATCTGCAACATATGCACTGTTATTCTTAACCCATCGAAATTCAACATTCAACTAGATCATGACAATTTGTCCATTTTTCACAACTTATGACTATTTCATAATGTGTATCATCTCATACATATCAACACAATCATACAATTCAATTCAAATATATTAACATACATATTTAATTTATACGAACTTACCTTGAAAATGATTCGTATTTGAATGTTAACTAATCTGAAATCTTTTGCTTTCCTCAATCTAGTTCCGTAGTTGGTCTTTCTGGATCTATATGGATAAATTTAACTACTAATCTATCACATCTCATTTACATTTGCATTTTATTACATCCTAAGTAAAATTATCATTTTGCCCCTATCCTTTTCAAAAATTTTGATTTCGTCTCTAAGCCCGGAAAATGAAATTCATGCAATTTACTCCCTATTCTAAGCCTAACTGAAATTTCAACTTAAAATTTACAACACTTATTTTCTATAAATTTCATATTTTTTCATGAGTTTTTACCACTTTTCATTTTAGTCCCTAAATCAAGTTTTCATAAAAAATTACTTTGTAAAAGTTATTTATCTATGAATAACTTTTCATTTTCTACCATAAATTTCTAGTTTTCAGCATATTCATCCATGACCCAAATTTCATACCTTGATAACTTTTCAAATAAATCCCCTAAATAAAAAGATTAGACTATTTCGATTCAAAAAATATAGAAATTACTAAAAAAGGGACTTGATTTCACACCTTATTAAGCTTGAAAAGTTTTCTTCCTCTCTTCTAGGGTTTCCATAGAAAAATTGGGGAAGATGATAACAAATTAGATGGTTTTTTTCTTTTAAATTAATTATCATTTAATAATTTTATTAATTTCCAATTTAGTCCCTACCCTTTTCTAATTATTCCATGGATGAGTCATTAAAATATCTACTAACTACTCTTCAATGGTCTAATTATCATATAAAGACATTAAGTTTTGAATTCCATAGCTATTTGATACCAATAGCTACTAGAACTCAACTTTTACATTTTATGCAATTTAGTCCTTTCCTTAATTAAACACACAATCGATAAAATTTTCGCACCAAAATTTTCATGTGACTTCCCTATCATAATTCCAACTATAAATAAAATAAAATATTATTTTTGGCCCGAATTTGTGGTCCCGAAACCATTGTTCCGATCTCACCGAAAATGGGCTGTTACATCGCCTTTCAACAAACATGAGCCTCTCGACCCGAGCCAACCTTCCCTTTCCAAAAGAAGCTAAGACAATATTGATAAACCTTCTTAAGAACACTCTTAGGCATTAGAAATTGACGACTCCAATAGGCTTGCACACTAAAAATCACAGCCTTAATGAGTTGTAGTCTACCAGCATAACTCAAGTGCTTATTAGACCACCCTTAAATCTTGTCCAGAATCCTATTGGTTAAAGCAACACAATCAAACTGATACATCTTTCAAGAAACAAAAGGAACACTAAGGTACCTCATTGGTGGCCAACCAACTTTAAACCCTGTGCAAGTAGTCATGAGAGCCAACTCTTTTTGATGCACCACAACAACAAACAATTCACTTTTGGAGGCATTGAGTTGCAACCCAGAAAGTAAGTAAAACTACTGAAAAACACACTAAACTTCAGCCACCGAATCAGCAGTACCCTTAGAAAAAATAAGAAGATCATCGACAAACATTGGATGGGTCAACTGTACTTGAAGACTCTTAGGATGATACTTGAAGAGAGTATTTATGGCATCAACATCCAATAACCTGGATAACACATCCATTGCAAGCATAAAGAGGTAAAGAGGGAGAGGATATCCCTGCCTAATACCTTTCCTTATTCAAAAAAACCTCACAAGGCTTCCATTAAGGGAGACAAAGAACTGAGGAGTAGTTAAACAACCTTTAATCCAATTCAAGAACTTTTCAGGGAACCCTTGAGCTCTAAGTATTGAAAGCAAAAAGCCCCAGTGCAAAGAGTCAAATGCCTTTTAAAGATCAACCTTCAAGGCACATTTAGGAGAAATATGTTTTCTACCATACCCTCGCATTAGCTCATGAGCCAACATGGTATTACCAGTGATACTATGCCCTCTAACAAAGGCACTCTAACTATTAAAAATTAAAGAAGGCAAAAAATGAGTAATTCTATTAACCAAAACCTTAGTTATGCAATTATAAACTCACTGCAATAAGAAATAGGCTAAAAATCCTTTATATAGCTAGGATTATCACATTTGAGAACCAAGAAAATTGAAGTAGCATTAAAGGCAGCCAAGAGAGTGGAGGATACAAAAAAAAAAAATACTGAACAACCTTAAGAAAATCAAGTCCCACTTTACCCCATGCAGATTTGAAGAAGAAAGCTATGAAACCGTTAGGATTAGGGGCTTTCTCATTCCCCTGCCCAAAAATAGTTGCCTTTATCTCATCATTGGTAATAGGGCTAGTCAACACACAATGAGCATCGTTAAACAATTTAGGCAGTAACTCCTGAAGCAAATAATCTAGGCACTCAACAACATTGGAATCAACTATGCCAAGAAGATTTTGATAAAAACCCAAAATCTCTGTAGAAATTTGATTAAAAGATTCCAACTAGTTACAGTTTTACTAATAGTTCAATAATATAAAATTGAGATGTAACACCCCTAACCCATATCTGTCGCCAAAATAGGGTTACGAGGCATTACCGATCAAAGCACAACATATAATATACATTTCTTATACATGATTCAATTTCACATAAATATCAATCTAACATAATCATATTGTCCCTTATAAGGTTCTACAAGACCTTGAAACATGCTTAAACGAGGTTCGGGACTAAACTGATAACATTTACAAACTTTGGGAAACTTATAAAATTTTCATGCATACAGGTTCATACGCTTGTGTGAACAGGCCGTGTGAAAACATGGCATACATATTGACGTGCACCACACGACCGGAGACACGCTCGTGTGCCACGGCCGTGGAAAAACTGGAGGGGTTACTGACTTGGGTCACACGGCTAGCCACACACCCATGTGGCAATCCATGTGCCACACACGACTAGTAGACACGCTCGTGTGTCTAGACCGTGTCAAACCTATAGGGTATACTGACTTAAATTTGAAAGGTACCCCAGGGGACATACGGCCGTGTAGCATGACTGTGTGTCGCACATGGCTAAGGCACACGTCCATGTGGACAAAAATAG
The DNA here is from genome assembly GCF_007990345.1 of Gossypium hirsutum. NCBI lineage: Eukaryota > Viridiplantae > Streptophyta > Magnoliopsida > Malvales > Malvaceae > Gossypium > Gossypium hirsutum. The sequence continues at coordinate 32,240,113 of NC_053436.1, forward strand.
GATATTTGCAAAGCCAATTTGCCACCCTTTTCTCATGCACACCTAGCAGCCAAAATGGTACCATTTTAATACATTCATAGGCAGCCCAAAACATGCCAAATTGTATACAATTCATGCTATTTTATCATCAACCATTTCACTACTCAATTCATAACCAAAAGATATCACATTAATGTATCATAATCAACATTTTTCACCTAACTTCCAAATGCATAATCTTACCATCTTTTATCTATTTCATACTTTAAAACATACCATTTCATCATCAATAAGCCAATCCACAACATGCCATTTTCTGAACAATAATACACCAATTGACAATTATCTAATTGAGCAAACTTATATCCGTCACAACAACCATACAAAACATGCCAAAACTCAAGGCCATAAATTTATTATATAATACTTACCAAACTCATAAATTAAGCCAACTTAAATGGCCAAATGTACACCGACATTTACATCAAAAGCAAGCCAAATCTCATGGCTAAATCATTTCTCAAAACATATCATCAACTCACTAGCCTATACATGCCATATACCATATTTACAAATCATCCAAAAATACCAACAAGTTGATCGATAGTGTGATGGCGTTTCCCGAAAATCCTCGAGTCTAAGCTAGCTTCGATAATCTATAAAACAGGGAAAGAACACACAAAGTAAGCTTTAAAAGCTTAGTAAGCCATATACAAATAAATTATCACATGAATCAATATCATTTGCATAAATAGGCAACTATGAGTAAACATTTATAAGATCACAAATCTTTCTCATTGTAAACATATTCAATATCATAATTGAATTCATCAAATACTTCCCTTTCATTAATTGTATGAATCTCGTACGTACCTGAGCCATTTAACTGATTCATACATTTTTTCTCGACTTGACTTTGCCCGTTGAACCATTCGGAATCTTTAAGGATACTAAAAAATAACATAAAGCTCGTACAATGCCATATCCCAAATATGGCTTTACATGTTATCACATATCGATGCCGCTGTCCCAGATAGGGTCTTACACGAAATCGAATAACGATGCTAATGTCCCAGACATGGTTTTACACGTAATCGAATAACGATGCCAATGTCCCAGACATGGTCTTAAACGTAATCACAATACAATGCCAATGTCCTAGACACAGTCTTACATGTAATCACATTTCAATAACCTAATGTCATGGCAATTGTATCCTATACTATTCGTAAAGTTCGTACGGGACTATCGGATGTCGTAACTCTGTCGATTCTTACTCGTACTTGCTCGTTCAACATTCATAATAATTCAATGACAATTAAACATGTATAATTAAATTTAAAGACATTTATTTGCATATAAACTTACCTCGTAGTCGGAATAGAGGGACTGAATTGACTGTTCGATAACTTTTGATTTTTCTCGATCTAAATCCGATTTTTTTCTTTCTTGATCTATATACATTCAAAATTAACTCTTTGATTCATCAATTCATTCAATTTCATCCAAAATACACAATTTGGGGCATTTTACACATTAACCCATATAATTTCATATTTTCTCAATTTAGTCATTATTTCATAAAAACACAAAATTCATGAAATTCAATTTAATCCATGCTTGAACGAATTTCATAGAGACCTCTAGCAGCCCAAAACTTTCATTTATTCACATTTTTAACCACTCAATTTGCATATTTCACAATTTAATCTCTTTTTGACATTTTTGTCAAAAATCACTTTATAAAACATTAAAATCTATTATCAAGCTTCCATAATTCATCATCAAACATTCAAAAAAAAATTAATCAATGACAACTTTCAAAACATTAAGCGGTTTTGCAAATTAGTCCTTGGGCTAGCTAGTCCTCGATACAACGATCACAAAAACGTAAAAATCATAAAAAACCGAGCTCAAAACATATCTCAATCAAGCTATGCAAGTGTCGAAATTTCAAACCCTATTTTAGATTTCTTCTTTGCTTTATTCGGCCATAAAAGATGAACATAAAGATGGCTTAATGTTTTGTTTTATTAAAAATAAGTTAATTACTAATTTACCAATTTGACCTTGGTTTAAAACATTAATAAACATATAATGGATAGCTATTCATGTCAATTCCCACTATCCATGGTCTATTCACAACATAAGGACTTCACGTTTGATTATTCATAGCAATTAAGCAGTTAAATAATTAGAATGCAACTTTTGTATTTTACGCGATTGAGTCCTTTTGTCAAATTAATCATCCGATTGATAAAATTATTTTACGAAACTTTCACACATATATAATCACATGCTATTAACACCAAAAATAATATTAAAATAAATTTTCGACCTTAGATTTGTGGTCCCAAAACCACTGTTCCTATTTAGCTAAAATCGGGCTGTTACATTAGACTTACAAAAGATTCATGTATTTCCGCTAAAAAAATATTAAAAAGTTTGAATTTCATTATTATTTTCATTTATTTTTTTATTATAGTTTGAAGATGTTTTATTGTTGCAATATTTTAGGGATGAATATTTGATATATTAGCAATATACTTTTTTTTTATTTTACAAATAGTCTTAAAAAATCATCATTTCTCTTTTTTAAATACTTTATCATACAGGGCACTTGTCAACTCCAATTATCTTACTGGTAGAGTTTAAAAATTCTATCATACTATTTTTTCATATATTAATTATTGTAATCATGTTCATCAACTTAAACAATATTACCTACTTTACATTAATTATATAAACTAAAAATATATTATTTAATAAAATAAAAAATACATAAAATCATATAAAAACAACAACTAATGACGACTTTGAATATTGACCGGAAAGTAGAAACCGAGCAAAATTTGTTCACAAATTTGTAAACATTCTTGAGCACATGCCTTAGGGGCCATGACCAAGCTCCTTCAAATCTTTTTCAAAAAATAATATAATTATTTTCTTGATGAGACTAAAATTTTTGAAGTGAATTAATTCTAAAAATAATCAAAATTTATTAATATAGTACTTAAATATAAGATAAATTTTTTGTAATAAAAATCTAATACTTAATCAAATTTTAAAATAATTACTTAATATTCATTTTCAAGAAATAAGGCATAGAATTTTGAAAACTTTGAATAAAATTAACTAAAAATTAGTAGGCTGGAGCAGCTTTCTCAGACCACAGAAATTGGATGTGCATAATTAAATATAGGATGAATTTTATTTATTGCAAAATATATTAAGTTAAGAAAAGGAAAAAAAAAAGGAAACGAAGCTCTAATCGTATTGTAAAATGAGTTCGTTTTAATACACGGATGTCTTCTTTTTATTATTTTAAAAATAGTATGTTTCATCTTTTTTTTAATTTTTGGGTTAATTGTACCTTTAGCCATTCAATTATAGGTATATTTTCATTTTAATCACTTAACTAAAACAAGTTATAATTTACTTACTAAATTATTTGAAAGTTTTCATTTAAGTCACTAAACTATTTAAAGTTTTTTTTAATTTTTTTATTTAAGTCACTTAGTTGTTACATTTTTTTAGAAGTTTCACTAGCGAGCTCCAAGCGCGATTTAATGATCAATATAGTGGATCAATACCTATTGGCGAATAGAAGAATATACCTTAGACTCAAGTCAATCTGATGGTCTGTGTTAGAGATCGAAGAAAAAAGCTGTTTGAATTTTGATTCATAGATTTGTGACATCTAAAGTTGTTTAATGAGAGGAAAAAAAACTAAATTGTAGAAGAGAATCAGAAAGAGAACTTTCGATTGGTATAGGCAATGTGAATAGAGAAAGGCATATAGTATCAATTTCAACACTCCGATGACTTAAATAATTTGAATACTTAAATGACCAAATTGTAATTTTTTTTATTTGAATAACTAAAACGAAAATTTACTCATAATTTAGAAACTAATGGTGCAATTTACCTTTAATTTTTTTTATTATACCCTAAAGAGTAGGAACAAAACTAGAGGAGCAAGGGTTTTCGCTTTCTTTATTAAACAATTTATTGTGCTTTTTTTTGTGAAAAAGATAACCAATTGATTGTACTTTCAATCCCTCTTAACATTTAACAATTTAGTTTATGTTATAAAATAAAGAGAGATGGAGAGAATAAATAATAAAGAAAATATGAAAGTTATAGAGAATGTACTTTATTGATCAAATGGATGATTACAATACTTTATCAGAGTCTATATTTATAGGCATAAGAAGTATAAAAGAAGTAGAGATCTAATTCTAATAACTATTAGAATGTAAAGTATATTAAAACTTTATTTTGATCATGATGGACATCCACTTAATAAGATATTCATAACACTCCCCCTTCTATGTCCATTGGTAGATAATGTGCCTCGTTAAAACCTTATTAGGAAAAACCCTATGGGATAAAAACCTAATGAAGGAAAAAGAGTACACAATCTATAATACGCATAATATGCTGCCTCATTAAAAACCTTACCAGGAAAACTCAATGGGACAAAACCTCGATTAAGGGAAAAAAGAGTACAACGCGTATTTACTCCCCCTTATGAAAACATCACATATTTTCTCATATTTTACGTACTCAATCTTGAATACTAGTTTTTCAAATGACTATTTGAATGTATTTGCTAAATATTTGTATTACCATTCTTTTAAAAGTCATGAGTGAGGGAAATTTAGGGAAATATATTTTGACCTCTTCAGGAGATTTAACAATAATCATAACAAATTTTAATCACGATTCTTTTATAAAAACACAAATAGGTATTTTGGATCACTTTATAATCCTTCTTCAACTACTATTCACTAAGTCAAATTTACCACATATGTTCAAATTATTTCAATTCATATAAATGAACAATTTCTCGAGAATTTTAATATGCTTCTAGCATTAAACTTTACTATATAGTGATTCATAAAAGTTTGTAACAATAACCATTAGACACAAGTTAAATCTTTTATGAATTGTTAGTTAATAATATATCTAAAGGTTATTGCATCCACCACAAAAGAAAATTATATCTTTTCATAATCAATGCCAGGACTTATCGAAAAACTTCATATTCCGCTTTTGCAAAACTACTTCAATTTCACCTTCACCTGCTTTATATCTTTAGATATTTAGACTACTAGTCCAAAAACTCCACGAATTCAATTGTACTTGAGTTGCGTCTTTCTATTTTGATCAATTTATTCCATATTTATATTTCTAAATAAATTTATTCAATATCCTTATTTTATTTCATTATTTCAATAATGATATTGAAAATCATGAAGGATAAATTTGATCGTCGATAAAAGGAACTATCACTTTGAACAAGATCGTGCTGATAACGTGTTATAAAAAAAAGAGAGATGGGGAAAATAAATAACAAAGAAAATATGAAAGTAATAGGAATGTACTTTATTGATCAAATGGATGATTACAATGCTTCATCAGAGTCTCTATTTATAGGCATAAGAAGTATAAAAGAAGTAGATATCTAATTCTAATAACTATTAGAATGTAAAGTATATTAAAACTTTATCTTAATCATGATAGACATCCACTTAATAAGATATTCATAATAGTTTAATCTTTTTTAAATAGAAGTGTTTATGGACCAAGTTTATATAGGATATTAGTGTACTTTTTTTTTGTCTAAGTTTGACCACGCTAGAAATATTGACTTGCAATTTTAGTTAAGTCCATATATATTTGTAATTGACTAACTTAAGCATATTTTAGGCTTGAACGGATTTAAAATATGTGCTTTGAATGCTAAAGCCCAGGCTTGACCTATATTTTAAGTAGACTAATTTTTTTTTGCATAAGCCCATTTTTTGGGCGTCATACTTTCAAACTCTTCTATATTTCGCATAGGTCTTAGAGCTTGGGTGGATAGCTTAGTTTATGAACAGACCTATTTTTAACTTGGCTTAATGCAAAAAGTCTCCGAAGTATATCATTTTTCCCACTTTCATCCAAAAGGTTTTTTATCCACTTTAATCCCTAATGTCATTTGACTTTCCTAGTTTAGTCCTTTAGAGTTAAAAATTGACTACCGTGATATTCAGTCTATTATGCGTTGCCATGTGTCATACGATGATGTTATCATCCAAAAAACCTCAAAAAAATCTTTAAAAAGGAAAAAATATAAAAAACTTACAATAAAATTATTTAAAAATTTCAAAAAATATCTAAAAATTAAAAAAAATTTAAAAAATATAAAAATATAAACAATTACTAAAAACTTTAAAAAATTTAGAAATTTTAATATTTTTAAAATTTATAAATCACGTATCCTTAAGCTTGAACATGAGAGCATTGCCTCTTAAAAGTATAGTAACACTCGATGATTTCTTTTATAACTCAACCAATAGGAATTTATAATTGGTAGATTTTTTAAGTGATAAATTTAGATAAGTTTTTTTTTCAAATTATTTAAGTGATTAAAAATTAGATTATTTATTATTTAAATTATTATTTTGAAATAAAATTATTTCTCATTATTTAAATAATTTGAAAAAAAATTATCCAAATTTATCACCTAAAAAATGTACCCATTATAAATTCTAATTGACTGAATTATAAAGGCTAATATGTATATATAACCTTTAAACTACTATATTATGATTTCACAAACTCTTATACTTATTTTGTAGCTAAATAAGTCCCTCGTCTATTATTTTTACTTATTAATGACCTTAATTTTTAATTTAGGTAATTTTTTATCTTTTATTTTTTTTACACATGTGATAAGTTTATTAGTTACAAAGATTTATTTATTAGAAACTCAAATGTATGGGATTAAATCTCTTTTAATCTACTAAAAAGCAATTATATATATTTAAAAATTTTGATAGATTAAAAAATTTATTCATTCACAACCTTTTCCTCCTATCCTTTGCTCGATGTCTTCCTCAACTCTCTTGATTTTCACATTGATTTGAATATTAGACTTGGTTTTCGTTCCATTTCGCAACAATTTGGACAAATTAATTCTCTTCCTTTGATTTTTTTTCACACCCAATAGATCTTTTTAACTAAGAAAAAAAATAAAGTTTTAACATTCCATTCGAACTTATTTATTTGAATTAATTAAACAAACAAGTTTAAAACAACAAAGGTGTTATTTCTTTATATATTGTTGATCGCCTCTCCCCTACTCTCGTGAATGGGGGAGAGAAATCAACAATAAAAAGACAATCGAATAACCAAAAACTACGTTCGGTGTCTGCAAGTGTAATATGTCAGTTGTAATATTTGTAGTATTACAATGAAACACTGGAGTATTCTGAGGATCGAATCCAAAAGAGTCAGCGATTTAGTGATTTCTATTAAAAAATGCATGTAAGAAAGGAGTCTAACTAGTTATTCACTAAGCACTATATTATGGTAGACCATAAATGAGATTGATTTAAATTAATTAACTAACTATAATAGAAAAAGACTAAATTGTAAATAGAGAAAAATATAAAACTACCAAATACGATAACAAGGAGTAGTTGGTTGATCTAACCTCCCTAATCCAACCTCGATTTTAGACATGAATTCGGAAGATTACATTAGTCACTGAAGTGACATGTAGAGCTATCAGAGATTTGAAAACAATCATGTTTAAATCATTTGTTTAATTTAATAGAAAACATAGTTTAAATGTCAATTTATTGTTCCTAACTTTTTAATTATAACTTAGCAACGAAAAAAGACGTTTTTATTTATGTTTTTAATAAAAACTGAGTTTATGCACAGCTAATTATTAAAACAAAATTTGATATCCTAAATTGCAAATTGAATTTCATGCAATATGAAAACAAACCCAAATCCTAAGTCCCCAGCCACAGTTTGGAGTAAAATAATAATACAAATTTTGAATAATAATAATAAATCAAATAACAAGCCTAAAATAATTTTATAAAATAAAAACCGAGTCAAGACTCGCTGAATACCATGCCCGCATCCTAACCTGGTGGGTTATCTAAAAAGTTGGAAAATAAAAGGGAGTGAGCTATGAAGCTCAATGTGAGTTCCATCACAAGAAAATCAGTGCAACCGAAAACATATAGAATCTTAGCACAAATTATAATTGACATTAGAAAATTCAATATATCAGAATAATATAATAGTTTAAAAATGTATAAACAAATATACATATATCATATCATAACGGAGATTTCAGAATTTCAAGCACATGCTTTACGGATGCATTCATATTCAATTTAACAGATAAGATCCTACCCCACCGTTACACATCATAAGAATTCCCCAGAACTCGTCCATCCCTACGACTTGTGGATAAACCACAAAGTTGTAGGTTAATACGTTACCAGATGGTTGTGAATACACAACATAAATATAGATAAAAGCTGCAGATAATGGGTGGATGAACTACCAATTTTGCAGTTTAATACGCCGCCAGATGGTTGTGAATACACAACATAATTGCAGATAATAGCTAACAGATAATATGTGGATGAACCAGTAGATTTGAAGATTAATATTCTACTAGAACGTCCTCCTTACAAAATGTCTCATCCTTTCCAATAAGGTTTAGCATGCTTATAACAAAACAAAACAAAAAATACAGATATCATGCTTATAACAGATCGAGAATAACATTAATAAATATATTCTCAACTAATCGATACAGTAGCCAAAACATGTTCTTTTCAAGGATTCAATTTAACGGTATCATACGACATGTTGTGCCGATAATTCATTGATACAAATACAATAGACATGTTTATTCACAATTCATGCAATCATATTTATTCACAATTCATGCAATCATATAAATATAATATTAATTTGACCAATTAGATCATGGATTTTAGCATAATTCATATTATCAGTGACTCAATTGTATAAAATAAAACATTAAAACCAGTTTGGGATACATTCAGAGACTAATCTACATAAAACATAATTTTTTGGGTAAAACTGTAAAATTTGTGAAATAAGGGATACAAGGTCTTGTGACTGGACCGTGTGGGAAGCCTTGGTTCGTGTGGAGGGGGTACACAACTGTGTAACAGACTGAGGCCATGTGGAATTTAGAAAATCAAGGTCTAGAGAAGACACGACAGGTCGTGTATGAATTGAACTCCTAGGTTTTCAGGGTGGACATGGTCGTGTGGTCCACACGCCTGTGTGGCTGGCTGTATGGCCTTTTTCTGAGGCTTAGTTTTTCCCGATTCGTTTGTAAAGAAACACACACTTGTTACCAGGAGACCTAGCGTCGTCCCTTCTGTTCAGATCTGATCTGAGATACCTAAATCAGGTTCTTCAAACGATATTTACGCAAGAATTAATAACGAATTTCAAGAAAAAAATAATATTTTAAAAGATTTCGTAAAATATTCATAATTGAATTAGAATATTAGCAAGAAATGTTGTTATTTTAGAATTTACGGGTTCTACTAATTGAAACTAGAGTACTTACCAAATTTTGATAAGAATTCGGAGGTTAGCAATGATAATTTCGACCATTGGTGGAAAACGATTTACGCTCGGGATTGATTTAGATTTGAGAAAGCAAGAAACTAATGTCAACAATGGGGAGCAAATATTGTGTAAGGAAAAAAATGATGAAAAGAAATATGAAAGAAATAGGGGAAAGGGGCAAAGAAAATATGTTTTAATCTGGAAAGAAAATTATAGTTCTTTTGTGATTAGGAGAAGAGATTAAATACATAGGGTTTATTGAATTTGAGGGGCTATTTGGGTAATGAACCCATTCAACCAAAAATAAAAAGAAATATGGTAGAGAGAATGACATGTTTCGAACTTGGGTAATAAGGGGAATAAACATTTAGGCTATTGCCCCTTCTTGTTATATTTTTACCAAAACTAATATATATTCTAGTTTGATTTTGTTCCTTGGTTGCTGAAAAAAATTTAGAAAGAAAATGAGAATAGTATGGCTTGAACCTTGAATTTCTTAAGAGTATACTAAGCTTTTAACCACCTAGACTCTGACTTATTTATTGGTTAATTATTAATTCTAACCTGAGAATAATTAATTGGTGCTCAACAAGATCATCTATCAGTCTCACTTATCTAGATTTTCCCTCAGGGGTGTCATTCCTAAGTTTTGATGTTTATTCAATTTAGTCTAGTTTTATGATTTAATACCTAAAACCTAAAATCAACTACCCAACATTTCCATCAACCAACCACCTAGGGTTTAGCTACCCATTATCAAATTAAAGTTAACAAACATGAAATAATCAATCATGGAACCCATTAACATAAACTTGAGCAAAAAGATGAAAGCTTTGGTTTTTAACTTAATAAACTTAAATAAAAGGCAACTAACACAAAGATAAAGAAACAAGAATAACAAAGATGAGATCTTTAATAGATGAAAAGAAAGAAAACTAAAATAACATTAACCTAAAGATAAAATTGGCATTACAAATAAAGTAAAGGTCCTAAACATGAAAATAAGACTTAGCTACAGTTATAACTAAATTAACTAACTACCATTAATACTAGGAAAAACAAAAAAAAAATTGTGTAGAAAGAGTAAACCCTACACTATGGAGAAGAAAACTGCTCTATTTCTAAGCTAAAAGATGAAAGAAAACCTAAATTAAAAATCTTTTTAACCTTAAAACTACAGCCTCCCTTTTCTTTAACCAATTTTTGGCTTTTTAAAGATGATTATGACCCCAAAATGTTGCCTAAAATTCTCCTCTCTGTCTTTTATTTGATTGGTGCTTCGGCTGGACAAAGACTTCCCCTAATGTCATTTTCCCCATACGATAGGGATATCACAATACCAAGAGGAAGGTATTGTGATATCCTCATCGTCTACTCAAGGGGTGTCCTTAGGGGTGGATATCGCAATACCATTGTAGATGGCTTATTTTCTTTTTCATTTTGGGTCCGACGGAGGTGTTGCAATATCCAAGCTCTGATGTTGTAATACCTTTGCTTGTGGAATGGTTTTCACTCAAATTTGGGCCACCAACATGCTCCTACTACACCCAATCACTCATTAGGGTCTAAATGGCACCTTTGGCCAAATTGGGTCCCAAAATAGCACAAAATAAGCACAGAATGCATAAAGAGCTTATTAAAGCTAAATAACGAAAATTAAACAAAAACTATGAAAAACATTAAAATTGCTCGAGAACAAGCTTATTAAGTATAATGATGATCCTAGTTTAATGTATCAAAATACGACAACTCAATTGTAAACTAACAATATTCAAAATTCATTTATTTCAATATGAATCTTAGATGGAAATCGTCTCAAAAAATAATAATGAATAATTAAAATACTAATATTTTGCATGGAAATTCAAACTTTTTGTTGAAAAATATGAAAGTCATTGATACTTAAAAAATAGTTTTTTTAGTATAGTAAAATAGTTTTAACCCCATATATTTGAGTGCTTAAAAAATGAATAATTTTAACTAATAAAAGTATATCATGTGTGAAAATAAAAGTAAAAATAAAAAAAATATCGAAATTAAAATTAAGGGCTTTAAAGGGTAAAAAATAATAAATTATGGGCTTATTTAACTATAAAATAAGTATAAGGGTTTGTTTAAATGTAACATAGTAGTTTGAGGTTTTTTGATATATTAGTCAATTATACAAGAATTATTATAGGTGGTATCCTTCCAATAAAAAAGGATCTCATAGTAATTTTTTTTATAACTTTAATATTTTGATAACTTCAATATTTTTTTTACTTTTTTTATTTTAAAAGATTTTTAAGGTTTTCTTTTTCGAATAATGATGTCATAGTGATGTCATTATATGATATATGGTAAGATATGATTGGCTGGATATCCCAGCTAGTTTTTTTAATATCCAAATGATTGAATGAGGGAATTTTTGATAAAGTTAGGGACTAAATTGGGAATGTTTGATAACGTTAGGGATAGAAGTGGGCTAAAAAAACTTTAAAGACTAAAGTGAGAAAAGTGGTATACTTGAGGGACTAAAATGTGTATTAAGCGTTTTAGCTTTGACCAAATGGGGAAAATTACAGTTATGGCCCTCCAAAGAAATAATTATTCAATTTAAACTATTTTGCCATGATTTATTAGCTTTCATACCCTCAAATTTTTTTAATTTTAATTTGGCCCGTAATGAAAAATTATTGGATTCGACCCAACTAAAGAGCATGCAATATAATATATTAATTTTACTTATGACATCTAATAAGTCTACTATTCGTAATAACATAATAATGTTCTTTAAAATTTTATATCTACACTCATAAGTGAAATTACAATTATAAATAATACATTTAAAAAAGTTCATAATCAAAATCAGATATTATAATATATGAAGCAATAAAAAACTAGAATATATGAATAGCTAGAGAAAATTAAAAAGCTTAGATAGAGATATAAATTGGGATACTATTCCCCCCTACTAAAAGAAAAAAAAGAAAAAGAAAAGTCACCTAACCAATGGACCTAAATTAATTATAATATTTAGTACTTCATAATTGGTGATATCTTTGATTATGACATTATTCTTATGATAAAAAGAAGAAGAAGAAGTATTGATCAATAATTTAATGTTGTAGTCCAAGAGATGCTTGAAACTTTTTTTTTTATAAAAGGAAAATACAAATATGAGATAAATTAATAGATCGTATCATGGTCCAAATTCCAAATAATAATTGAGGTTTAGCATAATATAGGCAGCATTATAATCTTGTAATTACCTAATCATAGTATAAAATAATGTAAACATTCACACTTAAAAGATGAAGTTTTATAATTACTGCACTTGGTTTTATGGTTTAAAATTAATCTTTATTCAAATTAGAGTAGATAAATGTCCTCATCCGTTTTACGATTTACGATTTAGGACCAATTCTGTTTGGGCCGAATGGTATTAAAGTAAAGTTCTCTCAACAATAACAATTTCAGGATTCAAACTTGATTCAAATGCTTAAGAGGTCCATTTCCCCTCCTAACCACTTGTTGGTACAAATGGCACATATTTATATTAACATATATCTAAATAATTCATCTTATGCATGGGTATCAAATGTTATTATATTTATATAAACAAGAGGGATCTCTTTACACCAGTGTAAAATCACTTTAATTTTACACAATTTCATAATTTTTAATATTATTAATATTTTAAATGATTATGTGTTTATATAAACGAGAGGGACCCACTTACACTGTAATATCCCGAATTAGGGCCTAATCGGAATAGTGGTTTCGTGACCATAAATCCGAGATAGAAATAATTATTTTATAATTATTTTGAGGTTTATGATATGATTGCATGATTGTGTGAAAATTTCGTGATGAAATTCTATGCCTAAAGTGCTTAAATTGAACGTAGGGACTAAATCGAATAAGTTGCAAAGTTTGCATTCTAGAAATTTTTAGTATGAAATTGCTTTGAAATATTTATTAGGAGGTCTTAAATAGCAATTTTACCAATTTTAAGTTCATGGAAAAATTTAGGACATGGAAGGAATTTTTGGAAAGTTTAGTAGTAAGGGTATTTTGGGTCATTTTGATATTAAATGAAATAAAATGGGAAAAATAACACAAAATAGTCATCTTCCCCATTTAGTTGCTGCCGAAACTTCACTCTCACCATAGCTAGGGTTTCTTCAACTTTCAAGCTCCATAGTAAGTGATTCTAAGCCCCGTTTTTAATGATTTTTACGTTTTTGAGATCCCGGTAACTCGATAAAGCTTATGTTAGCAATAATTTAACCTAGGGTTTATATTTGGAAAAATACCCATAGGTGAAATTTGTGTATTTTGATGTTTTATGATAGAATATGAAGTTTTAAATTATGTTAGACAACTTGTACTACTCGATTTTAAGCAAAAACGAGTAAAAGGGCTTAATCGGTAAAAATACCTAATAGTCACAAGTACATGTTAGAGTGAGAATTTGATGTTGCCATAGAAGAGAAAAGTGATCAGCATGTTGTAAAACATAAGAATAAGAAATAAAGTTTAATCCCGAGCCTAGGGGCAAAAATGTAAATATGCAAAAGTTTAGGGGTAAAATTATAATTTTGCCAAAATTTGAGTTAAGGATTAATTTGATAATGTGAGTATTAAATAAGCTAAATGTGTTATTTTAGATCAAGAAAGACGTGGAATCGACCTCAATCGAGGAAAAGAAAAGATTGTGGACTAAATTGCAAAATCTTTGTATTTTGGTACCAAGGTAAGTTCATGTGTAAATAATGTAGCATAATTGTTATTTTTAAGTTATTGATATTAATTATATGTTATGCTGAATTTCATTATGAAATGTATGCTTTGTGGTTAATTTCAAATAATATGTAAATTATGTGAGTTACTTGTTAAATATAATTGTTACCGAGTATTGATTTTGGCATTCTACGGAAGACGGCAAGGATAAGTGTTCGAGAAAAATCCCGTTTGAACCTTAGGAATAGATTAGGATACAAGTGACATGTCACTAGGATGGTTGAGCATCCGAACTCGTTGAGTTGAGTCCGAGTTCACTTATGGATGCGAATGTCCGAACTCGTTGAGTTGAGTCCGAGTTCGTGAAATGTAACTAGGCATCCGAGCTCGTTGAGTTGAGTCCGAGTTCACTTATGGATGCGAACGCCCGAGCTCGTTGAGTTGAGTCCGAGTTCGCTTATGGGCGGGTTACATGATTGCTTGATTGTATATATGGCACTTATGTGCAAGTTATCCATGTATCCGAATTATATTCCGATGTGTTCAACGGGTAAAGTTCTACTCAAATGGAGGAATATTCGAGATGTAAAGAGACGTATTGGTAAGTGATGTGAAATGGATATTTTGGACAGGTATGTATTTAACCCTCGGGTTGAGTATTGATACAACCACGATAAGGTAATAAGATGATGAAAAATGATTAAAAATGTGATATGTGTTTTAGTGATACATGCTAATGTTGATTGGTATGACTGTTTGTTATGTTACTTATTATTTGCATATGAACTTACTAAGCATTTATGCTTACTCCCTCCTTCTTACTCATTGTAGTTTTGGACAAGCCAGCTCAGGAGTCGGGATAGGTCGAAGGCTCAGTCACACTATCCGGAAGACTTTTGGTAAATGGCTTATAAATTTAAGTATGGCATGTATAGCAATATACCTATTTTGTGTAAATGATCTTATGGTATGGTTGTGAAATGGTTGAGGAAATGCTTGATAATGATAAATTATGAAAATGGTTAGTTTAGATTATGTTTGATGTTAAGGAAAACTATTAAGATACTTAGTGCATAAAAACTCATAAAAAGGATGAAATTTACCATAAACAGAATACCGCAGCAACACTAACGCGAGTTTGAAAATTTACTAAAAATCATATAAATTGAATTTTGTGATGACCTACATATCAAATTGAATCTTATTATGTCTAGTTTCACATTAAACAAATGAAACAAGTAAAGGAATTATATGTTAGAAGATATTTGAATTTTAGTGAAACAGAGTCATAGCAGTTTCTGAATCCCCTGTTCCTACTTTAGCAATTCACCATAAATTATAAAGATATAATTAGGTGGTTTATTTTATATCCTCAGAATCCTTATTGAGTCTAGTTTTAGTAGAAACAAATATCATAGTCATATGAATTTTGTACAGAGATAAATGTGGTTCGTAGTAAACAGAGGTCAGACCAGTCGAGTCCTGAAACAGGGGGTAAGTTTAACTAATAAACTGTACTAATTGGCCCAACCAAAAATTCTAGAAAAAAATTAGTAGATAGGTATATGAGTATAGATTCAGGGAAAATTTATGGATCTTGTTTTCGAGTTTCGTAACTCGAGATATGATTTTTCTTGTGACTGTGATGCAAGTAGCTTAAAAGCTGTGAATGTAGAAATAAATAATCCAAAGTTCTAAATATGTTAAATTAAGCTTAGTAACACCTCATACTCGACTCCGGCGACGGTCTCGGGCGTGGGGGCATTACATTTAGTGGTATCAGAGCAGGTTTAGTCGATTCTCGGACTACGCGTTGTATGTACGGATTTTGCTATACATGCCATATGTATGAATTGTGATAGTGTGACGACTTCTGACCTTTTTAAATGAATTTTTTTTATAGTAAATGGATCTCGATCCAACTGTGGCAGATGAAGTAGAGAGTAATGCGCCAGCTCCGGCTGAAGGAGCAGCGCCGACTGAAAATCCACCTCCTACTGTTGGTCAGGGAGGAGGAGAAAGGGGTCAGGAAGCCTTTCTCCAAATGATGAGTGCATGGTACACTGAGTTCGTTCGTACGAACCCAAATGTACAACCTCCCCCACCTCCCCCAATTCCTCAACCTGTACCCCCGATGCCTCAAGGTATGGATATGATAAAATTTCACAGAACCCCCGTTGACAGAATTCGTAAACAAGGGGCTGAAGAATTTAGAGCAAATATTGAGGATGATGCAGAGAAAGCAGAGTTCTGGCTTGAAAATTCTATCCGGGTATTTGATGAATTATCTTGTACACCTTAAGAATGTTTGAAATGTGCTAAATCTTTGTTGAGAGATTCAGCCTATAATTGGTGGAAGACTTTGATTTCGGTGGTACCGAAAGAGAGGGTAACCTGGGAATTCTTTCAAGAAGAGTTTCGGAAGAAATATATTAGTGAAAGGTTTATTGATCAGAAATGTAAAGAGTTTCTTGAGCTGAAGCAAGGTAATATGACAGTCTCAGAATATGAAAGAGAGTTTGTTCGATTGAGTAAGTATGCCAGGGAATATGTTCCTACAGAAGCCAAGATGTGCCGACGATTTGAAGACGGGCTCAACGAAGACATTAAAGTATTTGTCGGGATACTTGGACTAAAAGAAACGGTAGTACTGGTTGATCGAGCTTGCAAGGCTGAAGAACTACTTAAAGAAAAGAAAAAGGTAGAGGCCGAGACTAGAAATTGGAAGAAAAGACCGATGAGTAGTTCATTTTCACAGCAACCTAGAAAGTCAAGGAATATGAATCCTCGTTCCCAAGCTTCAGCTGGACAATCATATGGGAATTATAAGAAGCAAAATGTGGGTCCTAAATCTCAGAATACTTCTGCAGCCAGTGTAGGGAACTCGAGATTTGTTAAACCCGAGTGCCAGCGGTGTGGTAGAAATCATTTTGGTCCGTGCAGAGCAAATGAATGTTTTCGATGTGGTTCTCCGGATCATTTTATTAGAGACTGCCCAGAGAGAGCTGAGAAAGAAAAATTTCAGAATGTAAAAGCTAGTGGTGCAGACTCGAGGGGAAGGTATCCGAGAAAAGCTGGAAGTGAAACAAGCAGTAAGAATGTAGCCAGGGATGCACCGGAGACTTGAAGGAAGGGCTCCGGCTAGAACTTATGCTATTAAAGCGCGTGAAGATGCTTCCTCACCTGATGTGATTACCGGTACATTTTCTCTCTATAATGTTAATGTTATTGCTTTGATTGATCCCGGTTCTACTCATTCATATGTGTGCATGAAATTGGTGTCTAGTATGAATATACCTGTTGAGAACACATAATTTATGATTAGAGTGTCGAACCCGTTAGGCAAATGTGTGATAGTTGATAAAGTAAGCAAGAAATGCCCTTTAATGATTCGGGATCATTACTTTCCGGCCGACTTGATGTTGTTACCGTTTGATGAATTTGATGTTATTTTGGGTATGGATTGGTTGACATTGCATGATGCTATAGTAAATTACAAAGAAAAGGTTATAGAATTAAAGTGTGGAAATGGTGAAACTCTGCGGGTTGAATCAGATAAATCAGAGGCATTGCCTAGTGTGATTTCTTCAATGTCGGCTCAAAGATATCTGAGAAAGGGTTATGAAGCTTATTTGGCGTATGTAATTAATACAAAAGAAGTTGAAAAGAAAGTTGAATCAGTGCCGGTTGTGTGTGAATTTGCGGACGTATTTCCAGAAGATTTGCCGGGTTTGCCTCCAGTCAGGGAAGTAGAATTTGGTATTGATTTGATACCGGGAACAACTCCGATTTCGATTACTCCGTATAGAATGGCACCAGCAGAGTTGAAGGAATTAAAGTCGCAGTTGCAAGAGTTGACTGATAAAGGTTTTGTGAGACCGAGTTTTTCACCTTAGGGTGCTCCCGTGTTATTTGTGAAAAAGAAAGATGGTTCTATGAGGTTGTGTGTTGATTATCGGTAGTTAAACAAGGTGACAATCAAAAACAAGTATCCGTTGCTAAGAATTGATGATTTGTTTGATCAGCTAAAAGGAGCGACATGGTTTTCAAAGATTGACTTGAGATCTGGGTATTACCAACTGCGGGTAAAGGAGTTGGATGTGCCTAAAACTGCTTTTAGAACAAGGTATGGTCATTATGAATTTTTAGTTATGCCATTCGGATTGACAAATGCTCCTGCTGTGTTTATGGATTTAATGAATCGTATATTTCGGCCATACTTGGACAAATTTGTTGTGGTGTTTATAGATGATATTTTAATTTATGCAAAAGATGAGACAGAGCATGCTGAGCATTTGAGGATAGTTTTGCAAACTTTGAAAGATAAGCAGCTGTATGCTAAGTTTAGTAAAAGTGAATTTTGGCTCCGGGAAGTTGGATTTTTGGGTCATATTGTTTCAGGTGATGGTATACGGGTTGATCCTAGTAAAATTTCAGCCATTGTTGATTGGAAACCACCGAAAAACGTAACTGAAGTTAGAAGTTTCTTGGGGCTAGCTGGGTATTATCGGCGGTTTGTAAATGGATTTTCTATAATTGCTGCTCCTATAACTAGATTACTCCGAAAGGATGTTAAATTTGGATGGACGGAAGAATGTCAACAGAGTTTTGAAGAATTGAAAAAGTTATTAACAGAGGCACCAGTGTTAGTACAGCCCGAATCAGGTAAAGAATTTGTGGTGTATAGTGATGCTTCTCTAAATGGTTTGGGGTGTGTGCTCATGCAAGAAGGAAAAGTGGTGGCATATGCTTCGAGGCAGTTAAAACCTCATGAGAGGAATTATCCTACTCACGATTTGGAATTGGCTGCGGTGGTGTTTGCTTTAAAAATTTGGCGACATTATTTGTATGGTGAAAAATGTCAGGTATATACCGACCACAAAAGTCTTAAGTACTTGATGTCACAAAAAGACTTGAATTTGAGACAACGAAGATGGTTGGAGTTGTTGAAAGATTACGAGCTTGTTATTGATTATCATCCGGGAAAAGCGAATGTGGTTGCTGATGCTTTGAGCAGAAAGTTGTTGTTTGCTTTGAGAGTTATGAACACTCAGTTGAAAGTGTCAGATGATGGCTCGATTCTAGCAGAGTTAAGAGTAAAACCAATGTTTTTGCAAGAGATTTCTGAAGCTCAGAAAGATGATCAAGATTTGCAAGCCAAGAGAAAACAGTGTGAAGTAGATACAGAGTCAGATTTCAAAATTGGTTCTGATGGGTGCTTAATGTTTAAAGATCGGATTTGTGTACCAAAGAATGAGGAATTGATTCAAAAGATCCTACAGGAAGCACATAGTGGTTATTTCTCGATTCATCCGGGTAGTACGAAAATGTATAATGACTTGAAGAAAATGTATTGGTGGAATGGAATGAAAAGAGATATATCAGAGTTTGTGTCCAAATGCTTAATTTGTCAACAGGTGAAAGCTGAACACCAAGTACCTTCAGGATTACTCCAGCCTATTATGGTTCCTGAATGGAAATGGGATCGGATTACTATGGATTTTGTTTCAGGATTGCCATTGACTCCGGGAAAGAAAGATGCCATCTGGGTAATAGTTGACAGATTAACTAAGTCGGCTCATTTTATCCCGGTACGTACGGATTATTCTCTTAACAAGTTGGCTGAACTGTATATTAGAGAAATTGTTAGATTACACGGAATACCATTGTCGATTATTTCAGATAGAGATCTAAGGTTTACCTCGCGGTTTTGGCAAAAATTGCAAGACGCGTTAGGTACAAAGTTAAATTTCAGTACTGCTTTTCATCCACAAACTGATGGACAATCAGAGAGAGTAACTCAGATTCTTGAAGACATGCTTAGATGTTGTGTATTGGAATTTCAAGGAAGTTGGGAAAGATATTTGCCGTTGGTAGAATTTGCTTACAACAATAGTTATCAGACGAGCTTGAAAATGGCACCTTATGAAGCATTGTATGGTCGCAAGTGTCGAACGCCTTTGTATTGGACTGAACTCAAGGAAAATCAGATTTATGAAGTTGATCTAATAAAAGAAACTGAAGAAAAAGTGAAGGTAATTCGAGACTGTTTGAAAGCTGCTTCAGATAGACAGAATTCTTATGCAGACCTAAAGCGAAAGGACATTGAATTTCAAGTTGGTGATAAAGTATTTTTAAAGGTGTCTCCGTAGGAGAAAGTCCTTAGATTTGGACGGAAGGGCAAATTAAGTCCGCGTTATATTGGGCCGTATGAAGTAATTGAAAAAGTTGGACCGGTAGCATATCGGCTAGCATTACCACCTGAATTAGAGAAGATTCATGATGTGTTCCACGTATCTATGTTACATCGGTATCGTTCGGATCCTTCACATGTAGTTTCACCGACAGAAATTGAACTACAACCAGATATGACCTACGAAGAAGAACCGATTAAGATTTTAGCTCGAGAGGTCAAACAACTAAGGAATAAAAATGTTGCACTTGTGAAGGTGTTGTGGCAAAGGCATGGAGTAGAAGAAGCTACATGGGAATCCGAAGAAACTATGAGAAATCAATACCCACATCTGTTTACCGGTAAGATTTTCGAGGACGAAAATCCTTAAAGGTGGGAGAGTTGTAATATCCCGAATTAGGGCCTAATCGGAATAGTGGTTTCGTGACCATAAATCCGAGCTAGAAATAATTATTTTATAATTATTTTGAGGTTTATGATATGATTTCATGATTGTGTGAAAATTTCGTGATGAAATTCTATGCCTAAAGTGCTTAAATTGAAAGTAGGGACTAAATCGAATAAGTTGCAAAATTTGCATTCTAGAAATTTTTAGTATGAAATTGCTTTGAAATATTTATTAGGAGGTCTTAAATAGAAATTTTACCAATTTTAAGTTCATGGAAAAATTTAGGACATGGAAGGAATTTTTGGAAAGTTTAGTAGTAAGGGTATTTTGGGTCATTTTGATATTAAATGAAATAAAATGGGAAAAATAACACAAAATAGTCATCTTCCCCATTTAGTTGCTGCCGAAACTTCACTCTCACCATAGCTAGGGTTTCTTCAACTTTCAAGCTCCATAGTAAGTGATTCTAAGCCCCGTTTTTAATGATTTTTACGTTTTTGAGATCCCGGTAACTCGATAAAGCTTATGTTAGCAATAATTTAACCTAGGGTTTATATTTGGAAAAATACCCATAGGTGAAATTTGTGTATTTTGATGTTTTATGATAGAATATGAAGTTTTAAATTATGTTAGAGAACTTGTACTACTCGATTTTAAGCAAAAACGAGTAAAAGGGCTTAATCGGTAAAAATACCTAATAGTCACAAGTACATGTTAGAGTGAGAATTTGATGTTGCCATAGAAGAGAAAAGTGATCAGCATGTTGTAAAACATAAGAATAAGAAATAAAGTTTAATCCCGAGCCTAGGGGCAAAAATGTAAATATGCAAAAGTTTAGGGGTAAAATTGTAATTTTGCCAAAATTTGAGTTAAGGATTAATTTGATAATGTGAGTATTAAATAAGCTAAATGTGTTATTTTAGATCAAGAAAGACGTGGAATCGACCTCAATCGAGGAAAAGAAAAGATTGTGGACTAAATTGCAAAATCTTTGTATTTTGGTACCAAGGTAAGTTCATGTGTAAATAATGTAGCATAATTGTTATTTTTAAGTTATTGATATTAATTATGTGTTATGCTGAATTTCATTATGAAATGTATGCTTTGTGGTTAATTTCAAATAATATGTAAATTATGTGAGTTACTTGTTAAATATAATTGTTACCGAGTATTGATTTCGGCATTCTACGGAAGACGGCAAGGATAAGTGTTCGAGAAAAATCCCGTTTGAACCTTAGGAATAGATTAGGGTACAAGTGACATGTCACTAGGATGGTTGAGCATCCGAACTCGTTGAGTTGAGTCCGAGTTCACTTATGGATGCGAATGTCCGAACTCGTTGAGTTGAGTCCGAGTTCGTGAAATGTAACTAGGCATCCGAGCTCGTTGAGTTGAGTCCGAGTTCACTTATGGATGCGAACGCCCGAGCTCGTTGAGTTGAGTCCGAGTTCGCTTATGGGCGGGTTACATGATTGCTTGATTGTATATATGGCACTTATGTGCAAGTTATCATGTATCCGAATTATATTCCGATGTGTTCAACGGGTAAAGTTCTACTCAAATGGAGGAATATTCGAGATGTAAAGAGACGTATTGGTAAGTGATGTGAAATGGATATTTTGGACAGGTATGTATTTAACCCTCGGGTTGAGTATTGATACAACCACGATAAGGTAATAAGATGATGAAAAATGATTAAAAATGTGATATGTGTTTTAGTGATACATGCTAATGTTGATTGGTATGACTGTTTGTTATGTTACTTATTATTTGCATATGAACTTACTAAGCATTTATGCTTACTCCCTCCTTCTTACTCATTGTAGTTTTGGACAAGCCAGCTCAGGAGTCGGGATAGGTCGAAGGCTCAGTCACACTATCCGGAAGACTTTTGGTAAATGGCTTATAAATTTAAGTATGGCATGTATAGCAATATACCTATTTTGTGTAAATGATCTTATGGTATGGTTGTGAAATGGTTGAGGAAATGCTTGATAATGATAAATTATGAAAATGGTTAGTTTAGATTATGTTTGATGTTAAGGAAAACTATTAAGATACTTAGTGCATAAAAACTCATAAAAAGGATGAAATTTACCATAAACAGAATACCGCAGCAACACTAACGCGAGTTTGAAAATTTACTAAAAATCATATAAATTGAATTTGGTGATGAACTACATATCAAATTGAAGCTTATTATGTCTAGTTTCACATTAAACAAATGAAACAAGTAAAGGAATTATATGTTAGAAGATATTTGAATTTTAGTGAAACAGAGTCATAGCAGTTTCTGAATCCCCTGTTCCTATTTTAGCAATTCACCATAAATTGTAAAGATATAATTAGGTGGTTTATTTTATATCCTCAGAATCCTTATTGAGTCTAGTTTTATTAGAAACAAATATCATAGTCATATGAATTTTGTACAGAGAGAAATGTGGTTCGTGGTAAACAGAGGTCAGACCAATCAAGTCCTGAAACAGGGGGTAACTGTAACTAATAAACTGTACTAATTGGCCCAACCAAAAATTCTAGAAAAAAATTAGTAGATAGGTATATGAGTCTAGATTCAGGGAAAATTTACGGATCTTGATTTCGAGTTTTTTAACTCGAGATATGATTTTTCTTGTGACTGTGATGCAAGTTGCTTAAAAGCTGTGAATGTAGAAATAAATAATCCAAAGTTCTAAATATGTTAAATTAAGCTTAGTAACACCTCATACTCGACTCCGGCGACGGTCTCGGGCATGGGGGCGTTACATACACCATTGTAACTAAAGTGGTTTTACACCATTTTGTAATTTTTGTATGATTAATATTTTAACAACCAACCGCCCAATTTGTCATACATGTAAAATTTTTAATCGATTCAATATCTCTAACATATTGATCTAAACTATTATCTATATTAATATATATATATTTAAAGATTGAATTTTTTTACATAAAACAAATAGTTAAAATTTTTTAATTTATGCCAAACTTAACATTTACTATCTATATGAAAGGAGCATAAAATTTGATGGTTGGATTATTAAAATATTAATACAACACTTTAAAATTTTAGTAGATTCTAATTTATAATTTTTAATAATTTCATATTTATATTTTACAATTTAAAATTGTGAAAAACATCTTAAATGAAAATAATGAAAGAATAAAGAAGGCTTGCAAGCAGGTGGTAAGAGCTATAAAAACTTTGGCCCAAGTCCATTCACCACCCTTTCACCTCTTGTACTATTTTAAGTAAAAATTTAAAGGCTGTAATATACTTTTTTTTAGTTTTTGTACTATATATATATTTGTAATTTAGCATTTATATTTTTAGAAATTGTATTATTAAATATTTTTTTTGTTAAATTTGTTGGTTTGATATTTTGAAATAAAAAAAACTTACCCACTTGATATCTATGTAACAAAATGACATTATAATAGGCTAAAAATTAATAGAGAATTTTAATAATGTTAATAATTCTAAAAAAAAAAAGCACATTTACATTCTAATCGAAATAAAGATAAGAATTGAGGTACCAAAAATTGAAGTATATATATTAAATATAAAATTGGAGTGAAATATAAGGATATAATGAGAGGAATTAGAATTAAGATAGGAATGGAAAAAGAAATGGACAAATGGCATGTAAGGCCTTCCTTAGTATAGATTTGAAGCTTTTATTTTACATTTGTTCCTGCTTTTTAATATATTTTAATTCTTTTTACCTAAATGTTCCTTCTAGAATTATTTCTCAGACTTCCACATCCGTAAGCTGGTTTTTTTTTTTTAATTCCCTAAGATTTTGTACCATTCGGTGTACGAAGGACCTCGACAATAATTATTTTAATTTTAAATTTCTTCTATTTGCTTTTTATTGCTTTAGTTTCGATTGCGCTTAACAAATTTATTCAATACATTACTATATTAAACCTTGAAAAAGTGACTAATAAATTTACTTTTTTTTTTACCGGCACGTTTATATTCACAATACATTTTATAGACAACAAATTCAAAAAATTTTGATTTACACATTAGTTGTAAAAATATAGTTAAGTATAGAGATTGAGAGTATAATTAAATCAATAACAGTACAATACATTAATTGTTGAAAAATAATTAGTTCTAGATCATGTCAAAACCAACTCTATTGTGGTTAGTGAGAATTTTTGGAACATAACACCATCTTGATATTGTTGTCATTTATATCTTTCACACCCTGTTTTCACTAAGTCCTAAATTTAAAGGAGAGTTGAGATTTAATTCAGAAAAATGGTAAGTTGACGAGCTCTACTGGAAAACTTGGGAAAGTTTTGTGGCTAATTAGTGAATAGTTGAGTTCAAATCCTAATTTGGTTAAGTTAGAACCGACTAATTCCTTAGTGGGAGACAGAATGGTTAGAGACAAACAGTTGCTTTGGACCATGGAAACCGTACATATGGGAATATATTTGGGTAAGGAGGGATATTCCTGCAAAAGGAGTTCTTCTCAATTCTGTTGACAATTTTCTTCCCATCTGCATCATATTCTTTGGTTGCTCTGAAGATGAAGAAGTTAAAGAGTGCTGTATGGGGTAGTCTTTCGGGTTGACACCTCGAAAAAGGGGTTTAATGATTCATAAGAATAAAAAATCCATGTTTAGTCATGGCATAATTCAATGGCGAACAAGTACATTCTATGTCGAAACGGATTCCGCTAGGATAGTGAACAGGGAAGCTTGACAGGGCATAAAAGGAGAAGTCACTGTATGACTTGTGTGGCGAGTAATCTGACACGATGATCTTGGCGCATCCAAAAATATGGGCAAGTAGGTTATTAAGAGGAATTGTTGGAAGCATCTTAAATACGAGATATGTGAAAGGAAGGGGTATATCCTATAGAGATATTTGTCAATAAGAGTCCTCTAGGCTTGGTGTAGAACCATCATTTACTAAGTGTTTACGAAATGATTCATCAAATCTGAAATTCTAAGTGGTCATTGATAAAAAGGTTCGCTAGAAAAAGTGGGAAGTCTGCCCAATACCACTTAGAATGGAATGTCCACCAAAACTCCCTGATTGGCAAAGCCTTCCAGAGATTCACAAAGAAAGAGAATGTCTATCAGGACTATATAGCGCGGGAAAGTCCACTTGGGACTATTGAATGTGGAATTCCGCTAGAAAGAATCTAGGAAAGAAGTAGTCTGTTGGGAACAATTTGATAATGGGAGTTTCCTGGTGAATGGTCTAAAATGGGAAAGGCCCTATGGGGTTGTCTTATAAGTACAAGTTCACAAAGGGAGGGGTGTTTAATCATCAGCCAAATCTACAAGGTCACAAATAAGGATATTTTTAAATAGATTTTCCTTAAATGGAGGGTTCTATGCAACATGCTAAATCTTAAGAAAGTAATCATCTGGGTAACACAGTATGTGACAGCCCAAAGTTGACCCTAGTCGGGAAGTGGTTTCGGGACCGCTAAACCGAGTCACCGAAATGTTGAATGTGATATTTATTGTCTAGAATATGTAATTATGAATGTGTGAAAATTTCAAGCTTCGATTTAGTCGATTGCATGTGAATTTAGTCAATAGGACTTATGTGAGAAAATTTTAAAATGTGATAGGTCAATGTGTGAGGACCTATTAGTGCATGTGGACAAAGGGGGGGACTTGCATGTCAAATTTCCCCCCCTAATGAGTAGTGGCCGGCCATGACAAGGAATGATGGGCAAAACATGTCATGAAACATGTTTTGTTAATGGAAGAATAAAATAAGGAGTATGGGTAATAAAGAAATGGAAACAAAAGAAAAAAAAATGTGTGGTTGCCCCCCCATTGCCGTGAGCTAAAGAGAAGAAAGGAGAAAAATTTGTGTTCATCCTTTCTCACCTTCATTTAGCCTAAATTAGAAAGAAAAACAAAGAAAAAAATTTCTCATCCTTTGGTTCATCCTTGGCCAAAAATTTTAAGGAGGAAAGAAGAAGAAAGGTGAAGAGATTCGGCCATGCATGTAGCTAGGCTAAGGTATGTTTGATGATGTTCCATGAGATGCATGCATGTTTTAGTTGTTAGCTTGAGTTCTACCTAGCCCATGGTCTAAATCTTGCTATGTGATGGAAATGGCACTTGACCATGGATGCATCATTCTTGGTTAATGTTTGATGTTGTGGTGATGAGGCATGAGGATGAGTTAAGATTCGGCCTAGGTGGAGGTTGTGTTAATGCCATTGCATGCAAAATATGAAGCTTGTTAATGATGCATGTGATGATGGCTTGATGATTCTTGAACCTCCTTTTTAGCATTTTTGTGTGAGCACATATGTGCATTGGTTGCTAAATGGAGAAGAATCGGCTAGCAAGATGTGTGCTAAGGCCGAATGTAACTTTGCATGTTAATGAGCAATGCATGTGTTAAATTGATGAAAAGGGGGAGGATGCTTTACTAGTGTGTATATGTGTGTATTAAGTGTTGAAATCGACCCCAAAAATAGACATGCATATTCGGCCAAGGGGAAAGAAATTAGCTAATATGTTGTGTTGATGCATGATTTTTGCATGTATGAGACTTTAATGTCTAATGTATAAATATGGGCTAAGTGCCTTGTGTTCATCTTTTTGATGCCTAAATGATGAAATCAATTTATTTGTTTAATTAAGCTCAAGAGCAAAGGGGAAATAAATCCGATAAAGGGAAGGAAAAAGTGGTCGAATAGCTAGCGGAATCGTTCGACAACACCCGAGGTAAGTTCTTGAGTAAGAGAGCTTAAATTACGATGTGATTAAATCATGTTTTAAGCAAATTAAAATCATGCTCTATGAGTGGCTATTGAGCCGAATGTGCAAGGATGGTGTGTGCCTTGTGTTGAGTTTTGCTAATGAAAAAGAAATACGAATGTGCCATGAATTATTGTTAGAGGTGCATGATTAATTGAATGCTGTCCGGGCTAAGTCCCGAAGGCTTTGTGCTAAGTGAATATATCCGGACTAAGATCCGAAGGCATTTGTGCGAGATACAAATTCCGGGTTAAGCCCCGAAGGCATTTGTGCGAGATACAAATTCCGGGTTAAGCCCCGAAGGCCTTTGTGCGAGATACTAAATCCGGGTTAAGTCCCGAAGGCATTCGTGCGAGTTGTTAAATCCGGGTTATGTCCCGAAGGCATTGTGTGAGTTACTAAAACCGGGCTATGTCCCGAAGGCATTTGAACGAGGAGCTATATCCGGTTAAATCCCGAAGGTACGTGATTTGGTAATGAATGAGCTTGCTGTAAAATTCTAGCGAATACTCGAAAAACATCCCAATATGGGGATATGTTACGTATGTGTTGAATTTAATCGAGCCCTTACAAATAAATGTTCGCTCAGTTGATAAACGAGCTACCGGCCTTCGGCTAAGTTAGTTTATTGTGTATGTACATAAGGGTTGTTAATGTTGTGAAGCAAGTTTGATATCGGTAAATTGCGTATTATGAAATATTCCGTTTAGCTAAATGTGTGCTATTCTTTGTGTATGCTGGAATTCCTTGCTCAAAACTTACTAAGCATAAATTGCTTACTCGTTACATTGCTCCTCTGTTTTATAGATTTTTGGTTCTCCAGCTATCGGACTCGGGATCTTGAAGTCGAAGTCGCCCACACTATCAAAGGCTCTTTTGGGTACTATTTTGGTTGAATTTTGATATGGCATGTATAGGACTACCCATTGTTGTCTTTCGAGTACTTTATGAAATGTATAAGTGTACAGCCATGCGAAAATGGCTTGTAGAAGTGGAGTATGGCATTAGACCATTCGTGTTTATGAATGTATAAATGGTTTCATGATGTAACTATAGTTGGAATGGAAGTGTTGAGCAAATGATCAGCCATTGGAATGGCTAAGTATGATCATATGTGGGCATATGTATGACAAGGCCCTAGTTGGTCCATGAAACCCCGAAAATAGGTAAGGTTTACTTTGAAAACAGAGGCTGACAGCAGCAGTGGTGTGGATTGGAAAAATCACAAGAATTCGTAGGAGTGGAATTAAATAGTGAATAAATTATGTAATCGAACCTTGATGAATCTACTTTCATATGAAAGTAACGAAATAATCATATGAACAGTACAGTAAGAGATATTCAGGTTCTTGTGGGACAGGGCCAGAACAGTTTCTGGATTCCCTGTTCCGACGTTGGAAATTCACTATAAATTGACCAGAGATAATTAGGAGTCATACCATACATGTATGGATTCCTCTCTGAGTCTAGTTTCCATAGAAAGAAACGGAATCAGTATTGAAGCTCTGTGCAGAGAGATATCCAAGTCGTAATGAGCAAAGGTCAGTGTAGTCGACCCCTGTAACATGGGAGACTTTGACTAATAAACTGTACTAATTGGCCCGACCAAAAATTCTAGAAAAAATACATAGATGGGTACATGAGTCTAGTTTCAGGGAAAAATCACAAAACTGATTTTCGAGTTGTGAAACTCAAGATATGATTTTTGAAGCGACTAGTACTCAGACTGGGCAGTGTCTGGAAAAATTTTTCAAAGTTTGTTAACATCTCGTGTCCGACTCCGGTGTCGGTCTCGGGTTCGGGGTGTTACATTAAATTGGTATCAGAGCTACGGTTTAGTCGATTCTAGGACTACCGTAATGTGTTGGGTCTAGCTATACATGCCATTTTATGTGATTACTTGATAGTGTGGTGATTTCTGACAATTGTAAATGTGTTTATAGTAATGGATCCCGATCGTGACCGAGAGGTAGCTGATGATCTTGAGAGTGTAGCGCCTGCTCCCGCACAAGGGACAGTGCCGGCAGACTCTCAACCTAATGCTAGTAATCCGAATGATGAAGCTAGACAAGCATTCTATAGCGTGATGAATGATTGGTTCAACCAATACATTCGAACTAATATGGCTGTTCCACAACCTCCATTCCCGACAAATACTACCCCCGCACCTACAATACCACCGGTAACGGACCAAATAAGGTCAAATAAGCCCCCAGTTGATAGAATCCGAAAACATGGGGCTACTGAATTTAAGGCTATGGATAGCGATGATGCCGAGCAAGCTGAATTTTGGCTGGACAACACTATCCGGGTACTCGATGAGCTATCTTGTACACCCGATGAATGCCTAAAGTGTGCTATCTCCTTGCTACGTGATTCTGCCTACTATTGGTGGAGTACTCTGACTTCTGTTGTGCCCCGAGAGCAAGTAACTTGGGAGTTTTTCCAAACTGAGTTTCGGAAAAAGTATATCAGTCAGAGATTTGTTGATCAAAAACGGAAGGAATTTCTTGAGCTTAAGCAAGGCTCCATGTCGGTTACTGATTACGAGCGAAAATTTGTTAGACTTAGCAAATACGCTCGGGAATGTGTTTCGTCCGAAGCTATTATGTGTAAACGCTTCGAGGATGGGCTGAATGAAGATATAAAAATGTTCGTTGGCGTTCTTGAAATACGAGAGTTCGTGGTACTTGTTGAACGAGCTTGTAAAGCCGAAGAGCTTAGAAAAGAAAAGCAAAGAGTTGATGAGGGAACTGGAGAGTTTCGTAAAAGATCCTCGGGAAGGTCTCTTCAACAAGCATCGAAGAGATTTCGAGATGATGCGGGCCAGTTTAGAGGCACTTCGGGCCTTTTTAGACGAGATCGTGATCGACCCCTTGTGGATACACGAGGCACTTCGGTCGCCAGTGTTGGGAATGAACGTCGAGATAGAACGAAATGTCGATATTGCGGTAAATGGCATTCGGGGAGTTGTAGATTCCCTGACCGCTCCTGTTACAAGTGCGGATCAGTTGACCACTTCATTAAAGATTGCCCGAGGTTGTTTGAACAGAATGAAAATCAGAGTGGGAAACCGGGTGCTACCACTGCTCGAGGTAGACCATCTGGAAATACGGGCAATGCTAGTGGTGGTCAGAGAGGTTCTAGAGGTGATATAACCAGATCCGAAGCTCGTGCGCCTGCTAGAGCTTATGCTATACGTGCCCGCGAGGATACTTCTTCGCCTGATGTTATTATCGGTACATTCACTCTCTTTGATACTAAAGTAATTGCTTTGATTGACCCCGGTTCTACTCATTCTTACATATGTGAAACCTTAGCATCCAGTAAGACTTTACCTATTGAGTCTACTGAGTTTGTAATTCGAGTGTCAAATCCCTTGGGTCATTACGTGCTTGTCGACAAAGTGTGTGAGAAATGTCCCCTGGAAATTCGAGGTTCCTGTTTTCCGGCGGACTTGATGCTTTTGCCGTTTGATGAATTTGATGTTATCCTTGGTTTGGATTGGTTGACCGCGCATGATGCGATTGTGAATTGCAAGAGCAAGACTATTGATTTGAGGTGCGCAAATAACGAAGTAGTCCGAATTGAGTCTGCGGACTTGGAGGGGATGCCAGCTGTAATATCAGCAATGTTGGCACAGAAATATGTAAGAAAAGGGTGCGAAGCATACCTTGCGTATGTACTTGA
This sequence comes from Gossypium hirsutum, assembly GCF_007990345.1. Taxonomy (NCBI): domain Eukaryota; kingdom Viridiplantae; phylum Streptophyta; class Magnoliopsida; order Malvales; family Malvaceae; genus Gossypium; species Gossypium hirsutum. The sequence continues at coordinate 32,271,252 of NC_053436.1, forward strand.
TGACAAAGAATTAGAAAAGAAACCCGAATCTGTGCCGGTGGTTTGTGAATACCCGGATGTTTTTCCGGAAGAATTGCCGGGTTTACCACCTGTTCGGGAGATAGAGTTTGGTATTGAGCTTGCACCTAGGACTACGCCGATTTCGATAGCCCCATATCGTATGGCACCAACCGAGTTAAAAGAGTTAAAAGCTCAGTTGCAAGAATTGACGGATAGAGGTTTTGCGCGACCAAGCTTCTCACCTTGGGGTGCACCAGTATTGTTCGTGAAAAAGGACGGAACCATGAGGTTGTGTATTGACTATCGTCAACTGAATAAAGTGACGATAAAGAATAAATATTCGTTGCCGCGCATCGATGATTTGTTCGACCAACTGAAGGGAGCCACAGTGTTCTCAAAAATAGATTTGAGATCGGGCTATTATCAGTTGCGAATTCGAGAATCGGACATACCAAAAAAAAAAAACTGCCTTCAGAACGAGATATGGTCACTATGAATTCTTAGTGATGCCGTTTGGGCTCACTAATGCCCCTGCGGTATTTATGGATTTGATGAATCGGATCTTCAGACCATATTTGGATCGGTTCGTAGTTGTGTTCATTGATGACATTTTGGTCTATTCAAGAGATGAGACCGAACATGCTGAGCATCTGAGGCTAGTGCTGCAAATTTTGCGGGAGAAGCAGTTATATGCTAAGTTCAGTAAGTGTGAGTTCTGGTTAAGAGAGGTTAGCTTCTTGGGTCATGTGGTATCCGCGTCGGGTATTCGAGTTGACCCGAACAAAATTTCAGCCATACTTGACTGGAAACCTCCGAGAAATATTACTGAGGTTCGGAGCTTTTTGGTGCTCGCCGGTTATTACCGACGATTTGTCAAAGGTTTCTCGATGATAGCCACACCAATGACGAAGCTACTTCAAAAGGACGTTAAGTTCGAACGGACGGAGAAGTGTCAGAAAAGTTTTGATCAACTGAAAACTCACTTGACTGAAGCTCCAATTTTAGTGCAACCCGAATCGGGTAAAGAGTTTGTCATTTATAGTGACGCATCCCTACTTGGGTTGGGTTGCGTATTGATGCAAGACGGTCGAGTTGTGGCCTATGCGTCGAGACAATTGAAGTCACACGAGAGAAATTATCCGACCCATGATCTCGAATTAGCCGCCATCGTATTTGCTTTGAAAATATGGCGACATCATTTGTTTGGTGAGAAGTGCCATGTATTTTCGGATCACAAAAGTCTCAAATATTTGATGACTCAACGAGACTTGAATCTGCGACAAAGACGTTGGCTTGAGTTGTTGAAAGATTACGAGCTTGTCATTGATTACCACCCGGGAAGGGCTAACGTGGTTGCGGACGCCTTAAGCCGGAAGTCATTGTTTGCTTTACGAGCGATGAATGTGCATTTGTCTGTTCTACCAGACAATGTGTTGGTATCTGAATTAAAAGCTAAACCATTATTGACTCACCAAATTCGTGAAGCCCAGAAAGTCGATGATGAATTGGTTGCAAAACGAGCTAAGTGTGTTCCGAACGAGGAATCGGAGTTTCAAATTGATGATGATGATTGTTTGAGGTTCAGAAATCGTTTGTGTGTTCCAAGGAATTCGGAACTCATTTCGATGATTCTGAACGAAGCCCATTGTAGCCAAATGTCAATTCACCCGGGGAGTACGAAAATGTACAACGATTTGAAACGTCGATTTTGGTGGCATGGTATGAAACGAGACATCTCCGACTTTGTTTCGAGATGTTTAATATGTCAACAAGTGAAAGCGGAACATCAAGTGCCTTCAAGATTACTTCAGCCGATCATGATACCCGAGTGGAAATGGGATCGAGTCACAATGGACTTTGTGTCCGGACTGCCATTGTCAACTAGTAAGAAGGATGCGATTTGGGTTGTTGTCGATAGACTGACTAAGTCGGCTCACTTTATCCCCGTGTGTATGGATTTTTCATTGGATAGACTAGCTGAATTGTACGTTTCTCAAATTGTGAGATTACACGGGGTACCTGTTTCTATCGTGTTGGAGAGAGATCCGAGATTCACCTCACGATTTTGGAAGAAATTGCAAGAAGCTCTGGGTACCAAGCTGCATTTTAGCACTGCTTTTCACCCCTAAACCGATGGTCAATCCGAGCGGATAATTCAGATACTTGAGGATATGTTGAGATGTTGCATCCTCGAGTTCAGTAGTTCATGGGAACGGTATTTACCTTTGATTGAATTCGCTTACAACAATAGTTTTCAATCAAGTATTAAGATGGCACCTTACGAGGCTTTGTACGGTCGTAAATGCCGTACACCATTGTTTTGGACCGAGCTCAGTGAAAGTAAAATTTTCGGAGTTGATTTGATTAAAGATGCTGAACGGAAAGTAAAGGTAATCCGTGAAAGTCTGAAGGTAGCCACAGATCGTCAGAAGTCGTACGCGGATTTGAAACGAAAAGACATCGAGTATCAGGTGGGAGACAAAGTGTTCCTTAAGGTTTCACCTTGGAAAAAGATACTCAGGTTTGGCCATAAGGGCAAGTTGAGCCCGAGATTCATTGGGCCGTACGAAATCTCCGAACGAGTTGGTCCGATTGCGTATAGATTGATTTTGCCCCCGGAGCTTGAAAAGATTCATGACGTCTTTCATGTTTCGATGCTTCGACGCTATCGATCTGATCCATCGCACATAATTAGCCCATCAGAGGTTGAAATTCAAGTCGACATGAGCTATGAAGAAGAACCGATGCGTATCCTAGCTCGTGAAGTGAAGGAGTTGCGAAACAAAAGAGTTTCGCTAGTAAAGGTGTTATGGCTCAAACACGGGATCGAGGAAGCTACTTGGGAGACCGAGAGCTCGATGAAAGAACGATACCCAAACCTATTTACCGGTAAGATTTTCGGGGACGAAAATTTCTTAAGTGGGGGAGAGTTGTGACAGCCCAAAGTTGACCCTAGTCGGGAAGTGGTTTCGGGACCGCTAAACCGAGTCACCGAAATGTTGAATGTGATATTTATTGTCTAGAATATGTAATTATGAATGTGTGAAAATTTCAAGCTTCGATTTAGTCGATTGCATGTGAATTTAGTCAATAGGACTTATGTGAGAAAATTTTAAAATGTGATAGGTCAATGTGTGAGGACCTATTAGTGCATGTGGACAAAGGGGGGGACTTGCATGTCAAATTTCCCCCCCTAATGAGTAGTGGCCGGCCATGACAAGGAATGATGGGCAAAACATGTCATGAAACATGTTTTGTTAATGGAAGAATAAAATAAGGAGTATGGGTAATAAAGAAATGGAAACAAAAGAAAAAAAAATGTGTGGTTGCCCCCCATTGCCGTGAGCTAAAGAGAAGAAAGGAGAAAAATTTGTGTTCATCCATTCTCACCTTCATTTAGCCTAAATTAGAAAGAAAAACAAAGAAAAAAATTTCTCATCCTTTGGTTCATCCTTGGCCAAAAATTTTAAGGAGGAAAGAAGAAGAAAGGTGAAGAGATTCGGCCATGCATGTAGCTAGGCTAAGGTATGTTTGATGATGTTCCATGAGATGCATGCATGTTTTAGTTGTTAGCTTGAGTTCTACCTAGCCCATGGTCTAAATCTTGCTATGTGATGGAAATGGCACTTGACCATGGATGCATCATTCTTGGTTGATGTTTGATGTTGTGGTGATGAGGCATGAGGATGAGTTAAGATTCGGCCTAGGTGGAGGTTGTGTTAATGCCATTGCATGCAAAATATGAAGCTTGTTAATGATGCATGTGATGATGGCTTGATGATTCTTGAACCTCCTTTTTAGCATTTTTGTGTGAGCACATATGTGCATTCGTTGCTAAATGGAGAAGAATCGGCTAGCAAGATGTGTGCTAAGGCCGAATGTAACTTTGCATGTTAATGAGCAATGCATGTGTTAAATTGATGAAAAGGGGGAGGATGCTTTACTAGTGTGTATATGTGTGTATTAAGTGTTGAAATCGACCCCAAAAATAGACATGCATATTCGGCCAAGGGGAAAGAAATTAGCTAATATGTTGTGTTGATGCATGATTTTTGCATGTATGAGACTTTAATGTCTAATGTATAAATATGGGCTAAGTGCCTTGTGTTCATCTTTTTGATGCCTAAATGATGAAATCAATTTATTTGTTTAATTAAGCTCAAGAGCAAAGGGGAAATAAATCCGATAAAGGGAAGGAAAAAGTGGTCGAATAGCTAGCGGAATCGTTCGACAACACCCGAGGTAAGTTCTTGAGTAAGAGAGCTTAAATTACGATGTGATTAAATCATGTTTTAAGCAAATTAAAATCATGCTCTATGAGTGGCTATTGAGCCGAATGTGCAAGGATGGTGTGTGCCTTGTGTTGAGTTTTGCTAATGAAAAAGAAATACGAATGTGCCATGAATTATTGTTAGAGGTGCATGATTAATTGAATGCTGTCCGGGCTAAGTCCCGAAGGCTTTGTGCTAAGTGAATATATCCGGACTAAGATCCGAAGGCATTTGTGCGAGATACAAATTCCGGGTTAAGCCCCGAAGGCATTTGTGCGAGATACAAATTCCGGGTTAAGCCCCGAAGGCCTTTGTGCGAGATACTAAATCCGGGTTAAGTCCCGAAGGCATTCGTGCGAGTTGTTAAATCCGGGTTATGTCCCGAAGGCATTGTGTGAGTTACTAAAACCGGGCTATGTCCCGAAGGCATTTGAACGAGGAGCTATATCCGGTTAAATCCCGAAGGTACGTGATTTGGTAATGAATGAGCTTGCTGTAAAATTCCAGCGAATACTCGAAAAACATCCCAATATGGGGATATGTTACGTATGTGTTGAATTTAATCGAGCCCTTACAAATAAATGTTCGCTCAGTTGATAAACGAGCTACCGGCCTTCGGCTAAGTTAGTTTATTGTGTATGTACATAAGGGTTGTTAATGTTGTGAAGCAAGTTTGATATCGGTAAATTGCGTATTATGAAATATTCCGTTTAGCTAAATGTGTGCTATTCTTTGTGTATGCTGGAATTCCTTGCTCAAAACTTACTAAGCATAAATTGCTTACTCGTTACATTGCTCCTCTGTTTTATAGATTTTTGGTTCTCCAGCTATCGGACTCGGGATCTTGAAGTCGAAGTCGCCCACACTATCAAAGGCTCTTTTGGGTACTATTTTGGTTGAATTTTGATATGGCATGTATAGGACTACCCATTGTTGTCTTTCGAGTACTTTATGAAATGTATAAGTGTACAGCCATGCGAAAATGGCTTGTAGAAGTGGAGTATGGCATTAGACCATTCGTGTTTATGAATGTATAAATGGTTTCATGATGTAACTATAGTTGGAATGGAAGTGTTGAGCAAATGATCAGCCATTGGAATGGCTAAGTATGATCATATGTGGGAATATGTATGACAAGGCCCTAGTTGGTCCATGAAACCCCGAAAATAGGTAAGGTTTACTTTGAAAACAGAGGCTGACAGCAGCAGTGGTGTGGATTGGAAAAATCACAAGAATTCGTAGGAGTGGAATTAAATAGTGAATAAATTATGTAATCGAACCTTGATGAATCTACTTTCATATGAAAGTAACGAAACAATCATATGAACAGTACAGTAAGAGATATTCAGGTTCTTGTGGGACAGGGCCAGAACAGTTTCTGGATTCCCTGTTCCGACGTTGGAAATTCACTATAAATTGACCAGAGATAATTAGGAGTCATACCATACATGTATGGATTTCTCTCTGAGTCTAGTTTCCATAGAAACAAACGGCATCAGTATTGAAGCTCTGTGCAGAGAGATATCCAAGTCGTAATGAGCAAAGGTCAGTGTAGTCGACCCCTGTAACATGGGAGACTTTGACTAATAAACTGTACTAATTGGCCCGACCAAAAATTCTAGAAAAAAATACATAGATGGGGACATGAGTCTAGTTTCAGGGAAAAATCACAAAACTGATTTTCGAGTTGTGAAACTCAAGATATGATTTTTGAAGCGACTAGTACTCAGACTGGGCAGTATCTGGAAAAATTTTTCAAAGTTTGTTAACATCTCGTGTCCGACTCCGGTGTCGGTCTCGGGTTCGGGGTGTTACACAGTAAGCCCATATTAGGTCAGTATGGAATGAAAGGGTTAAGGTAAGAGTCCGTAGTAGTGGCAAGATATCTGCTAATTTGCCAATAGTAGTCACCGATCTGTATAGGCACGTATGTGGACATCTTCACTAAATCAAACCAGGAAATGTGATATGGGAATCTGAAATGAAACAGGATAGTGTCAAGTTTTAGAAGAATTTGTTATTTGGAAGAGCACACTCATGATGAATTAGTGGATATGTCTGCCAACTGTTGGCAGAGAATGAAAGGCAACGACTGCACTAGAAAAATTGGCAGAACTTCTTAAGATACTCAAGGAGTTCTAAATTTTGTGCTTTTATTTTATTCCTAAAAATACATAAAGCCTTTTTTAGTTGGGTTGTACAGGTTCTCACTAAGTTTATTGAACTTATGATTGTACTGCCTTGTATGCAGGATCTAAAAGTGTTGGAGTCGTTATGTGAAGGGACCTATAATCTGCCGTAATTTAATATGACAAATTAGTCTTTCTCAATATACTTAAGGAGCTTATTCTCAAGCAAAGTAATGCCTTGTTCGTAATGTTTAAATTTTAATTTAATAAATGTAATTGTCTTATTTTTACTTATTTTGAGACCTAATTTGGCCAATAGTGCCATTGGGTCCCTAACGTATGATTGAATGATGTAGGGACGTGCTAGAGGCTGAAATCAAGTGAGAACAGCACCAAAGGAGAAGGTATTGCAATATCCAAACCTTGGAATCGCGATACCTCTAACAAACTTGGGATTGGAGACCACCCTTCAGTGGTACCGCGATATCCACTTTGGGTATCCCGATATCCACCCTTTAAGAAGTCCCCCAAGTTCGAAACTGGTCAAGGTATCACAATACCGATATCATAAGGGGACAAAATTAGACAAAAAGGGTAGTATTTGTCCACCTGAAGCACCAATCCTTGAATGCTCATTCGAAGGTATTTTTTGCACAAGAAATAGGTTAGAATAGTTGCTATATCAGCCAAAATTTGGATAAGATTAGCTTAGTTTAGGCTTAGTTTTCTCTAGGGTTTCTTTTTTTAATTGTTGTAAGTTTTTTTTTATTTTCATTTCCTTAGCTGTAGGTTTTACATTTCCCAACAACTTTTCTTCTTATTTTAGTTGTTCTTAATGTTAGTTAAGTTAGTTATCACTATAGCTTAAGTTTATTTGCATTTTTAGTCTCTGTACCTTGGTTGTAAGATTTTTTTTCCAGATTTAGTTTAATGTATTTCAGTTTCTTTTACTTTACACTTGTTAAAGTTTGTTCCTTTTATATTTATTGCTTTAGATTTTCTTGTTGAATGCCTCTCTTTACATGCCTTTTAAATTTTCTTGCATAAAAATCTAATCTTTTATATATTTTTTTTCTCAAGCTTTGTTTAATGGCTTCCTTGTTCTTCATTTTCATGGTTGTTAGTTTTATTTGCGGCATGAGTAGCTAAACCTTTAAGGGGGTTGGTTGATAGAGATATGGTGAGCTAATTTTTGGATGAAAGATCAAATCGTAATAAATTGGACTAACTTGAATGAACTTAAAAACTTAGGATTGATGACCCTAAAGGAACATTTAGGCAAGTGAGACTGAGAGGAGATCTTGTTGGGCACCAATTCATTAGTCCCAGGTTAATCGGTGAGATGGAGAGATAATTCAGATTAATTTCTTTAACTTGGTAAAATGGAGACTAGGAGGTAAAATGGAGCCATTTTGGGAGTTTAAGCGATTTGGATCCCTAATTTGAGGATTAGTGAATCACATCAATGTCAACCAACCACTGTTTGTTATTTAATTTTTAATTTTGTAACTTTGCATGTTTTACAATTTGGTCATTGTTAGCTAGATAGTAAAGTAGATTAATTTCTCTTGACTTTATGATTTGCCATAATATAACTTTTTTCTATTAGTTGGTTAGACTCTTTATTTTATACGCAAGTTATTTAGAAATTGTTCAATCCACGATTTTCTTGGGTTTGATCTTTGGAATACTCCAGTGTTCGATTGTAACACTACAAATATTACAACTGACCTGTCACATTTGCAGTAAAGTCACGATAGTTATATTTTTTTAATTCCCGAGTGTTGATTTCTACCCTCTCTTGTCATTCGTGAAATCAAGAGAGAGAGAGGCGGTCAAGTTCTTGGCGCCCTTGCCCGGGAATCAACGTTTGATTGAACTATTTTTATTTCTATTGCATGTACTTGGAGCGATAACTGGTGAAAGTCGAGGTTATAGTTACAACTTTGTTTTTATTTTTTTTATTTTGTTTGCAATTTTTTTAATTTGTTTCATTCTCTTGTGCTTGTAGGAGGCGTTGTATGACTCAGATCGGTAATGGTGTCTTACCATTTGAGCCGGAACTGAAATGTATCATTACACATGTGAGGAGGGTGCAACATCTGTAGGATGCCCAACTTCTACAAAGAGACCATGCCATCAAAGATCCGCGAGTAAAGATCCAACCACCACCACACCCACCGATGGAGCAACGTACCTGCGCTACTATGCGATGCCCAATCTAGATGTAGTTCGAGGAAGCATTAATCACCCAACGATTAATACTAACATCTTCGAAATTAAACTGGAAAAAATCCAAATAATACAAGTAAACCTTCAATTTTGAGGGTCAATGAATGAGGTTCTAAATCACCATCTTACAAGATTTCTAACCATTTGCGATACCTGTAAATATAATGAGGTATCTGATGATGCTATTCATATTTGGTTATTCCCTTTCTCTCTTATTGAAAATGCATGTAAGTGGTTAGATTCACAACCGGTATATTTTATCAACATTTGGGATGAGCTAGTGAAAACGTTTTTGGCAAAATATTTTCCCCTTAGCAAAATGAAACTTTGTGTGTATATAACGAATTTTCAATAATTGGAAGGGAGTCGCTATACAAGGCTTGAGAGTACTTTAAACTCATGCTACATAAGTGCCTATATCTTGGATTGTAAGATTGGCTGCAACTTCAAGTTTTTTAGAATGGGTTGGATGATAAATTGCACTCTAGTCTTGATGGAGCGTCCGCGGGGGCGTTCATGTCAAAGACTTATACTGAGGCTTGTCAACTTATTGAGGACATGGAAAATAATTCTTATATGTAGTCGGTAGAGCGGTTCACATATAGAGCTAAAAAATCAACTGTGAATGTGGTCGGTGGTGAGGACAAGTATTACAAGTCCTCGAAAGGCTCAATCAATTGGAGATAAGTTCGACCAACGCGCAAGTCCAAAATCAGCCCCTTCTAACTTATTCTAATGCAAGACATGATAGTGAAGGTTCCTTGTGGGGAAAATCTAATGAGAGTAATCAAATGGAGGCTAACTATGTAGGGAATAGAGGATACAATCCATACTGCCACACTTATAACCCAGGGTAGCATAACCATCCTAACCTTAGGTGAGGGAACCAAGGAGGCCCCTCCAATCATGGAGCCCAAAACCTTAATCGTCCTAGACCTAATGCACCTTATCAACCTCACCCCGAGAGCAAGGAAGAAAACCAACCTATAGTAGTGACCCTCTATTTTCGATTAGGGTAAGCAAGGTAGAAGAATGTTTTCATGTGGTGCAAATCGATATGTGTGAAATTCATCATCAATTAGACCAAGTTTTGCGATGGTTACAAAACAAGTTAGCCTCTAGCATACTAAGTAAAACTGAGCCTAATCCGAAGAAAGAAGGAAAAAAAAATGCCAAGGCGATTGCCCTTAGATCCAAGGTTGTGGTTAAGAACCTAACTGACCAATTAGTGGGGAAAAGGACGTTGGTGAAAAGATAAGAGCACTTACACTTCTAGTGTTAGAGATGGGGTAGGAGACAAAGAATGGCTCGAGAGTTAGCCTACACAAGTGAGACAATAACTAGAAGAGAACTGTTCCAACACAATAACTGAATCCAACACCCATACCCTTTTGAGTAGACTAGAAGAGAAGAAGAAGTGAGACAATGAGTAATTTCTAGATTTCCTCAAGATTTTTAAGGCTTTGAATGTCAACCTCCCATCACTTGATGTCTAGAAAAAGTGTCGTAATATACTAGGTTCCTTAGGGAAGTGATGTCTAGAAAAAAAAATATTGGGAGAGAATAGCGATTCACTCTTAATGCTGAGTGTAGTGTTGTTGTGTCTAGGAGAGTTCTACCAAAACTCAAGGATCCCGGTAGCTTTACCATTCTAATAAAGATTAGATGTATAAATTTTGGCAAGGGGCTTTGTGATCTTGGAGCAAGTGTAAACTTAATGCCTTTTTCCATTTACTATAGGTTAAGTTTAGGTGACATTAGGGAAACTTCAATAACCCTTCAACTAGCCGATAGGTCCCTAGTTCACCCAAAAGGAGTTTTGGAGGATGTTTCGATAACCCTTCAACTAGTTGATAGGTCCCTACTTCACCCAAAAGGAGTTTTAGAGGACTTTTTAGTAAGGGTTCGGTAGTTCATCTTACCAGTTGACTTCATAGTTCTTGAATTTGAAGAGGATTTAAAGATATTCATTCTATTAGGGAGACCATTCTTAGCTATCTTTAAGGCCACCATTCTAACCTCCCCAACTCGGCCTAGACGTTAGACTTGAATTCAGAAGATTACATTAGCCATTGAAATTGCCCAGTAAGCTATCAGAGTTTTGAAAATAATTAATTTTAAAATGTTTATTTAACTCTAGAAGAAAACTTAATTAATTACTGATTTATTACAACTCAAAATTTTAAATATACTTTAGCAGCGGAAAAGTTATATTTACATATGTATTAACTAGAAACTGAGGTTCATGCATATCTAATTAATAATCACATTTTGATATCCTAAAATAACATAAATGTCATGCAAGTTATGTATATATAGAAAAACTCGAAACTATGTCCCATGTGATAGTTCAAAATTTAGTAGAGCAGTGTTTGAATAATATATATAAAACCAAGAACTAAATATAAATATTTTAATAATTAAGTTGAGTTGAGACCTTTCGGATGTCGCATTCTTGTCCTAACCTAGTGGATTATTTGTAAGGGTGGAAATAAATGGAGGGTGAGTTATGATGCTTAGTGTGAGTTAAATCACAAGAAAATCAATGCACATAATCGGGAAGACATATTAAATAATAACACACAGAATAATTGCAATCTAATAGCTGTTCAAAATATCACATTTTCAATTTAACCATCATAATGTCACAGAACTTACAATAGCAATTTTAGAATATCAAATTCACAAATTACTCATCCAGATATACATATATGTGTCATATCAGAAACTCCAGGTTTGTATGCACATGTTTCCATATATGCCATATAGTTTTGGTTTTGTTAGAAACATCCTACCTCACCGCTACACACCGTGATGAGAGTTTCCCAAAACTCCAATCACTAATACACCAAATTGTGGATTAATCACCAATGATTTGTAGATTAACTGCCAATCATTATGGACACACAATAAAATGCTGCAGATGGAATCTGTCTATGGCTGTGGGTACACAACAAAAATAATCAGGTAAAATCTATCAGTGGCCATGGATGTACAATACGTTTGCAGTTAATAGCTACCAAAGGCTTGTGGATGCACAATAAAAATGTAGTAGGTGGAATCTACTTATGGCTATGGGTACAGATCGTTGTAGATGGAATCTACCTATGTCTGTGGGTACACAACAAAATGAATGCAGATAAACCCCTAATACTTCCTCTGATTCATAATGTCCCATTCCATAGAATGCAATATGGCATGCTCAATAGATCAATACAACAACAAACAATATGCTCACAACGATTCAATTCAGTAGCAGTTAATATGCTTGTGGCAAATCAATTCAGTAGCAAAAATCATGTTTTTTATGTGTTCGATTTAACAATGGCATAATGCATACTATACATACAATCACAAACTCTGAAACAATAAACATATGTATTATTCACAATTCATGCAAATATATATAGATTTCATATTAAATTAGTCCATCAAATCATGGATTCTAACATTTTTCATATTATTAGGGGCTCAATTGAATAAATTAAAGCACTAAAAATAGTTTGTAAATCATTCAGATACTAGATTGATCAAATCTTAAAATTTTTGGGTAAAATTGTAAAATCTAAGAAATAGGGGACACATGGTCGTGTGACCAGGTCGTGTGGAAAGACTTGGACCATGTGGAGGGGGTAAATGACCGTGTGGCTAGGTCATATGACAGATTGTGCTCGTGTGGTATTTGTAAAATCAACCTATAATGGGATATGACTGTGTGACAGGCTGTGTGGAAGGTCTTAGGTCATGTGAGAATTGAAACAACCTAGGTTTTCAGGGGAACATGACTATTGGAGAGGTCTTAGGTCTGTGTGATGGACCATGTGGCCCTATCCTAGGCATAATTTTACCTCGATTCACTTGTAAAAGAACACATACCTATCACTGGGATCTCAAGCGATGTTCCTCATATTCGAATCTGACTTGAGATACCTAAATGGGTCCTTCAAACATCATTTGCACGAGAATTAATAATGTATTTCATGATTCTTCAAGATTATTGAGATTTTTGAGGAAAAATTGAGAAAGATCGTTTAATTGATTACAAGATTATCGTTAGATAGAAAATAAAAAAAGTTTTAAGATCAAATTCAAGATATGAGGCATACTTATAGCTTCTTGGAAAAGATTGGGGGATTTCTAATGACGATTACGATTCTAGTTGAAAATAAGTTGAAATCGGGGATTGATCTTGATTCGGGAGCAAAAATAAATTTCAAAAATGGGAAGAAAATATTTTGTAAATTATATGATGAAAAGGAAAAGGGGGAAGGAATAGGGAGAGAAGAAATAACATGTTGTTTCGGTTTGAAAAAAGAAACAGTAATTCAATTACAATTAGGAAAAAAAGGCTAAATTCTTAAGGCTTCAAAACTCTAAGGGATACAAGGTAATTTACCCTTCTTGTCCAAATTAAAAGGGAAATGAAGGAGAATAACGTGGCTCAAACCTGGTATGCAAGGGAAAATAAGAGTTCTTAACTGTTGGACTACTGCTCATACTTGATAAGCTTTCACTCCATTTAATATTTATTTTAGAGAGACTTTCATCCTAGTTTGCTAAAAACAAAAGAAAAGGAAATGGGAGAGGAGTGGATGGAACCCAGGATCTCTAGGGTGTGTATTAACTACATAACCATCAAGACTAATTCATTTTTTCGTTATTTATTTCATCCAACCCTATACATGTGGGGGTGTTACAACCATAGATGTAGGTAAAAGAAAGATGACTATGGAAGTAGGTGGAGTGGAAGAGATCTTTAGGTGTGTGAAACCTGAGCCTAAGGTGAAGGAAATGTCCGTTAATAATGAGTTAGCGTGCCAAGCCGTTCAGGCAGTGTCTGGGTATGCAGCTAAGAATGTGAAATACTTGAAGTGGAGTATGTTTATAGGTTTGAGACCAAGGATGCGAGGCATTCGAGTGAGGAAACAAGGCATCATAAAGAGACAATTAGTAAATCAACTGGTAGGGCTGAAGAAGACGAGACGTGTGTTGGTGCTTGAGACCTTGTGTAAATATCACTACGGGGGTGTTATGTATAATCTTGGAAGAAAATTTTAAATTGTCGCAAGTGGAAATTGAACTATCAATGTAACAACTCATTTTTAGAGAACTCGAAATAGTGGTTTCAGGACCACAAATCCGATTCTGAAAAGAAAATTTATTTTAATATTATTTTATGGTCTATAATATGGTAATAATTTTGTGTGAAAATTTTGTAAAGAAATTTTATCAATTACATGCTTAAACCGATAAAGGACCAAATTGCACAAGGTGAAAAAGTTGAGTTCTAATAGCTAAAGGGATTAAATAGCTATAGAAATTTAAATTAGAGGTCCTTATATGGTAATTAGACCATTAAAAATGTTTAGTCATTAAGGATGATGGTTCATCCATGGAAAATAAAATTAAAGAAAAGGACAAAATTGGAAGAATAAAAAAATAAAGGTGATAATTAATAAAAGATGAAAATATCATCGTTTATCATCATCTTCCCCAAATATTTTGCATGGAAACCCTAGGAAATAGAAAGCAAGCTTTCTTGGTCAAATTAGGTAAGTATTCAAGTCCCGTTTTTAGCAATTTTTATATTTTTGAGATCGGGTTAACTTAATCTAATTTATTTTGGGGATCAATTTGAAAAGATATCAAAGTATAGAATTTTTACCATAGATGAATATGCTGAAGTTATGAAATTTATGGTAGAAAATGAATGGTTGTTGATAAATAAACAACTTTACAAAGTGAATTTTGATGAAAACTTGATTTAGGGACTAAATTGTAAAAATGAGAAATCCATGGAAAGATTTTGATTTTTATGAAATATATGGGCTGTAAGTATTACCTGAAAAATTTGGTTATTTTCCGAATCTAGGGACAAAATTTTTATTTATTAAAAGTTCAAGGGCAAAATGATAAATTTGCTTAAAGTGTAAATTAGACTATATTGAGTATGAATTACATTAAATTGATGCTAAATTTACTCGTATAGATCTGGATAAACCGAATATGGAGTTAGAAAGAAGAAAGGAGAAAATGTTGGATTAGTAGACTTTATGTACACGAACACTTATTGAGGTAAGTTCGTATAACTAAATTGTATATGTTTATATGCTTGAATTGAATGTTGTGTATGTAAATTGTATAAATGCCATAAATATGTGAAATGATCACATATTTGTTAAAGCCCTATAAATGAAAGTGCTTGAAATAAATGATAATACCCGACAAGTGATAAATGATAAAAATATTATTTTTATGCTTGAGTTGAATGTGAACATTTGAATTACATAAATGTATATATATATGAGATTGATCACATACCCGAAAATTGCCTGATAAATGCCAAATTCCATTTGAATAAATAAAAAATCGGTGGATATGTGATTTCCCGAAATGAATGAGGTCCTGCATTTATGGCCGACAGGATTTAGCTCGGATGAGTAATCCTATTGACCTCATTACATATAGGATTTAGCCCGGATGGGTAATCCTAATATAATCCCTCTCGAGCATATGTTACAATTAGGATTTAGCCTAGACTGGTAATCCTAATTAAGCTCTTGTGAGCATATGTTGGAGACAGGATTTAGCCTGGACTGCTAATCTTGTTATATGATATGTGGCTTGAGAGTGTGTTTCCTGATTAAGTGCCCTAATGGGTACTCCTGAATATGAATTGACAGATTTACTGATTTGTACACTTTGTGTGTACTACCTGAGTATCCATTGATATTTTCAATAATTTAATGGGTAAAATCCTAACAAGAAAAGAAATGGGTTTTTACATGTATCTGCTTGAAGTACATGAAAGTGATGATATATGAAATATGAAAATATGAAAGTATGATATATAAACATGGAAACTTGTTTGACGAATACATTCATCTATGAGAATAGATTTGTACATTTCAAGTGTATTATCTATGTGATTATTAATATTTTAGTTGAATAATGAGCAAAGTTTTGACATGAAATATACTAAAATTCGAGATGAATTATTATAGAATTTACCTAAAAAATATGGAAATAATTTGTATATATGTTATATGAATACATGATGTGAAAAACATATGTGTATGAGAATCCGAATATTGTTAAGCTCATATATGTGTTTCTTGATGTTTATATGAATTAAATTACTAACAAAGGTGATGAGAATATGTTTTAGGGCTTGGGACCGAATGGTTGATTGTGATTTACATGTTTATCTTTAATATGAATGGTTGGTAAGTTAATTACCAAGTTATACAGACTTACTAAGCATTATATGCTTACTCTATTTTATTTTTCTCTGTACTATAGGAAATCGAAAGCTCGTTGGATTGGAACCTCGACGGAGATCACTCACACTATCCATCGACTCAATTTGATATATAAGGTAAAACAATTGTGGTTATAATGGCATGTATAGGTTAAATTGGCCAAGGAATGACATGTAAATATTTGTTAATGACTACTTATTGGAATAGCTAGTTATGAACATGTTTTGGTGTTTATGTATAGAAGACTATATCATGGTATATGTTTGAAAATGATTGATTAATAGAAATCACAATGAGACATGTATGAATGAATTAAATTAGCATATTTGATACAATACGCACAAATATGAACATGGTATCTAGATAAATATGAGTATAATGTATAAGACTTAAATTTTGGTATGAAAATGTGGTTGGTGAATGTGATAAATTGTGTATAAGTGTTGGTATAGGTGCAAGGCTAAAAAGGGTGAAAAATAAAGGTAGGAAATGGATTTATTTTGTCCACACAGGTAGACACGGGCGTGTGTCTTTATCGTGTGTGACACATGGCTTAGCACATGGGTTTATGGTCTAGCCGTGCGTCCCCTGCATCTTAAATTTTAGAAACAAAATGCTCAGAATTGAGTACACGGAAAGAGACACAGGCGTGTGTCTCAGCTGTGTGGGTAACACGGGGCAGGAAATGGCCTGATGTATGGGCGTGTTATAGGGTCACACGGGCGTGTCCCTTGGCCACACGAGCGTGTGATCCCTGCATCTAGGAAAAATTTTGAAATTTCATGATAAATTTTTTGAGATCCCGATTAAGTCCCGATTTGATTCTAATGTTTATATTGGATCCCAAGGGCCTATTCTAGGGACAAATGTTTAGTATCGAACATGAATAGTAAATGATGTGAAATATCTGTAATTATTCTGTAAACTTTGGTAATGCTCTATAACCCTGTTCCGGCGACAGATACGGGTTATGGGTGTTACAATCAATTTGTAAATATTTTAAATATTTAGCATTGACTCCACATATTTTTTGTAACACCCTTCACCCGTATTCATTGCTGGAATAGGGTTACAGAGCATTATCAGACTTATAAATCAATTAAACAAACATTTCTCATACATTTTCATTTCAAATATAAAACATTCACATACATTCATATCGTCCTTAATATGAGCCCACAAGGCCCAAATCATGCTTTAAGAATGGTTCAGGACTAAACCGATAACTCAGGAAACTTTTAGAAAACTTAGAAAATTTTTCAAATTATAAGGGTCACACGTCCATGTGGCCAGCTCGTGTGTCTCACACGGCCAAAGACACACTCGTGTCACAAGCCGTGTAGACATTCAAAATAGGATCACATGGCCGTATCCCTACCCATGTCCTACCCTGTGTAACTCTCTGACTTGGGTTACACGCCAACCACACACCCGTGTGACCAGTCCGTGTGCCCTTCGAAATGGCCACACACGCTAGTGTGCCAGGCCGTGTGCTAAGCTATGCCAAACTTGTAGGATATACTGACTTATGCCATACGACCAAGTTACACGCCCATGTGCTAGGCTGTGTGGAGCATGCTGACTTAATTTTTAATTCAACACCAGGGGACACATGGCCGTGCAACCTGACCGTGTGTCACATACAGTTGAGACACACACCCGTGTAGACAAAAATAGACTATTTACCAAGCCATTTTTCCACCCAAATTTGCACACACCTATACCAACTAAGTTGGCACAAAAACATAGCATATATAAACATTCAATCAATCTCAACCAAGCTTAATTCATGCCAATCTATACCATCATCCACAAGTTACACAAGTATCATTAATTGCCATTCAATTTCATATCAAGTGCATATTCAAAGAACACCTATATGGTAACTTTCAAACATATATTACTTGGCTATTACCAAAAATATGCCATATACATAACAAATACAAATCATATAACCAAAGCCAGTAGCACATATATATACATCACCAAACATGACAAAATAAGTCAAATCACATGGCTATAAACAAAACCAAACACATAACTTACAAGCCAATTCAAGTGGCTAAATTCATTACCAAAATATATACCAAAATGACCAAAGCTCCTATACATGCCATATAACCAAAATCATAGATTCAAAAGTACCAAAGTGATAGCTTGATAATGTGATGAGGTCTTTGACAATTCTCGAATCCGAGCTAGCTTAGATTTCACTATAAAACATAGAAAAATAAACGTTGTAAGCTATAAAGCTTAGTAAGCTCGCATGAAAATAACTAAACTAATAAAAAATATACAATTCAAACATTTGATCATATGAATATACAACTTATATAAATATCCAAACCTATCAAATATTCAATCACAAGATTAGATGTGAACATCACAAGTTTCTTTGATTTAAAGCTTATACGGTTCATGTACATACCTATACCATCTTGTATCAATCTTGCTAGAGCACAGAATTCAATGTGCTCAAAGTTATGGGTAGTGTAAGTGTTCGCCAAACCAGAGTATTTCCAAGCTAAGTATAGAGGTTACTTTGTTTCTATATTATTCGCCAAATGTGGGTATCTCTTGTTATGTAATTTAGTGTTCTAGGATTCTATTGAAAGTCTTAAAATATTGCATCCATTAGAATTGGTTGATCTCTGGGTTGATTTAAAGATATGATATGATCTATATTCCAACAGCCGTGGAATTAAGGTAAGACTTCGCCAGAGATAGGATCTATTTGTAAACCATTCTGAGATAAATACCCAATGTTTGTCTGTATAAGAACCCACCAAGAAGAATAACTTTGTGTATAGCATTATAAGTAAATCAGTCAACATTTGTTTGCGTAAGAATTTGTCGAAAGTAACTCCAACTTGAATTATACTCTAAGGAATGTATCCATCTTCTGCCTTTTTAGAGAGTGAGAAATAGGACTTGCATTGAGGGGTAAATACTGCAATCCGCCTAATGGATGAAAGGTGTATACGGGGTTAAGTGTGAAGCTTGGCGTATAGGTATGCGCCTGAAGTTTAGGAAATTATCCACCAAAGACTGAGAAGTAATTTAGAATCTCCTACTTGAGGAATTTAGCAACAAATGTTCAAATGTAACCTTTGTTAAAACTCACTAAGTTCATTAAAACTTATAAGTTTCTAGTTGTGATGTAGGTTTTGAGGTAACTATTGATATACCAGAAGGGACCCAGTCAGGAATGCACCAAGGTGATAGTTCATGTTGTGATACTATGCATACAGAAGGCACAATAGGAATATGGTGCTTTGTTCTCTATGCCATGAAGAAGTTTGTCCTTAACAAAGTTTTAATTTATAATGCCATATACTGCTTTTGAAAATTTGATGTAGTGATTAAACATTCTCTTTAATTAATATTTGGTTTTAAAATAGTAATTAAAGAAATAAGAAGTTTAGTTTTGAATGGCTTCATGTCTCTAGAAATTTTTTTCTAAGTGTTTAAGTTTGTAACATCAAATATTTGGATCCGATAATTCGGGTCAAGTATCAGGTGTTATAGGGGAGGACAACCATGAAGAAGAAGAACGAGAGGAGAAGGATGATGAGGCTACAGAAGATGACAACTTCAAGGATTTGTTTGTGTTCGAGTAACCATCCATGAGGGGGCCTGTCATCAGGGAATTGACTAATTGACCCAGACTATCTTACAAGAAGTCTGTTGTCAAGGGAAAAGGTAAAGGAGTCACAGGACCGAGCGAGGGCTTCTGAGGAGATTTGCTAGAGTTACGTGTTTTCGCATTTCATTTTTTTTTCTAATTGTGCAACATGTAAAATCTTAAACTACACCATCTTTTTGGACTTATCTTTCTGGTTTTAGATTTCATATTTGGTTTGGTTGTTTTTGTGTGTTTGTTCTATGTGCAACGAATCACCTTGAAAGACTACACAATATTTGTTAGCTTTAACGAAGATGTGGGCCCCCAAGCGAGCCTGATGCTCCATTCTAGGAAAGTCCGGTAACCTCTTATCTTTTTCGGGAACATATTGGGGATGATGGTTTAATGAGGATGTGGACCCCCCAAGCTAGTCTAAGTGTTTTGGAGGGATGCAAATAGTTTTATGTGTTTAATTTTTTCTTGCTTTTATGTTAGTTTGTGTGTTTATTTTCAATTTTGTATTTTTCAAAAAAATTTCAAAAAAATTTCAAAATTACCAAAAATATTTTTCATTTTTTATTTTGTGTAATTACATGGTGCTTTGACTATAATTAGGTAATAAGTTATTAGTTGTAAATATTAAATAAGTACATAAAATTGCCAAACTTGTAAATTTCAAATGATACTAGATAATTTGTTATTCTAAGTGTAGAATAATTAGTTCAATTAGTTAATGTGTATAATAGGGTAGAGGCAAAAACCTAAATGAAAATGTATAAAGTGTAGCATAGGATGAATAAAGTATATGGATCCTTGTAGATAAATAATTTGAATTGTTAATTGATCGTTTAAATAGATGTATGCTTGAAAGAATTGGTGTTATGTGATTGATTCGGGAAAGACCTTAGGCATTTTTTGAAATAGCCTAGAGCCTAAAAGCTTACCTACTACTATGTACCCCTAGTTCCCATATCTTTTAGCCTCGAGTACCCTTTTCTTGTAAGCCTTAATATTAAAGCCTCAAGCCTAAATGTGTCTAGTAATAAATCCTTCTCAGTTTCATTCTGTAAAATGTACTACGTAATGGACGTCGGGCCATAAACATTGAGGATTAGGTAGAAACATTATGTTGGCTTTGTATGTTAAAAAATAAATGAAGGGATTACGTAAGTTAGTATGTAATATAAAAAAGTAAACGAAAGAGTGCAAGATAAAAAAAAAAGAAAGCTAAATCAAAATTAAGCTCGAAATTGAGAATCTTTCAAAAATTAACCTTAAAACCTAAATAAATTTAATTAACTTGTTAGAATGAAATTGTGATGACTAATTAATTTAATTTTCACTTTGAACTCTAATTATTTGATTATAATTTACCTAAATAATAATTTGAAGAAATTAATTTAATTACTAAGTAGTTTCTTAATCATAGCGAGAAAGCAATTAACGACAAATAGTAATACATGCAATCTATTTCTCTAATTCGTTGTTTTCATATTTTGATATCATTGATTTGAATGCAAACCATCAAGGTTATACCAAGCTAGTGAATGGACCGGTTGAACATATATAATTATGGTTTATAATTTGTAACTAAGTTTTGACTCTTTATCTATTAACACAATATTATTTAGTCATGGAGTTATTCTACTAAAGTACTATGACTGAGCTCTCCTTATTATATACCATTATAAAAGCTACTTATGAAGTCCTTGTCCAATGACCTTGTCATATATGTGTTACCCTCAAAGGACATGTTCTCCCAATTTGATTCTATTTTATCTCATAGTAATCATTACAACTTCTTTCATAAAAAAGTCAATTACTAACACATATTAATTAAATAATTCATTGATCTGTCACAATTCATTGTGGTAAATTAAGCTCGTTTCACCACTTAATGAGCTTGTATTTAGGAGTTTTTATATCTTTTAATTATGCTTTTAGATTTAGTTAGTTCTGAATTTGAATTTAATAAATTGAGCTTTTAAGTGTTGTTTTGTGACCTTTTAGGCTGATCCAAGCCTAAGGAGGAACTAACACATTGATTGAGTGTGCAGGACAATATTCTTGGCCAATGAGTTAGTGGGTTGCCTTGAATGTCGCAACATTCAAAGGGAATGTCGCAAAAACAAAGGAAGCCTCAATACTTAGTAGAATTTCGAACACAACTTCAAGAGGTGAGTTATGGGAGATGATGTCATGACATCTATAAGCCATTTCGAACACAACTTTAAGAGGTGAGTTACAGGAGACGATGTCATAACATCCATAAGCCAAAGTCGCGACATCCAACTTTGAATCTAGGAAGTGAGCTACGAGAGATGATGTCGTAATATCCACAAGCCAAAGTTGTGACATCCAAATTCGAGTCCAAAGGGGGAGCATATAGCCTTCAAAGTCACGACATCAGTTATAGGGTGTCGCGACACCAGTCCGACGAGGCCCAAAACTAATGGACGGGTGTTTTTGTCAGCACAATCATATTTAACTTGTTAATCGACCTATATTTAACCTAATTAGGTCATACTACACAAATACTATAGGTATCAGCTCAAAAACAACAAATTAGGGGTTCGAAAGACAAATTTTCATACTTTTTCATTCTTTCTTCAGTTTTCAGTTCTTTAGATTAGGTTTTCTTTTATGTTTCTTAAGTGGAATTCTTCTATTCTAAAGTTGAGACAGTGCAGGCGGAGGATGTTCAGGACAAGTGCTTTTACATTGATTAATCCATGAGCATTCTCTTTCTCATTCTTTTATTTATATATCTTTCATTAATTCGGTTAATTGAATGTTTATATGAAGATAAGAATACAACTTTTGCTTGATAAATATTTTTCATGATTTGGTTGCTTAACTGAGTACTCGATTAAGTAAATAGTTATTTGAAATTAGGTATTTATTTAAGTTTGCTAAAGAACTTATTATATTAAGATTGACAACCGTAGTAAAACATCTAGACAATTGAGATTGAAAAGGTATTCTGATGGGTAAGCCTTTAAGTAGACTTGTGTTGAGACCGAGTGGACATTTTAGGTAATAACTTTTATCGAAGATAAGACCCGAGTGGGTATTACTAGTTAAGGGTGGTAAATAACTCAATGGCGGGTGATTATCGACTTAATTAAGAATTAGTAATTTGATTGATTATAGTCTAAGTAGCTCGCATTGTTGAAACTAGGAATAGGAAGTTCCGATAGTTGAGTTTAGGTTTAGTTTAATTTCATTAGTTTAATTGCCATCTTAAATTAGAATTTGCACTACTAATTCATAATTCGATTAGACTAGTAATTATTTCTAATAATTAATTTAAAAATAGTTTTCACCAACCTAGCAATCCCTTGGGTACGATACTTGGAATAATTCACAATGTTTTTTGTAAACTAAAACTATATTACAATTTAACAAGTTCGCTTGTAGATACCGCACTTCACTTCGATATTTAAATTGCATAATTCTAAGCCCCAATGCATGCACGGTAGGGCACAATCATTCGTCTTTAGAAAAATGATTTGTGACCACGTTACTTTTCCATCTATCACATAATGCCCATAAGAGGATATCATGTACCCTTATTGGGCTATGAATTCCCTATTGCAAGTGAAGTTTTGTCATTATACTCAATATTCCAGCTTTCAACTCGATTACCAATTTAACTCACGCTTTTAATACATCAAAGTATACAAGACACACACACATAGTTCATCACTTGTGTAGGATTGAGGTAAGCCATATTATAGAGTCTCAAGTGATAAGCTCATAAATGGATCTAGGATTTATGCTACTTGGATATGTTTGGTGTATTGTTAGTCCAAACAACAACTCTATGTCTCCAGCTTCTGGGAGTCATCCGCTTCGGTACCCAATATATGGTATCTTCCTAATTGGACTTAATAAATGAGATAATAATATTTTAATTTATTTTCTCAATTTCGATTAGACTATAAATCATTTAAACTATCTACTAATATAAGTTGTTTTCTCACATTGCGATACAACTATATAATGCAACTTAGTATTAGTTAATTGTTAAATAATTAAAGAGTTATTATTTTCTTTCATTTTGCTTTACGTGTAAAAACTCATTGAGGAAACTATACAAGAGATATTGATGAGAAAAATGAAATTGTATTAAATAAATTTGTTTAAAAAATTACAAATACATTGATGATATTACTACACAAACAACACTAGATCTTAACAAGTAATATCTAATATATCACTTAACAAAAAATTCCATGCTACTTTAAGTGGATTTATATATATTAACTTTTGTCACATTCACTATGTGAGTGAGAAGAAAAGAAAATTATAGAATATATATTTATTTTTTAAAATTTATGGTAGTCTTTTATTTTAAGGAAAAAGTAATGGTATATTTTTAAGAAAGTAATTTTTTTTATACAATATTAGAGGTAGGGATGGGATTATACGATTTGAACTCGTGTTAAACGAGTATTTGAAAAAAATTTTAATCATCAATCCATTCAAGTAATATTTTAAGTGAAATGTTTTCTTTTAGAAAAAGTGATTAAGTTATTTTATTTAAATATGTTATATATTAAAATTTAAATACAAAATTATCCTTAAAATATTTGTTAATTTTTTTAAAAAAAATTGAGTTAGTAGTCTTTTACTAATAAAATTTAAGCTATTTTGACGAAGTTACTCTTAAAAGATTCAATATAGGGTTGTTAGTTTTTGTTCTTTTGAAATTTTATATCATAAAGTAACTTGCATATAATATATATATATATATATATATATGGTTGAGTCATATAGAAAACCTCGTTATGAAATTTGAAAATATATTTCAAAATTGTTTAATTATATTAGTAGTGTTGCAGTAGACCATCAAAAAGCCAAACTGAATTTCCAGTATCTTCAAAGCTTTGTATCCATGGCTGAAAAAAAAAATCTAGAAAATTCACCCTGGTTTTGTTTTGTTAAAATGAAGAAGGAAATCAAGTTAAACTTAGGCAGGTGCAGTCGCATTCAGGGTTTGAGGACCACTTTTTCTCTTATTTCCGAAGTTGCCAAACAGGTTGCAGGCAAGCCACTGGATCCCATTGAAGATGATCAAAGTTTTCAGGTATAATGTGAGTGGACCAATACCCCTTTCATTTTCCATTTTTGGTTTACTTTCGCTGTCATGAAATGATAGCCGTCACAACCCTAATCCTATGGCAGATGCTTTGTTTACATTATATATATTCCTGCCTACATAATAAAGCAGTTTATGTGCCGACAATCCTACTACTAATAATGCTAATACGGGATTTTAAGCATTATACCTGAGATTTGGCTTCTGCTGCTTATAAATTAATGACAAGTTTTAATAAATTGAAGGTTCTGTATGATTAAAATTTAATTTACTGACAAGGGGGGGGGTTTCTCAAATCATGTTTTTACATTTCATTAATAAAGGATTTTTCATTACAAAATAAGAATTTCAATTCTAAAATATTGAACAGCATACCTATATCATTGTATGGATGATAATAAAAATAAAATTAATGAAAACAAAAATGCCCTTCCAAAAAAGAGATTTACATGAGAGCTCATAGGTTTTTATTTATTTATTTATTTAAAAGTGAAATACCTTTACAACAATATGCGAGAGAATTTGAGAATGGAAGAAGTTTAAGAAAAAATAAGTGAAGTAGGTAGTTTTATAATTTAAATAATTGTAAAATTCAACATTATTATTAATTAATATATTTGAACATTGTTCACTTGTATTCATGGGCGAGGTTGGATTCCTGTACAACATTAGTACACTTTATATACAAATTTCAAATTTTCTCAAATCCATTTATATTTGTAAATAGCTAATTTAAACTCATTTTAGACTTGCAAAAATATATTATTTTTAATTTAATATTTGCTAATTTATATGTTTTTATTTTTTTTTGAAATTTTAAACATAGACATCATATTTTTTTTAATGTTTACACTATAGAGTTATATATATCAATATTTAGAGCATAGGTGTGTTTTTAAAAAAAATGTAATAAATAATGAAATGTAATGTTTGAAATTAATAGTAACACATATACAATACATACAAAATTCAAATAAAAAACTAACTTAAATGAGAGTAAAAAGAAATTTAAATAGGTAAATATATCAGATTAAGAATATTAAATGTACTCCAATTGTTTATTATAGTACTTTCAGTTTTCTTAAATTAGTATTGAGTTGATTTTTAACGTTGACACCAATATATACAAATTTTATGCTGGTTTTATAAAAAAATGTATAAAGATAAAAGTTCCATTGTAAGAATTAACTTATTCAAATACATAAGGTAGATTAGTAACCTCCCAACTAATTCGATGTTCGGTTGACTCATGACACTAACTTAATCAGGGATTTAAGTTACAGTATAAATATATGAACTTGGGTGAAACAATTTGGATAATAGCATTGGAATATATAAAAAAAATAGAATAAAACTTTAGTTGAAGTGGCAAAGAAAAAATAGAATAAAACATTGACATGAGTTCAAATTTTATAATGATTTTATGTAAAATGTAAAAAGACAAAAGTACCCTTTTAAAAATATAACTTATTTAAAAAATGTAAGGGTAGTTTAGTAATCTCTCAACTGAGTTGATGTCCAGTTAACTCGTGATATCAACTTAGTCAGGGGTTTAAATAATAGTATAGATATACAATCGATAAATATAATACGATGCACGAAACAATTTATGATAATGTATTGGTTGAATGGTTTAAATAATAATATAGATATATGATTGATGGAGGTATTAAAATGTATAAAACATTTCATCATAAAGTTTTGGTTTAGCGGTAAAACTAAAATTTTTTTGACCCAAATATGATAGGTTCAAATCCCATTATATGCAAATTATTTATTGGGTTTTTAAAAAAAAAATAAAAAGACTAAAACACCTTAGAATAATATAATCTTTTTAAATATGAAAGGATATTTTCATAAATTCACGAGTTACACCAACTCATTCAGGAATTTAAATAATAGTATAGATATGCATAATTGACGGAAGTAATAAAATGTGCATAATAAATTTAAAATTTACAAAAACATTTGGAAATAATACCTTATTTGAGTGGTAAAATTAAAGTTATATCAACTCAAATGTCATTGCTTCAAATCCCACTAATATTGATTTTTTAATAAAAAGACTAAAATATCCTAGAATAATATAATTTATTTTAAATACAGAAGGATATTTTCATAATTTCATTAATCGAGTTGGTGTTCGCTCGATTGACTCATGGCATCAACTTAATCTGCAGTTTAAATAATAGTATAGATATAAAATAAAATAAAATATATATTATAAAGTAGAAAACAGGAGGGATGAAGATCAAACATGGAATGTTGGAGCCCAAATCTGACTCATATTTTAGATAACCTTATGCTTTTTTATCCAAACCTATTCTTTAAGTTTCATGTTTTTGTCTAAACCCTTCTATATTTTGAATAGGCCTTCAAACTTGAGTAGGCAACACAACCCTTGAGCAAATCTAAGAAATTAGTGCATATATATATATATATATGAATTGGATAGTTTTATAATTTAAGCTAGTTTGTATTTTCTTGTGATGCACAAGTCGGTTGTATATATTAAATTTATAATATTTTTACAACATTAATTTTATTTAAGATTTTTAAGAAATTATTTAAAAATTATTAAAAAATTAAAAAAATAATGTAATTACAGAATTTGTTAAAAAAACTTAACTAATTTAGAATCAGTTACATGAATATTATTTAATTTTAAAAATATTTAATATTAAAATAAAGCAAAAATTTATTATGGCTTTAATATTAATATTAATAGAATTTAAATAATATTATCAATAATTTCTTATAGGTTATTTATTTTATATATTATTAAATTAATTTTTTTAATGTTAAGATCGTTAATATTCAATTTTTTGTAATTTTATATATTTATATTTGTTGTACTTTTTAATTAATGAATGTAATTAATTCTTATTATATTTAAAAAATATAAATTTAATTTAATAAATTATATTAGTATGTGTTTGTTTTGTGTGTGTGTGTGTGAAGAAACAAAAAGTTACATTAACTTTAAACATATGAAATCTCTCTAGGTGGAACTGCATATAATAATAGACCCTCCTCTCTATCAAAAGCTATTTTTGTTTTGCATCCTTGTTCTCTTCTTTAGGAATGTGTTGTAATAATCACTAACCAACCTTCTTCAAGAGTAAATGAATCCGCAAAATTAAAGTAGAATTCAAGGATGACAAGGAGGATTCTTGAATAGCCTTGGCAACCTCCACACTATCGGTCTAAATCAACACTCGCTCATAATTCCGGCTCTGCAGCATATTCAAACCATCAAATATTCCCCATAGTTCAGCATCCTTGTTCTCTTCTTTAGGAATGTGTTGTAATAATCACTAACCAACCTTCTTCAAGAGTAAATGAATCCGCAAAATTAAAGTAGAATTCAAGGATGACAAGGAGGATTCTTGAATAGCCTTGGCAACCTCCACACTATCGGTCTAAATCAACACTCGCTCATAATTCCGGCTCTGCAGCATATTCAAACCATCAAATATTCCCCATAGTTCAGCATCCTTGTTCTCTTCTTTAGGAATGTGTTGTAATAATCACTAACCAACCTTCTTCAAGAGTAAATGAATCCGCAAAATTAAAGTAGAATTCAAGGATGACAAGGAGGATTCTTGAATAGCCTTGGCAACCTCCACACTATCGGTCTAAATCAACACTCGCTCATAATTCCGGCTCTGCAGCATATTCAAACCATCAAATATTCCCCATAGTTCAGCATCAAAAACTAAACACTTCCCTAAGCACCTGTTGAAACCTAAAATCCACTTTCCTATATGATCTTGCAAAGCTTCTTCTGAAGTAGTGATTTAAGATTCTGTCTTAGCAGCACCATCTGTATTTAATTGAACCCATTTGTCCTTCCAAGGGATTATCTCTCTTTTTTGTCACCACTTGTACAAGCTATTCTTATTCAAAGAAGCATGCTGTTTAGCGCAACTATAAGAGATTTTAAAAGCTTCACTAGCACTCCATGTCGTACCTTGGAAAATAAAAAGGTTTCTATTCTTCCAAATGTGCCATGCTAGGATACTGAAGTGATCACCCGTTCCACCTCCGCTATCACCAAACTCTACTTGTTTTTGCAAATTATCCACTAGCCTCATGAAGGCTACCTAAGAAAAACCATATTCATTTATCTGAAGGAATGATCTGTAACCAGATTTCCTTTGCCTCAATACAGTTTCTAATGGCATGTAAAATGTACTCTGAATCAAATTCACACACTACACAAGATCCATCAATCCCAATATCGCCCCTTATTCATTCCATATTAGTTAGCAACCATTGTTTGAGCACAAGCCAAATAAATAGTCTAACTCTTTGGGGTCCCTGAAATTTCCACGGGATATTCCAAGTAGTATCCTTAGGATCCTAAAAACTCTCCCTTAGCTTCCAATAAGCACTTTTAAGGGCAAAAGTATCCGTAGAGGTGCCCATCCATGTGATCTTGTCAGGTCTCGCCAAAGGATGTGGAGGAGGTATGCTTACAATTTGTCTAATAGTCTCCTTAGGGACCCATAATCGAAAAATGTCAAGATTCCAAGATCTATTCTTTGTGATCAAATCTTTAAGAGTGCACTCTAAATCAAGATTACCATGAGATAGAATCTGACTTACTAAAGGTCCTACACTTGGAATCCATGGATCTTGCCAAAACTTGATCTTAAACCCATTTCCAACAGACCAAAATAAATTCTCTCTTAGTAAAGGCAGAATTTAGATAGGGCACTCTATAAAAAAGAGCACCTACTTCGAGCAATACTTTCAAGCAAATCTTCTTCCATCCCATATTCGGCCAGATAACCCTAACCTACAAAGCAAATGAATTAATTGCAACATTAACCCCTGGTTTAAGCATGAACGAAGTGTCATGATCCCTCAACTACCTTAACCCAAGACCACCACAAGACCGAGGTTGGCACATCATCTTTCAGCTTACCAACACCAGCTTCTTCCCCTCACTCGAGGATACCCAAATAAATTATTTGACTATACATTCAATCTCCTCGCAAACCCTTGTAAGAATCATCATAGATTGCATGAAGTAATTGGGGATCGATAGTAGAATCTGTTGAGCTAAAGTAACTCTATCTGTTAAAGACAATTTCCTGGCTTTCGAACCATGTAACTTGCTTCGAACCTTGTCAACAACAAACCTTAGGGAGTTGTTAGTTACGCTCTCGTGAAAAAGGGGAACTCTCAAATAAGTGCCAAGATTTTTCACTATCTAATAACCAATGATACCACTAAGACGTTCCATTAAATCCTCATCAACCCCATTGAAGAAAAATAAATTCTTTCCCCACATTAATTTTATGTCCCGAAAAAGCACAAAACTCCTCCAAGATAGCTTTAATCCTCTTAACCTATCTAATATTCGTATGACCAAAAATAACTAAATAATCATCAAAGAATAAATGAGACAGCTTCAGACCTGGCTGATATAGAAGTATGGGTCTCTATAACCCTAAATTAATCTTTAATCGAATACTATGTCCAAGCCACTCTATACAAAGGACAAAAATATATGGTGATAAAAGGAACCCTTGACCAATCTCTCTTGTCGGTCGGAACTTCTGTGTGGGAACTCCTTTCCACAAAACCTACAAAGTAAAACCCGTAATGGCAGACATGATAACATTGTGAAGAAAATCATGGATGTCTAAAGCTTTCAAAGAAGCATCAATAAAGTCCCAATTGACTCTATCATAGGCCTTCTCAATGTCAATATTGATAGTCATCTAGTTCCTACTCTTTTGTTTACTTCTCATGGAATGTATCACTTTTTGAGCAATAATAACTTTATCTTCTTGCTAAGAATCCAGGCTGCTTAGGAGTAATGATTTTTCGGGAAACAGGTCTGAAGCTATTTGCTATCACCTTTATAACCAATTTGCATAGAATCATGTATAAACTAATAAGTCAGAAATGGAAAAATTTCTCAGGGCTAAAAACTTAAAGGATGAGGACAATTAAAGTGTTATTCAACTCCAGATCGGTAGCTTATACAAAAAACACCCTTTGAACCCACTTGAAAATGGCTTTACCAACCACATGCCATTGACTCTAAAAGAAAAAAATATAAAATCCATCACTTTTCGGTGCTTTCAATAGAGACATGTCAAACAGTGTGTTCTTAATCTCATCCATCAAAACCTCCTTACCAATATAAGAACATCAATATGTTCAAGCCTTGGAAAATTACTAACCAGTAAATTACTCATACAAACAAAATGTTCCCAATACAATTTCTAGAAGAATCTAATTGCCTCTAACTATAGATCAACTTCTTCAAAGAACCACTCACCATCTTCATTTTTCAGGGCAAATATTCGATTATGCTTCCTTATTTGTAATGTGCTTTTATAGAAAAAGTTAGTGTTACTGTAACGCCTTGAATATTATATTTCTATTTCTATGAAAGTGTGACACAAGTATGTATTTGCTTCTGTGGTTAAGTGTTCTGGGTGTGTGTATGAGGTCTTGGGTTTAACTCTCACCTTTGCTAATTTTGTTATTTTTGACCCAAGCCTTACTCTGGTTTAGTGGGCTTATATAAATTTCTCTATTAGATCAAATCAGCATGAGCTTGTTGGTTCAAGTGGTAAGAAGTTAGAGTGTTGGAGGTCCTGTGTTCAAATCCCTGCGTGAGCGTGGGTATTAATTTTACTCGGGTACGTGAGAGTGTTTGGGTGGTCTTGGGATTCTGAAGTAGTTGTGGTTGTGTGGATAGTGGGAGGTTGGGGAATATCTAATTAGCTTTAATTTTGGGATTATTTTCTTTTTCAAAATCTTTTCCCCAAATTTCTCTCTGCAATTTGACGTTCCTCTTCTTTCTAGCAAACTTCCATTTTTGCTATTTTTGTTTTCCCAACTCTCCATCGAAATTAAACCCTTCCCTTCGGTTGCTTCTGTCTCTAATCTTCAATTTAGGTGTTTCGAGCTTGTGGTTATCGTGTAATCGGTAAGTGGGACTTCCGTTTTTATTCTTTTTATTGTTATTTTTTTTCTTTTGAAGGCTGAGACGTTGCTGTAATTTTTGTGGTGTAAGAGAAGTCATCGAACTGTGATTTTTGATTCAGTTGTTGATCGGTGTTAATAGTGTTTTTAATTGTCGATAAGTCAAGTTTTTAACCTGATTGTTGTTGGAAAATTAGTGAATGTTGTTGCTAAATCAGTGTTTAGTATGCTGTGTTTAGGTTTTGGAAGGCTCGGGAGTGGTTTCGCATCGAAACTTTGCCAGGTGTGTACCTGAAACGTAGAAAAATGAGATTTTGCAAAAGCCAAAATTACAGTCTGTCGATGGGAAACAACACAGTCGTGTGATCAACGAGGGCCAGGCCGTGCGTAAGACATGGCTGTGTGATGGTTGGAGTGTGGCTGTGTGAGCCACACGGGCTAGGACAAGTTGGGCATATGGGCCACATGGGTGTGTGGTATTTAGGCCAAGCTGTATGATCCCACGGCCAAGGCCAATTTGGGTGTGTGGGCCACGGGCGTGTAGGCCTACACAGGCAAGCCACATGAGCGTGCAGGCCACACAGACGTATGGGCCCACACGGGCAAACCACAAGAGCATGTGGGCTAATATATCTAATTTTTCCCTAGGTTTGCACGGGTCATCCTAAATGACTGTGGGCCTACTGTAGGGTCGGTAAGGGCTAATTAAACCCTAATATTTATGAATTTTTTGTTTGATATTCTGAACTGATTAGAATTCTGATGCATCTCTACATGTACTATTATTTGCTATCTGTATACGATCATAAGCATGTGAGCATGATAGATTATTTTTCTGTACATGTATATTTTTGTATTTGATATTGGGGATAGGATGATATATATTTTGGAGGAAGTGTTCTGAAAGGCAATTTACGCCTAATATCTGGCAGCATGGCTGCGTTATGTCTGTTATGTGCCGTTTCGAAATTATATGGTGTGTAGGGGTGGGTGGGTGTTTTAAACCCCACATGGTGTGTAAGGATGGTCGGAGATGGTGTGTAGAGGTTGGGGGTAGGATTCTGATTCTGATTTGTGTATTTGTATCTGTAATTGGCTTTGGCTCGAATTTGTATCTGACCAATTTTGTTTTACTGTATGTGTGTGCATGCTTAATTTTGTAGGGTTGCACACTGAGTTTACGTAAACTCACTCTTTTCTGTCTATTTTGTACAGGTAATCCACAGTCTTAGGCGGATCGGTGCAGCGGAGGACTTGACGGTGACCATTCCCCATAGAACTGTTTTATGTGGCTTTATGGTTTTATTTAAGCTTCGGTAATTTTTTTAGAGAGTTTGTAAATTTCTAGACTGCATGGACTTTAACTGTAGTTTTGGTTTGATGCTTATTTTTATGCATGCTTTGACAAAATGATTTCTCCTAAAACTTTTGTTTACGTAAACAAGGTTTCATAAATCAAGAACTATATTGCTTAAACATCACGGTGTTCATAAGATTCTGCACTAAAGGATTTTTAAGGCAAATGAATAAAGCTTTAAAATAAATGAAAGCAAATAAGGGTTTTTAAGCTTAAGGTTTTTATCGAGTTAGTTTTATTTCAAACCTATTCCATGTGACATCGCCAGATTTGGCCATAACGTCTAGGCCGAGTTTAGGGTGTTACAGTTACGATCCCCAAGCATAGCCAATCACATCTCGCTTTCTGTTTCCACAATAATTCCTCATGATGAAGAACACCTTCCATCATCTTTTGAATACTTGAAAGCTCCCACAAAATTTGGTTTTTACGAACACCAATGTGACTATAAACAAACTTGTTCCAGGATTTTATATTTGATGTTGTAACAGCCTGATTTTAGTCAAATCAAAACAATGGTTTTGGGACTACAAATATGAAGTCAAAATATTTATTTAATGTGTACAGTATGATATTATGTTAGTGTGAGAATTTCGTTAAGAAATTTTATCGTTTGATTGGTCAATTTGATAAAAAGGACTAAATCGCGTAAAGCGTAAAACTTGAGTTATAGTAGCTAAAGGTGTCTAATAGCAATAGAACCTTAAATTTAAGGTCCTTATGTTGTAATTAGAGCATTTTAATTGTGAGTGGACAAAGATGGGCATACATTACATGATTTTAATGAATTATAGTTAAGGTTAAAATGATAAATGATAATTAATAAGTAAAATTAAATAAAACAAATGAAATATTTCGTTCATTTTTCTTCTTGGAATGAAAACTAGGGCTAAGGGAAGCCATTTTTGCTATTCAAGCATTCGGTCACTTCATTGCCTAATTGTAAGTCTGTTTTTGCTCGATTTTTAATGATTTATATGTTTTTGTGATCGTTGCAACTAGTACTAGCTAGCCCAGGGACTATTTTGCAAAAAATTTAAAGATTTTGAATGATGCCATTGGTGAATACATGTGCATTTTGAAGTGTCTTGATAGATTATGAATGCTTGTTGATAGATATACAAGTTTTGTTAAGTGATTTTTAGTGAAAATGCAAAATAGGGATTAAATTGAGAAATGTTGAAACTTTGTGGTTAAAATGTGAAATAAAAAAATGGGCTTCTAGGGGTATAATGGTAATTCGGCTAAGCATGGGTGTTTTGAAATTTGCATGAATTTTTTATTTTTTGTAATATGGACTAAATTGTAAAAGTGTGAAAGTTTAGGGGCTAATAGTAAAATAGCTCAAATGTATATTTTGGATTGAATTGAATAAATAGATGATTAAATGAGTTGAATTTGATATTATATAGATCAAGAAAAATGGAATTTGGAATTGGATCGGGGAAAAGATAAAGTATTCAATTAATCGACAATTTTATCGTTTTTAAATCGAGGTAAGTTTGTATATGATAAATTTCATTATAATAGTATTTTAATTTCTTTGAGATATTATAAGTTGTGAATACGAGACTTTGGATAAGTTCGACATTGCCTCTAGGATAATTTGGCATTCGAAATCTCAGTTGAACCTTAGGAATAGTTTAGGGTACTAGTGACATGTCATTAGGGGATACATGTGTTGGCTTCAAGCCATGATAATAGCACTTTGGGTGCGAGTTATACCGATTTGGCTTCGGGCCATGAATATCGACTGATTTGGCTTTTGGACATGATATTAGTATTTCAGACATAAGTTACCTTGATTTGGCTTCGGGCCATGGTATAGGTACTTAGTTTGCGAGACACCTGAGTATCCGACCTCTATTCCGAATGGTTCAATGAGTAAACGAAAGAGATGATTGAGTATGAGAATGGTATGGTACAGTACATGTATGTACATGATTTGTATAAGTTTTGATTCGAAGAATCTTGTGAAGAATGTGATTAACATTATAATTGTGCATGTGAAAGGTTTGTTAGCCAGTATATGATAATTCTTATTATATTCAAATTGTTATTGTTGAACTATAATCTTGAGATTTCATTAAGTTTATTTCATACGAGCTTACTAAGCTATAAAGCTTACTTTGTGTATTTCTCTATGTTTTATAGTTTTCAAAGCTAGCTCGGACTCGAGGATCGTTGGAGATCGCATCACACTATCTACCTATCTCTTGGTACCTATGAACTTTGGTATTTTAAGTATATGGCATGTATAGGGACTTTGTTCATTTTGGTTATGACTTGTTAATGGTTTTGGCCATATGAGATGGTATTGTAAATGTTTATGTTTTGGTATGTATAAAAATAGTCATGAGTCATGGCTTATTTTGGTCTATTTTGGTATGGTTGAATCATATATATATAACTATACTGTGTGAAATATGTTAAATGATTAAGGTTGGATTTATGATGCTTGTTAAAAATAGGAAAATTGAATGTCAATAGGTGATGATTTGTGAATTGGTTTGTTTGTGGAATTGAGCATATTAATGTATATTTGTTAATGGTCATTTTGATGATTTGAGAAGACAAGGATTGGAAAGAATTTAGATGGCAATATGTGGTATCTATGTTTTGTATTGGTTGGTGTTGGAATTGGTATAAGTTATGCTTGATTTGGAATTGAATTATATGCCTATTGATGCTATGTTATGTGTCATATAAGTTGTGTAGGTGTGCCTAATTTTGGGTGGCAAAAGGCTTGGTGAATAGCATATTTTTGTCCACACAGGCAGAGACACGAGCGTGTGTCTCAGCCGTGTGTGATACACGATCATGTTACACAGCCATGTGTCCCCCGATGTGGTTTTAGAAATCAAGTCAGTATGCCTCATACGGCCTCACACACGGGCATGTGACTTGGCCGTGTGGCATAAGTCAGTATACCTTACAGGTTTGGCACTGCCTGGCACATGGCCTGGCACATGGGCATGTATGGCCATTTTTAAGGCACACGGGCTAGCCACACGGGTGTGTGTGTTGGCTGTGTGACCCAAGTCAGAGAGTTACATAGGTTAGGACACGGGCTGGGACACGGTCATGTGCTCTCATTTCGAATGTTCACACGGCCTGTGACACGGGCGTGTCTAGTAGTCGTGTGAGACACACGGCCTGACCACACGGGCGTGTGTCCCCTGTTTTAAGAAAATAATTATAAGTGTTCCAAATATTTCCAAATTTATCGGTTTAGTCCCGAACCACTCCCAATGTATGTTTAGGGTCTCGTAGGTTCGTATTAGGGAGGAATTGATTGAGATTGAATATTATTGTATGAATTGAATAAATGTATGTGAAAAGTATGTATAAATGTGTTGTAAGTTTGGTAATGCTCTATATCCTATTCCGGCGTTGAATACGGGTGAAGGGTGTTACAGATGTAAACTAATCAAGAGACTCCACCATTCTCTCATTAAAATCCCAATTATTTTTAATGAACTCAATAAAATTTGGGTGTTCAACCCAACCTGCAAAAAATCTAAAAGTCTACCTTTGGGCATAATATCTTTCAATTTTAAAGAGAGAATAAGAATTTGTTGAACTGATTTCAACCTCGAAAGATGTGTTACTGTATAATTAGGAAAAAAATTAATCCAAGCACTATTTCCAATTACTTTATCGAGATGTTCAAAGACCCATCCTCTATGCCAAGTGAAAGTGGGTCTTTTAAATGCCAAGTCTCGAAGTTCAATAAACTTTATTAAATCACCAAAAAGAGGAAACCTTCTCCTATAGGATCTTCCCCCTATGTTATCATTAGAGGATAATAATGCATTAAAATCCTTGATGGTAATCCAAGGATGATTACCAAATGAGATAGTCAATTTTAGTCCCTCCCAAAGCTTATTTTGCTTCTGGCCGACAAGACTGCCATAAACAAAAGCGACATAAAAAGGTTGAGCAGGCACACAACTGAAAACCCGAACAGGAACAAATTGAGAATGATTATAAACCACCTCCACTCAAACCGACTCTTTCCAACCAATCCAAATACCCTTAGAAAAACCAATAGCCTTTACCCGGTGAGAATACTAAAATCCAAATTTAGTGATGATTCTATTTGCTTTGACATCACTAACTCGTGCTTCAAAAAAACTAACAATATTAAGCTTGAACACCAAGTTAAGGGAACTTGACACTGGCATAACCATGACAATTCCAAGTGAAATCTGGCATAACCATGACAATTCCAAGTGAAATTTGACAAATTCATAAATGCAATCAAAGAAAAGAAGACTAACCTTTCATTTTTCAGATAAACCCGAAACCTTGGCATGTATTCCTTTTGTACTTAAGGAATCCTTGCACAAGTCTTTTCCAATCTAAGTACTTATTAATTCCACCATGGAATTCATCGTATTTTCCAGAGGAACTCTCGAAGATCCGGCAACCTTAAATTGGTCTCCTCATTCTCTAATAACCTTATTAAGCTTTCTTCCATACCGAAAATTCTCATTTTTGCTGCCAAAGCCATGTCCCTTTATCCCCTATGTAAGTTGATTTCCACATGCAAAATTAGCACTTCCTAAATTAAGCCTTATGTTATGGTCACCTTTTTCCTTAAAGGTGATAGCAAAATGTTTCCCTAGATTCAAAACACCTGGATTTAGAATCACAGCTCTTTCAGGCAGATCCTCAAATATAAGATTGAAGCATGAAATCAAATCTGCATGGAACGCATCAATAAGGGAGTTAAAATTATTATTACCAAATTAAAAGTAGGTTCCCCCAAACCAAATTTAGAAGGCATAGAAGAGCCCAAACTATCGTTGCTCTTTGGGGAATTAAGTGAAAACCCACCAGCATGAGGCCTGTTGAATTTATTATTAATTTCTATATTAATAATTGGCCCAAATCTAATCAGCCCATCTGTAACACTCCTAACCCGTACACGTTGCTGGAATAGGGTTACAGAGAATTACTGGAGTTTCCAAACTAAACGAACATAAATCTTAAACATTTCAAGTCACATCAATAATTATATTAAATCCAATTAAAAAAAACAACATATTGTCCCTTAAACGAGCTCTCGAGGCCCTAAATACACATTAGAAACAAGTTGGGACTAAATCGAAAACTCAGAGAATTTTTCAGGAAACAAGGAAAATTTTCAAAGCTGCAGGGGTCACACAGCCATGTGGGCATTCGAAGTAGGGATACACGGCCGTGTCTCAGCTCGTGTTCGTGCCCGTGTAACTCACTAACTTGGGTCACACGGTCAAGCCACACGCTCGTGTACCAAGCCATGTACCCTTCAAAATAACCCCACACGCCTGTGTGCTAGGTCGTGTAACAGCCTGACTTATAACCCTTCAAAAGCTACAGGGGGCACATGGCTGTGTGTCACACACGACTAAAACACATGCTCGTGTCTCTGCCCGTGTGGATGAAAATAGGCCATTTTTCTCACCCAGCATGCCATGAACCTACAACCAAAATTTCACATATATGCAAGCCAAAACAAGGCACCAAATTCAAGATAATCAAGCTATAAATTTAAGGTATACAACATACAACCAATATGCCCATAGGACACCTCAACTCAACATTTAATCTTGTAAAAATACAATCTTAATTTGACTAAAATGTTCAACTAAACTCGAACTAATCTTACATCAATAACCAAACCATTGAATTGACCTACTAAAATATACCAATTGGTACCAAAATTTCCATTCAACAATCAGCACCAAAATGTACATATATTTCATATAAAAAAGGTATGAATTCAACACATTTCCAACACATCACAAGACACTTATAACATCCATTTTAGATTACCATTTCATCCTTAATCATCCAAGCATCAAGATCTAAGGTAACAGCCACTTAAAGATTAACATATTTACATATTAAACTAAGTTCACATTAACACACAAAATCCTAAATACAAGCCAAACAAATGGAAACTTTAACAACCAAAAGCCTATACATGTCATTATAACTAAACATAAAAACATCCATAGGTACCAACATAGCCGATGGATAGTGTGATAGATCTTTGACAACTTTCCAATCCGAACGAGCTTCCGATAACTACAAATATAGAAAAAAATAAACACAAAGTAAGGATGACATGCTTAGTAAGTTTGTAACAAATATAGTCTAAGTTTGTCAATACATTAAACATCAACAAAGCATGTATATCCAAATTCAACATGAGAACAACTAATTCGAAAACTCATATATATACATTCATACTCTTAAATTCCACAATGGTACACATCACCTACCTTTCATCATAATAATGAAATTTACATTGAAAGCTCTTATCAAAGTTCACACGAGGTAATAATATGATGGTTAACACATCCCTTTTCGTAATTCAATAACCAAAGTTATACTTTTTCATAGCTCGATAGTCGTAGCTATCCCTTTTCATAATTTGATGGTCGTCACCATCCTTTTTCATTATTCGATGGTCGTTACCATCCCTTTTCATAATTTGATAGCGAAAGCTATCCCTTTTCACAGTATGATAGCCGAAGCCATCCCTTTTCATAATTTTATGGTCGTCACCATTCTTTTTCATAATTTGATGGTCATCACCATCCTTTTTCATAATTGATAGCCGAAGCTATCCCTTTGCATTCGTCGATGATTGCCGTTACATCGTTGAATTTTTTCGTCAACACACAATTTAATATTATGAAATAATAGCATTTAAATCATAATTGAAACACTATATAAACGTATGAACTTACGTCGACGATAAACGTAAAAAATGAAGTCGGCTAATCCAAAGCTTTTTCCTTACCTCGATCTAAAGCCGTACGTGCATTATCTTGAACTAAATGAATAAATTTAATCAATTTAATAATTAATCTATTCAATTAAATCCAAATTCATATTTTTATAAAATTACACTTTTGCCCCTAATATTTTAATTTATTTACAACTTAGTCCTTAGGCTCGGAAAATGAAATTCATTTAATTTTACCTCTACCCAAGCCTAGCCAAACATCATATACACTTATAACAACCCATACATTTCATTAATTTACAAATTATACTATGAATTTTCATAATTTTTAATTTAACCCTTAATTGATAATTTCATCAAAAATTTCTTTACAAAAGTTATTTATCTAACAACAACTATCCATTTTCTTCCATCAAACAACAAAAGAAACCAATATTCATTCATGGAAAAACTTAAATCCTTTAACAGTTTTACAAATTAGTCTCTGGGCTAGCTAGATTAAGCTACAACGATCTCGAAAATATAGAAATAATTAAAAACGGGACAAAGATCACTTACCTATGAGCAAGATGAAATTGCTAAAATTTTAAGCTCACCAATGGCTTCCCAAAGCCCTAATTTCAGTTGAAGAATAACTTAAAGATGATAGCTTTAATTTGGTTTTATTTAATTTACCATTTATTTACCTATTTACATATATAACCTTTAATAACATTAATAGTTACACAAATGCCAAGCCATGTACTTCCACTATCACTATTTAAGGTCTAATTTCCAATTAAGGACTCATAATTTAACAGTCTATAGCTATTTAATCCTTTAACTACTAGAACTCAACTTTTACACTTTACGCAATTTAGTCCTTTTTATCGAATTGAGCATGTAAATGATAAAATTTCTTAGCGAAATTTTTATATGGTGCTACTATCATGCGGTAGACAATAAAATAATTATAGAATAAA
Source organism: Gossypium hirsutum (assembly GCF_007990345.1). Taxonomy (NCBI): domain Eukaryota; kingdom Viridiplantae; phylum Streptophyta; class Magnoliopsida; order Malvales; family Malvaceae; genus Gossypium; species Gossypium hirsutum. The sequence continues at coordinate 32,311,893 of NC_053436.1, forward strand.
TTTCTTTGACTTCGGATTTGTGGTCCCAAAACCACTATTCTGATTTTATTGAAAACAGGCTGTTACAACGTTCCTCCCCAAGGGAATTTTCGTCCCCAAAATTCTTACTAAAAAAGAGGTTCAGATATTGCTTTCTCATAGCTTCCTCGAGCTTTCAGGTGGCTTCTTCTATTCCGTGTCGTTGCCAAAGAACCTTTACTAAAGCTATGTTCTTATTTCTCAATTGTTTAACCTCTCGAGTCAAAATTCAGATGGGTTCTTCATTGTAAGCTATATTAAACTAAATCTCCACATCAATCAGGGAGATAACATGTGAAGGATCAGATCGGTACATATGTAACATATAATATGTGAAGGATCAGATCGGTACCGACGTAACATAGAAACGTGAAAGACATTATGTATCTTTTCTAATTCTAACGGCAAAGTTAATCGATACGCAATAGGTCTGATTCTTTTAATAATCTTATTTGACCCAATAAATCACGGACTTAGTTTTCCTTTATGGCTAAACTGAAGAACTTTCTTCCAGGGCAATACTTTTAGAAATACTCTATCGCCAACTTAAAATTCTATGTCATTACGTTTAAGATCCGCATAAGATTTCTGTCAATCTGAAGCTGCTTTCAAACTATCCTGAATCACCTTTAGTTTTTCTTCGGTCTCACGAATCAAATCTATCCCGTGTATGTTTTTCTTACTAAGCTTAGTCCAGTTGAGTGGAGTTCGGCTTTATGACCATACAAAGCTTTATATAGTTCCATCTTTATGCTCGACTGATAATTTTTATTATATACAAATTCGACCAATGGTAAATATTTCTCCTAGTTATCTTTGAACTCTAATTCGCAGCAACAAAGCATATCCACGAGTATCTAAATTATTCGCTTGGACTGACCATCAGCTCGAGGATGAAATACAGTGCTAAAATGCAATCGTGTACCAAGAGCTTCCTATAACTTTTTCCAGAATCGCGATGTAAATCGCGAATCTCTATCCGAAATGATGGAAACTGGCACCTCGTGCAATTTAAGAATCTTAGAAACGTATAATTCAGCTAATCTCTCAAGGGTGTAATCTAAATGTACCGAAATAAAATGTGCAGACTTTGTCAGAGGATCAACAACAACCCAAATTGCGTCTTTCTTCTTCGGAGATAGAGGTAAACCCAATACAATATCCATTGTAACTCGATCCCATTTCCATTTTGGTATCATTACTAGCTGCAATAATCCTAAAGGTACCTAATGTTCAGCTTTAACTTGTTGACATATTAAACATTTCAATACAAAATCTGAAATCTCGCACTTTATTCCCGGCCACTAGTACATTTGTTTCAAATCACTGTACATCTTATTACTTCCCGGATGAACAGACAAGCTACCAATACGAGCTTTATGCAAAATTTTTCGAATGAGCTCAGAATTCTTTGGTACACAAATTTTACCTTTGAACATTAAGCAATCATCGGGTCCTATCTGAAATTATGAATAGAAAATCGACTCACTCTGTGCCCGTTTAATTAGCAACTTGACATCACTCTTCTGACCTTCTGACCTTCGCTAATCTGTAGTAAGAACATCAGTATAGCTTTCAACTTGAATAAGATTGAACCACCGTCAGATAATGTCAATCACATATTCATCGCTCACAAAGAAAATAAAGATTTTCCACTTAAAGCATCAGTAGCTACGTTCGCTTTTCCTAGATGATAATCACTGATCAACTTATAATCTTTTAATAGTTCGAGCCATCTGTACTATTTCAGATTCAAATCTTTTTGCGATGTTAGATACTTCAAACTCTTGTGATCGGTAAATATATGGAATTTTTTGCTGAACAAATCGTGTCAAAGTTTCAACGCAAACACAATACCTGCCGATTCTAGATCATGTGTCAGATAATTCTTTTCGTGTGGTTTTAACTGTTTGGAAGTATAAGCTATTACTTTGCCTTCCTACATCAAAACACAACCTAAACCATTTAAAGATGGACCGCTGAAAATCATAAATTCTTTACCCGATTCAAGCTGAACCAGAGCTGGTACATTGGTCAGCAATGCTTTCTATTGGTTGAAACATTGCTGACATTTCTCAGACTATTCAAACTTTACATCTTTCTATAATAGTCGCATCATTGGTGTACCTATCATCGAGAATCCTTTGTCAAATCTTCTATAATAACTAGCCAATCCCATAAAACTTCTGACTTCGGATACGTTTCTTGGGGGTTTTCAATCAAGAACTTTTGAAATTTTACTCAGATCAATTCTAATGCCTTTAGATGATACTATATGTCCTAGAAAACTAACTTCTTAGATCCAAAACTCATATTTTCTAAAATTTTCAAATAGTTGTTTATAACATAGGGTTTACAACACAATTTTTAAGTGCTCGGTATGATCAGACTCGTCTCGTGAATAAATTAAAATATCGTCAATGAATACCACAATAATTTGTCGAAATACATTCTAACCACTATGTTTATTAAATCTATAAATATTGTAGATTCGTTAGTTAAACCAAACATCACAAGAAATTCGTAGTGATCGTACCTAGTTCTGAATGCAATTGTCGACACATCTGAATCTTTAACTCATAGCTGATAGTAACCAGAACAAAGATTAACATTCGAAAATAATGTTGCACCTTTCAAATGGTCAAATAAATTGTCAATTCGAGGTATAGGATACTTGTTCTTGATTGTAACCTTGTTGAGTTAACGGTAATCAACACACAATTTCATCGATCCATCCTCTTTCTTAACAAATAGAACAAGTACACCCTAAGGTGAGAAATTAGGTCGAGCAAAACCCCTATCTGTCAATCTTGCAATTGTGTTTTCAACTATTTCAACTCAGTATGAGCTATTCTGTATGGTACTATCGAGATATGTGATGTCGCCGGTATTAATTCAATAGCAAACTCAACTTCTCTGATTGGTGGTAATCCAGATAACTCCTCTGGAAACACATTAGGATACTTGCAAACCATTGGCACGGATTACCAGCAGTGATTTCAAAGATACTAGCTTAGAAATATTTGAGAAAGGGTTGCGAAGCTTATTTAGCTTATGCACTTGACACGAAAGTAACTAAAAAGATGATAGAATCAGTGTCAGTTGTTTGTAAATATCTAGATGTGTTTCCTGATGAATTACTGGGTTTACCACAGATCAGAGAGGTTGAATTTGGTATTGAGTTATTGCCTGAAATAACTCTGATATTGATAGCTCCATACAGAATGGCACCGAGTAAATTAAAAGAGTTGAAAGCTCAGTTGCAAGACTTGACAGATAGAGGCTTTGCACGATCGAGTTATTCTCCCTGGGGTGCACCAGTTTTATTTGTGAAAGAGAAAGACGGAACTATGAGAATGTGCATCAATTATCGACAACTTAATAAAGTGATGATCAAGAACAAATATCCTTTACCGTGGATGGATGATTTGTTTGATCAGTTGAAAGGAGCTACTATGTTTTCAAAGATAGACATGAGATCAGGTTACTATCAGTTGCGAGTAAAAGATTTAGAAATTTTGAAAATTGCTTTCAAAACGAGGTACGGACACTATGAGCTTCTAGTTGTGCCTTTCAGATTAACGAATCACTTGCTGTTTTTATGGATTTCATGAACATAATTTTTAGATTGTATTTAGATCAATCTATTTTCGAATTCATTGATGACATTTTGATTTATTCACGTGATGAAACTGAGCATGCCGAACATCTGAGAATAGTGCCACAGACTTTGCGAGATAAGCAGTTATATGCAAAGTTTAGCAAATGTAAATTCTGGTTACGCAAAGTTTGTTTTCTGGGACATGTTGTGTCAGCATCTAGTATTCGAGTTGATCCGAGCAAGATTTTTGCTATTCTGGATTGGAAGTGTCCGACAAATCTTTTTGATGTCTGCATTTTCTGGGATTTGCCGGCTATTAGAGACGATTTATAAAAGGCTTTTCTATGATTGCGACTCCGTTGACTAAATTACTTCAGAAAGATGTGAAATTTGAATGGTCTGAAAAGTGTCAGAAAAGTTTTGATCAGCTGAATGCTCTATTAACTAAAGCTCCGGTGTTAGTTCAGCCAGAAACGGGTAAAGAATTTGTGATCTATAGTGATGCATCTTTGAACGGTTTGGGATGTGTTTTGATGCAGGAAGGCAAAGTCATAAACTATATTTCGAGGCAGTTAAAGCCGAATGAAAAGAACTATCAGACGCACGATCTTGAGTTAGGTTCGATTATATTTGCTTTGAAATTTGGCGCCACTATCTTTTTGGTGAGAAATGTCATGTATATTTCGATCACAAAAGCTTAAAATATCTGATGACTCAAAAATATTTGAATCTACGATAGAGAAGATGGCTAGAACTGCTAATAGACTACGAGCTTGTTATCGATTATCATCCGGGAAAAGCAAATGTTGTTGCTGATGCTTTAAGTTAGAAATCATTTTTTGCATTACGTGCCATGAATACTCATTTAGCTTTATCTGATGAAGGTTTGATTTTAGCATAATTGAAAGCGAGACAGTTGTTTTTGCAACAATTATTGATGCTCAAAAGGTTGATAATGAGATAATAACAAAACGAGCTCAGTGTGATTTGAATTCTGATTCTGAATTTTGAGATAATAATGATGATTGCTTGAGATTTTGAGATCGGATTTGTGTTTTGAGAAATTCAGAGTTGATTCAGATGATTTTGAACGAAGCTCACAACAGTCTTTTATCTATACATCCGGGTAGTACAAAAATGTATAATGATTTGAAACAGCATTACTGGTGGTCTGAAATGAAAAGACATATCTCCGAGTTTGTTTCGAAATGTTTGATATGTCAGCAAGTTAAAGCTAAACATCAGGTGCCATCCGGTTTGTTACAACAGATTATGATTCCAGAGTGGAAATGGGATAGAATTACGATGGATTTTGCATCGGGTTTACCTCTGTCACCGTGTAAGAAAGATACAATCTGGGTTGTTGTTGATAGATTGACTAAATCAGCTCATTTCATTTCGGTTCATACAAATTATTCACTTGGTAAGCTTGCTGAGTTGTATATTTATCAGATTGTGAGATTGCACGGAGTGCCTTTATCCATTGTATTAGATAGAGATCCAAAATTTACATCACGGTTTTGGAAGAAATCTCAATAGGCTTTAGGTAATTGCATTTTAGTACTACTTTTCACCTGCAGATGGATGGTCAAGCAGAGCGAATTATTCAGACACTTGGGGATATGTTGAGATGTTGTATTCTTGAGTTTGAACGTACGTGGGAATGATACTTGCCATTGATTGAATTTGCATATAATAATAGCTTTCAATCGAGTATCAAAATGGATCCTTACGAAGATTTATGCGGTTGAAAATGTCGAACACCATTGTACTGGACAGAGCTTAGTGAGAATAAAATCCACGGGGTTGATTTGATCAAAGAAACAAAAGAAAAAGTGAAAGTAATACGAGATACTCTGAAGGCAGTTGTAGATCATCCGAAATTGTATGTAGATTTAAAAAGAAAAGATATTGAGTTTGAAATCGGTGATAAAGTGTTTTTGAAAGTATCCCCGTGGAAGAAAGTACTGTGATTCGGCAGAAAAGGCACATTGAGTCTGAGGTTCATCGGGTCGTATGAAATTATCGAGCGTATCAGACCTGTTGGATATAGATTATTATTGCCACCAGACTTAGAAAAGATTCATAATATGTTTCATGTATCGATGCTTCGATGATACAGATCCGATCCTTCGCATGTGATTTCTCCATCTGAGATTGAGATTCAGTCTGATATGACCTACGAAAAAAAACCGATCTATATTTTAGCTCGTGAGATCAAAGAGTTGAGAAATAAGAAAATTACATTAGTTAAAGTATTGGCATAAGCACAGGGTTGAAGAAGCCACGTGGGAACCCGAGGATACTATGAGAAAACAATATCCAAACCTATTCACTGGTAAGATTTTCGGGGACGAAAATCCCTAAGGGGGAGAGTTGTAACAGCCCAGTTTAGACCCTAGTCGGAACAGTGGTTTTGGGACTACAAATCCGAGTTAGAAAAAAAATATTTTAATATTATTTTTTGTGTTTATAATATGTGAATTAACATGTGTGAAAGTTTCGTATGAAAATTCGGTTATTTGTGTGCTTAATTTGGAAAAAGGACCTAATCGCGTAAAATGTAAAAGTGGCTAGCTATATGTTAAAAGTGTTTACGTGTTATGTTTTTGTAAATGTGGGATCCTTATGTTGTTATTAGATCATACGGTTAATGGATGGACAAAAATGAGCTTATATTAGTGGAAATTTAAATGTGTTTATAAAGGTTAAATGGTAATTAGCAAATTACATGTAAATTAAGTAAAAAAAATCCAAAATTTCATTTAGTTCATCCATTCTTCATTGAAAATAGAAAGAATAGATAGGGTTTAAAGCTTTAGAAGTTTCGGCACATACAAGGCTTAATTAAGGTATGGTTTTTGACTCAGTTTTTGATGATTTCTGCGTTTTTGTGATCGTTATTAAGTGTTCTAGCTAGCCCATGCTTAAATTCATGAAATTGTTGATGATTTGATGAGATGCTATTAATGAATTCATGAATTTTGTGACGTTAAATGGTGAAATATGGAAGCTTGGTGATAGATAAATATGTTTTGCATTGTGATTTTTGATGAAATTGCTTATTATGGACTAATTTGTAAAAATGAGAAATTGATGTAAAATAAATGATAAATATGGGCTGATAAGGACCATAGGAAAATTTGGTTATGTATAGGTTTGTTGAAATTATATGTATTTTGTGAATTTGTGAAATAGGAACTGAAGTCTTAAAATGTGAAAATGTGGGGGAAATCGAAGGAAATCGAAGATTATCGAGTAAATGATCTGAATCGACAAATTTGAGTACGAGGCAAGTTCGTTCGTGATAAATGATGTTATATTTGTGTTTTAATGCTTTGATAATGCATAAATTGTATAGATATTTGATCACAGTTTGAGCATGATGATAATCGACTATGTTCGGCACTAAGTGTACGGTTCGAAATAGCTTTAGCTACAAATGGCACTAAGTGTGCGAGTTGGAATAGGTTCGGTTATATGAGGCACTAAGTGTGCGATACCGAGATAGCTTCAATTTATTGAAATGGCATTAAGTGTGTGAGATTGTTACGGCTTCGGCAAATCACTGATGCATTAAGTGTTCGAATTATTAAAGCATTTCGAATGAATTAATGTATTTGAATGAGAGGTGAGAATGAAATAAATATGGGAAAGTTTAGGTATTTTCGATACCTATGTGGTAGATGATACTATGAGTATGAAGCTAGATGAATTTGTATGAACATATTAAATGAGATAGAATAGAATTGATGGATGAATTGTGAATTACGAAGTGTTTATTAGTTGATGTTTCGTATATTATAAACTATTGATTATTTATGGCGTGAACTTACTAAGCTTTAAAGCTTACTGTGTGAAATGTTTTCTATTTTACAGTGTTATAATGCTAGCTCAGATCTGGGGATCATTAGCGACATCAATCACACTATCGGACATCTATTTTGGTACCATTTTGAGAATTGTATATATGTTATATGGCATGTATGGGCTAGTGTCATTTTGGTATGTTTTGTGTTGTGATTAGCCATGAGTTTTGACTTGTAAATATTGGTATATATGGCCTCTTAAGTTGGCCTAAATGGTGTGTTTGAGAAGTAATATATGTGATGTTTATAATGTTTATGTGATGGTTTACTATGGGATATTGAAGTAATGAGCTTTGCATTTGGAACTTTGGTAAATTGTGATGATGTTGGCATATTGAATTGGTTGAGGTTATATAGTTAAATATGTGGTTAAATTAGCATGTTTTGGTTGCCTTTAAATGTATGCAAATGATTCAAAAAATGTTGTGGTTTTGGTGTGCTTGAGATAGATGGGAAATGTGGTTTAAACCAAGCCTAAATTTGCCCCACATGGATAAGCACACGGATGTGTGTCTCGACTGTGTGTCTGTTATAACTTAGTTATGCTAGTCAGTCTCGAGCACGGCCTAGACACACAGGCATGTTTGGTGACCATTTAAGGCACACAACCTTAGAACATGAGTGTGTGTAGCCATTTCGAAGGGGGCACGGGCTAGACACACGGGCATGTGGTTGGCCGTGTGACCCAAGTTAGTTTCGACCACGGCCAGGATACACGGGCGTGTCTTGTGGCCGTGTGGTGAAGTTAGTATGTATGCCCTATTTTGCCACGGCATAGACACATGGGTGTGTCTAATGTCATGTGAGGCACATGGCCTGTTCACACGAGTGTTTGACCTTTATAACTTTGAAAAATTTTTAAGTTTCAAAAATTTTTGTATGAATTCAATTTAGTCCCGACCCCTTTCTAAAGCATGATTAAGGTCCCGTTGTCCTTTGTAAGGGACTCTATAATGATGTGTGACTTTGTTGTTATGATGTTTACAAAATGAATGCAAAATGTTTAGATATGTTCGATAATGCCCCTTTATCCTAGTTCGGCGACGGATACAGGTTAGGGTGTTACAATTTTAGAGTCCAATACGTATGCAAGATAAGCGTTCTGCACTGACATAGCTGAAATAACAATAGCCAACTCACTCAAACTGTCTGATTCAATCCGAAGTGTCTCACCATTCTGACATTTGAATACAATAAGCTTTTATCTATAGTTTACAATAGCATCGTTTAGAGTCAACTAATCCATGCTCGAGTCATCAATAGATAGTTATTGTAAACTTTATCAACTAAAACATGCTGACCTAGGGGGTTTGACACTTTAACAACGAATTCAGTGGACTCAACAGGTAAATTCTTACTAGATACTAGATTCGTGCATACATATGAATGGGTTGATCCCGAATCAATCAAAGCAGTCACATTAGCGTCAAAAATAGAGAAAGTACCCGTAATAACATCTGGTGTAAAAGCTTCCTCACGTGCGCGGATAGCGTAAGCCCTAGCTGGTGCTTGTGCTTTAGATCTCATAGCAGAGTCATTTGTTCCACCATGGCTACCACTCGTGTTTCTAGGGTTGCGAGGTGGTCTACCCTTCGTGGCAGTGTTACTGGGTCGCACATTCTAAGCCTTCTCTTTATTAGATATTTCTGACAATCACGAATAAAATGCTTAAATGAACCATATTTGAAACACGCCCCGTCTTTCGCTTTGCACTCGCCAAAATGTCGATGTCCACACCGTTGACAATCAGGTTTATTATCTTTAACGCTACCTACGCTAGCCACAGATGTAGCTTACGTCTTGGAACTTGCATGATGTTTGCCTCGGTCTCTATCAGGGTATCCTGAAGTAATCGAACAGCTATGGTGTTCTTTCAATTTGTTCGATTGTGATTGATACGACTTCATGATCAACCTTTTTCTTGAATCTCTGGCTTCAAAATCAGCTTTTCTTTTCTCTTTGCTAAGCTCCTCGGCTTTATCTGCTCTGTCAACTTAAACAACAAATTCTTTCAGTTCAAGAATCCTAACTAGAAGTTTAATATCTTCGCTTAATCCATCTTTAAACTGCTCACACATTGCAGTCTTAGTTGGAATGCACTCCCGGGCATATTTACTCAATCGAACAAACTCCTGTTCATACTCTGATATTGTCATATGGTCTTGCTTAAGCTCAAGAAATTCTTTACGCTTCTGATCCAAAAATCTCTGACTAATGTACTTTTTTCTAAACTCACTTTGAAAGAATTCCGAGTTGATACGCTCCCTCGACATAATTGAAATTAGAGTATTCCACCACTGATATGCTAAATCTTTTAGTAGGGATATTGCACACTTTGCATATTTAACTGGCGTACAAGATAACTCTTCGAAAACTCAAATTGTATTCTCTAACCAAAACTCAGCTCTCTGAGGATCATTGTAACACCCCTTACCTGTATTCAATGTCGGAATAGGGTTACGGAGCATTACCGGACTTATAAAACGTTGAAGCATTCAGTTCACATAAAATTAATCATTTTATAAACAATTCGATCACAATTAAACATTTTGTCTCTAATACGAGCCTACGAGGCCCTAAACATGCATTGGGAGTGGTTCGGACTAAAATGATAACTTTGGAAACTTTTTGAACACTTAAGAAATTTTCTCAAAAACAAGGGACACATGCCTGTGTGACTAGCCTTTGTACCCTAAAAATAACCATACACGCCCGTGTGTTGGGTCGTGTGCTAGGCCGTGCCAAACTTGTAGGGTATACTGACTTATGCCACATGATCAAGCCACACGCCCGTGTGTGAGGCCGTGTGGAACATACTGACTTGATTTCAATTTCAACACCAGGGGACACACGGCCGTGTAACGTGACCGTGTGTCGCACACAGTTGAGACACACGCCTGTGTCTCTACACGTGTGGACAAAATTAGGCTATTTACTAAGCCAATTTGTCACCCAAATTTGTGTACACCTACATCAAAACAATTTGCACCAACCATATCATATAAAAGGCATTACAACATCTTTACTCAAGTATATTACAAGCCATTTCCAACACCAACCAAAACAAAACATAACTACCGCAATATGGCATCAAAATACATACCAAATTTTACCCTTTTCATTCATCAATATGGTCATTTTCAAAAATGCATCAAATTACCTAAACTCATAAGCATACTAATTACCAATTCATCAACCATTTGATATTTACCATATCCATTTTCAACAAGCATCAAATACTATCATAACTAGCATTTATAAGTCAATTACTAAACTCAAACAAGGGTCATTTGCACACTTTTATACATCATCAAATTCACCATTATAAGCCAACTCACATGGCTATGTATAAATAAACCAAACCTAATATTTACAAGCCAACACAAATGGCTAAAATACATATACCAAAAGACCAAGTCCTTATACATGCCATATACTTAAAATACTAAAGTTCATAGGTACCAAGTGTGACAACCCTAATTTGGCCCTAGTCAGAAAGTGGCTTCGGGATCACAAAACCGAGTCACAAAAATAATTAGATGTTATATTCTATGTTTATTTCATGTGAAAGTGCATGTGTGAAAATTTCATGCTTTGATCTTGCCATTTGTGAGTGAAATTATGAAATAGGACTCATGTGAAAATTTTTGAAAATGCTATAGGCTAATTTGTAGTGGCCAAATAACTTATAGTATGAAATAAGTGGATTTGCATGTCAAATTTCCCACCTTAAAACATAGTGGCCGGCCATGATGGGCATGATAAGCATTTGTGCAATTTTTTATTGAAATTATGGCATAAGTATGGCACAAATAATATATGTTATTTTGTGTCATAAAATGTTAGTAATAAAATAACAAAAGTAAGTAAAGAACAAGGTTTTTTGTTCGTCCTTGTTCTTCATAGCTGAAAAGAGGAGAGCAAGAGGGGAAAAGCTCTTGAAAAATTCGGTCACTACGGGAAGAAAAATCCAAGGTAAGTTCATGGTAGTTTACTTCTATCTTGATGTTCATGAGTTCTTCTTGATTCTACCTTAACTCATGAAGCATATTTTTGATTTTTGGTTGTGTTGTGAACATTTGGTCATGAATTGAAATGAGGGAAATGGTTGTTGTTTCATGTTCTTTTGATGAATAATGGAAGATAGGTGAAGTTGAGCCAAGCAAATGAGGATGCATGTGCCTTAGATGCTAAGGGGGAAAATCGGCTAACATGTTGTGTGTATTATGGCCGAATGTGAACTTGGATAATATTGAGTAATGTTTGTGCTTTAAAATGATGAAATGGAGATTATTCTTAAGTGAAGTTATAGGTATGTGATGATTGATTTGTGATATGCGTGTTTAAATAACATGCATGCAAGGTATATATGTGTGAAAGAGTGATTTGGTAATAAATCTGCTTGGGACAGCAGCAGTAACGTGATTTTGGAAAATCACCATAAATTGTGGGAGATGATTTAGAAGCATAATAACTTATGTAATTAAAGCTTAATAAGTATAGTTTCTTATAAAAAAAACCGTGTAAGTAAAAGAATTACCGATAATGAGATATTTGAAGTGATGTGGGACAGGGTCAGAATGACATCTAGATTCCCTGTTCTATTTGTAACGCCCCGTACCCGAGACCATTTCCGGAGTCTAACACGAGGTGTTAACGGACTTAATTCATTAATTAAACAGCTCATACAATTCATTTTAAAATTTCCAGACAAGCAGGCTAACTGCATCACAGTCGCTTTAAAAATCATATCTCGAGTTCTGAAGCTCGAAATCCAATTCCATAAATTTTTACTGAAACTAGACTCATATATCTATCTACTAATTTCTTTTCTTGAATTTTTGGTCAGGCCAATTAGTACAGTTTATTAGTTAAAGTCTCCCCTATTTTAGGGTTCGACTACTCTGACCTCTGTGTATTACGAATCATATATCTCCCTGTACAGAGCTTCAATGACTATACCGTTTGTTTCTAATAAAAATATACTCAATAAGGAATCTGTACATATAAAGCATGACTTCTAATTATCTTTGTAAAATTTATGGGGAATTTTCAAAGACAAAATAGGGGATCCAAAAATGGCTCTGGCCCTGTTTCACAAAAAGTTAAACATCGCATAAAATATAACTCATATACCTGTTTTGTTCCATTCATATGAAAATAGACTCATAATTATTAAATTCCATATTTTATTCACCATCTAATTGTATCTCTACTATTTTTAATGATTTTTCAAACTCACGTCACTGCTGCTGTCTGAACTATTTTATGGTAAATTTTACCTATTTCATGGTTTCCATGGATTAGCTAGCAATTTGACATACATAACACCAAATATGATCATGATTAGCCATTCCAATGACTAATCATTACCAAGAATTTCCATACCACTCAATAACCATATCATAAGACCATATATACAAAATGATTATAATGCTATACATGCCATACTCAAAATATACAAGCCATTATGCCAAGATGGTATATGGATAGTGTGAGCAAGCCTCCGACCGTTCCCGATTTTCGAGCTGGCTTCTCAACACTGTTCAAAGTACCCATTTCACAACACTTACCAATACGTCCCTTTCATCTTGAGTGTTCCTCCATTTCAGTAGAACTTTACCTGTTGAACACATCGGAATATAATTCGGATACATGGAAAGTTTGCACATAAGTGCCACATATGTAGCCAAGCTACCATGTAACCCGCCCATAAGCGAACTCGGACTCAACTCAACGAGCTCGGGCGTTCGCATCCATAAGTGAACTCGGACTCAACTCAACGAGCTCGGATGCCTAGTTACATCTCACGAACTCGGACTCAACTCAACGAGTTCGGACGCTCGCATCCATAAGTGAACTCGGACTCAACTCAACGAGTTCGGATGCCCAAATATCCCAATGACATGTCACTTGTATCCTAATATATTCCTAAGGTTCAAACGGGCTTTTTTCCTCGATCTCACATCTTTGCCGTCTTCCACAGAATATCGAAATCGATACTTCGGTGATAGTTCATACTCATCAAGTAATTCACATAATTACATATTATTCAACAATAACCACAAAGCATAATATTTCATGATAATAATCGGCATCATATCATATAAACAACATTAAATTGCTTAAAATGACAATTATGTTACTACATTTACACATGAACTTACCTCGTATGCGAAAATGGCTACTTTTACCATTTCATCCACAACTTGGTATTTTCCCCATTTTAGCCCGAATTTCAGTTTTCCTTGTTAATCGAGCTTGGAAGCTTGAAAAACCCTAGCCATGGTTTCTCCTTGCTATATTCGGCCATGGGGTTGAAGATGAGCAAAATTGGCTTTTAATTTTGTATTTTAATTCATTTTACCCCTAAATGACCAAAATGCCCTTACTACTAAACTTTCCAAAAATTCCATCCATGTCCAATTTTTTTCCATAGACTTAGAAATTGGTAAAATTGCTATTTAAGACCTCCTAATTAATATTTCAAAACAATTTCATACTAGAAACTTCTAGAATACAAGTTTTGCAAATTATTCGATTTAGTCCCTAATTTCAATTTAAGCACTTTATGCATAAAATTTCTTCACAAAATTTTCAAACAATCATGCAATCATATCATAGACCTTAAAATAATCATAAAATAATTATTTCTATCTCGGATTTTGTGGTCACGAAGCCACTATTCCGACTAGGCCCAAAATCAGGATATTACAACTCTCCCCCTTTAGGGATTTTCGTCCCCGAAAATCTTACCAGAAAAGTGGTCTTCACTTTTAATCTCATATTCGGTGCCGAAGAACTTGCACTTAGACTGTACCTCCAATACATCTCTTCAATTTCTCATATGATCTAAAAGCTTACAATCTCAACTCTCAACTGTTCTTAAATTTTCAACCCTTCTCAGTTTCCCATGATATCATGACATAAACCCCGGATCTGAACTTGATTAATGGAGACCGGAATTCCAAGAAATCTAACAATCAAAGAGACCTGAAATTCCATGAATCTGATGAGTAGGACTTCATTCAATGCAGATATGATTTATAGATCTTGCCAAACATTTAACAATAGGATACATCACATTTTCCTCTTTCCACCATGGAAATAATTCTGATATGGCCTCAAGAATAATCCTTCTCATTTCCATCCCAATATCAACACTGACAAGGATAATTTTGATAGATCCCAATGCTCGGCTTTAACCCCTTTAACAACTCCGATTTTATGTAACATCGAATGCTCTAAACTATCACATTACCTCACTATCTTGAAACACATCACAATTCATACAATAGTACATTACTGAAAGTCAGGAAGTCTTTGCTCAATGTAGGCTAGTCTAGTTCAGACGCTTCGGTTACCAATATTCTCATCTATCCGAACTCTGTCAACATGTAATAAACTTTTCAGCTTTCACAAGATGGAGACCTTATCATTCGTAGTGACTTAAACTAATATTCAACTCTTTCTAATAAATATACACTTCTCGTTCAAACTATTTACTCTTTTATACGTACAAAATGAAATTCTATTATCAGACTTGGGAAAAATAATCTTGACATAATTGTCACATGAAATCTTTCAAATAAATAATTTACCATACTGACTGAAACTCGCGCTTTTATCACCTATGCCTTTACTGATGTCAAATCCTTACACAGAAATTAGAAAAATCCCGATACTAAAATCACCACATTACCAAGATCAAATTAGAAGTATACTCATATTTGACATGATTATCACGAGCTAAAGAACCCACTTCGAACATGAGTCGTAATTGACAAATTATGGAACAAAGATAACAAGAAAACCGAATAAAGAAATCCAAGATAGAGAAACCCGAAATAAAGAAATCCAGAATAAAGAGATCCAGGATAAAGAAACCCAAGACACGATACTATGCCGGAGAATCGAAAACCAAACTCATAGAGAAAATACGGAATACCCCGATAATTCTTCAAAGAAAGAAAGTCCAGAAGAAAACATCATTTAATCCCACTGAAATCAAATATGACAAGATCAATATATCTTCCCATACATATATATCATATGAAGCATCAAGTAGAAGAAACAGAATCATAATATCATACGTATTCTCTCATCAATTCTTATTAGACGAAATGAAATAGAATGCCCGATGAAATAGAGCAATATAAATTATAAACCAGTCAGACTATCAATGCTTTCATCCAACACCAGGATCAAAAGACATTCCCATATAACAAGAATTTCTTCAGAAGATCAATAGCCATAGAAATATTTCTGAGAACGGGTAAACATATAGAACATCTTAAAAGAGACTGCTAAATCTGTCCAGTCATAACTGTCACACTCAGATAGTTCACATTTCAATTATCATTTCCCCAACTAGTTCTGCCGTCACAAATTTTATATTAAACCATTCACTAAAGAAGGCCAATTCTGAATAAATTTCGATTTACACTTTTCTCGACCTTGCACCTGAGTAATTCAGTTTACCAAGGAGAATTCCTTTTCTAACTAGGACAGTGCATAACTCCAATAATTTTTACGTCAATCCGATACTTTACTGGCTCTGACTTTACTTATCAGCTCATTTTCAATCTCTAATCATACTTATAATTATTCTATCACTGTACTCTTTGGGTTCTCAAACGAAAACTTATTCAATACAAATCTCATGAAATTCCATTATAAGTACCACTTCAGTAAGGGGGAGGGGTTGTAGGACCTCTGACTCGACTTTCTTATACATACACATATGACACAACTTCCATCATCATAGTAACATCATCAAAATCATGTCATTCATTCATGTTGGCTTACACCAATTTTCCTATTGTCCCATTTAGACAATATACTTATGCATACATTCTATGTTTTCTAGACAGCTTTACTTATCCATTCATTTAATTAAATTAATTCATGCTCATGACATTATATAAGGCCAAACAAACATAGATATTTGCATCACAATCACAACTTTCATTTCGTGCATCATCATGTACATATCATTACAATCATATAATTCAGTCCAAGAATTTAACATAGATAAGTTCATTTCATTATAATCCTTTATCTCATAAAAATTATATACCATTAACATTCATCAACATTCGACATCCAATCAAGACAAGGACATTTTCATTCATATCATAATATTATGACATTTATTCATAGTTCTACTACTTTCTATTTATTCCGTTCATCTTATCAAGTAAGCCACATACACTACATCATATGAGCATTAAGCAAATATGAATATTTATCACATATGTATCATAAACTTTTATTCATACTTTTCTGAACCGAGACTTATCATAATCATAATTTTACTCAAATACCTTCACATAACATTGAACATGGTCGGCGCAGCTCGGTTGGAGAGTACCCTGTCTAAATAAGACGGTACTCATACGCGTCGAAAGACATCACACTATCACAGATCAGTGGCATGTATAGCTAAACTTTTACACATGCTAGGTTAGTCTGAGAACCGACTAAACCAGCTCTGATACCACTAAATGTAACGCCCCGTACCCGAGACCATTTCTGGAGTCGAACACGAGGTGTTAACGGACTTAATTCATTAATTAAACAGCTCATACAATTCATTTTAAAATTTCCAGACAAGCTGGCTAACTACATCACAGTCGCTTTAAAAATCATATCTCGAGTTCTGAAACTCGAAATCAAATTCCATAAATTTTTACTGAAACTAGACTCATATATCTATCTACTAATTTTTTTTCTTGAATTTTTGGTCAGGCCAATTAGTACAGTTTATTAGTTAAAGTCTCCCCTGTTTCAGGGTTCAACTACTCTGACCTCTGTGTATTACGAATCATATATCTCCCTGTACAGAGCTTCAATGACTATGCCGTTTGTTTCTAATAAAACTAGACTCAATAAGGAATCTGTAAATATAAAGAATGACTTCTAATTATCTTTGTAAAATTTATGGTGAATTTTCAAAGACAGAACAGGGGATCCAGAAATGGCTCTGGCCCTGTTTCACAAAAATTTAAGCATCTCATAAAATATAACTCATATGCCTGTTTTCTTCCATCCATATGAAAATAGACTCATAATTCTTAAATTCCATATTTTATTCACCATCTAATTGTATCTCTACTATTTTTAATGATTTTTCAAACTCACGTCACTGCTGCTGTCTGAATCTATTTTATGGTAAATTTTACCTATTTCATGGTTTCCATGGATTAGCTAGCAATTTGACATACATAACACCAAATATGATCATGATTAGCCATTCCAATGGCTAATCATTACCAAGCATTTCCATACCACTCAATAACCATATCATAAGACCATATATACAAAATGATTATAATGCTATACATGCCATACTCAAAATATACAAGCCATTATGCCAAGATGGTATACGGATAGTGTGAGCGAGCCTCCGACCGTTCCCGATTTTCGAGCTGGCTTGTCAACACTGTTCAAAGTACCCATTTCACAACACTTACCAATACGTCCCTTTCATCTTGAGTATTCCTCCATTTCAGTAGAACTTTACCCGTTGAACACATCGGAATATAATTCGGATACATGGAAAGTTTGCACATAAGTGCCACATATGTAGCCAAGCTACCATGTAACCCGCCCATAAGCGAACTCGGACTCAACTCAACGAGCTCGGGCGTTCGCATCCATAAGTGAACTCGGACTCAACTCAACGAGCTCGGATGCCTAGTTACATCTCACGAACTCGGACTCAACTCAACGAGTTCGGACGCTCGCATCCATAAGTGAACTCGGACTCAACTCAACGAGTTCGGATGCCCAAATATCCCAATGACATGTCACTTGTATCCTAATATATTCCTAAGGTTCAAACGGGCTTTTTTCCTCGATCTCACATCTTTGCTGTCTTCCACAAAATATCGAAATCGATACTTCGGTGATAGTTCATACTCATCAAGTAATTCACATAATTACATATTATTCAACAATAACCATAAAGCATAATATTTCATGATAATAATCGGCATCATATCATATAAACAACATTAAATTGCTTAAAATGATAATTATGTTACTACATTTACACATGAACTTACCTCGTATGCGAAAATGGTTACTTTTACCATTTCGTCCACAACTTGGTATTTTCCCCATTTTAGCCCGAATTTCAGTTTTCCTTGCTAATCGAGCTTGGAAGCTTGAAAAACCCTAGCCATGGTTTCTCCTTGCTATATCCGGCCATGGGGTTGAAGATGAGCAAAATTGGCTTTTAATTTTGTATTTTAATTCATTTTACCCCTAAATGACCAAAATGCCCTTACTACTAAACTTTTCAAAAATTCCATCCATGTCCAATTTTTGTCCATAGACTTAGAAATTGGTAAAATTGCTATTTAAGACCTCCTAATTAATATTTCAAAACAATTTCATACTAGAAACTTCTAGAATACAAGTTTTGCAAATTATTCGATTTAGTCCCTAATTTCAATTTAAGCACTTTATGCATAAAATTTCTTCACAAAATTTTCACACAATCATGCAATCATATCATAGACCTTAAAATAATCATAAAATAATTATTTCTATCTCGAATTTTGTGGTCACGAAGCCATTATTCCGACTAGGCCCAAAATCAGGATATTACACTATTTTTATAAAATCATTATAAATTTCACAAAAATGTTCATAAGATGAAGTTTATATGCTTAGACTCCTTAATGAGTCTAGTTTCAAAAGAAATAAACGAGAACATATTTTGAATTCTGTACAATGAGAAAATTGATTCGTAGTGAGTAGTGTTCAGATTAGTCAGACAGTGAAACAGGGGAAATTTTAAGAAAAATATGGTATTGATTGGCCAAACCAAAAATTCTGAAAATTTTGTGGATAAAATATATATGAGTCTATTTTCAAGGAAAATTAACGGCACTTGATTTGGAGTTTCGTAGCTCCAGTTATAAATGATTTAGTGACTGTTGCTCAGGAAGACAGCTTGCAGTGAAATTATGATTATGTGGTAAACATTGACAAAAATTTGTTAATGAGTTGCTTATTGATTTCTTATAAGCTTACTATGATCAGTAGGTGTGAAAGCCGAATATATATATATTATATTTTGAAAATGATGCTTGAATAGTCAAATAATGACTAGTTTAAAATCTTTGAATTTAAGCTCAAGAGCATAGAGGGGCAAAATTCGGATAAGGGAAAAGAGAAAGTAATCGAATAGCCATTGTAATCGTTCGGCAACATTCAAGGTAAGTTCTTAAGTGTTTAAGCTTGATTCCTTTTTACATGCCCAAGAGTTAAATTAATATGGAAAAGGGAATGTAAATTTTATTTAGTTAATGTGCCGAATATGTAATGATTTAAGGCTATAAGCCGATTATGGCTATTATGCTTAAGTTGAATTGGATTTGGAAATTTGATGCAAAATGAGTGTTACAATGAATAAACTATACCGTATATGTGCTGGTGGAGATATCACGAGTTGTGATTATTAAATACCTAATGGAAACCATGATGTGTATAAAATTATTATTATTAGTCCTTTGTGGTAGCCGAATATGGTTTGACACTAAAGTGATTAAATGTGAACTTCGTCGAGGTAAACTATTAAAAGTGTGGTGCTATAAGACTATGGGCTAATACGATACGTGGATTCGTTCCGTAAAGTAAATTATTCAGGTATGCGATATGTACTTATGCATGTTAAAT
The DNA here is from genome assembly GCF_007990345.1 of Gossypium hirsutum. NCBI lineage: Eukaryota > Viridiplantae > Streptophyta > Magnoliopsida > Malvales > Malvaceae > Gossypium > Gossypium hirsutum. The sequence continues at coordinate 32,332,071 of NC_053436.1, forward strand.
CGATTGGAATTGAATCATGAATGTGAATTGAGAAGCATAGGTAAAAATGCCTATGACATATATGTGAGTAAGGGTAAAACCATCGTAAATTATCGATATGGATGGGCTATGTGCGGAACCGTCTTATAATTGCTAATTTGAAAGGTTGTGTGCGAATCAGTGAGCAATAGGTATATATTAGGTGAATCGTGACCTTTTGGTTCTACTTGAATTAAGTTGTGCGATAAATAATTTATGTATATGACTTATAGTCGAATGGTCACTATGGGTTAAGTTTGAATGGTGAAATGGATATGTGATATTTATGTAAGACTTTTGAACCAAAATGTAAATGATGGTGTTCATATGGAGCTTATATTCGAGTGTTGCAAATGACTACTAATGTGATATCTTGAATGAGATGTGTTAATATATGATTAAATATGCATGATATTTGATGTGTATCTGGGCCTAAAGACCCGCAGGCTATATGCTGGAATTATATCCGGGTTAAATCCCGCAGGCTTTGTGCTGGTAATATATCCGGTTAAATCCTGCAGGCTTCGTGCTGGTAATATATCCGGGTTAAATCCCGCAGGCTTCGTGCTGGTAATATATCCGGGTTAAATCCTGCAGGCTTCGTGCTGGTAATATATCCGGGTTAAATCCCGCAGGCCTAGTGCTGGTATTATATTCGGGCCTTCGTGCCTAGCAGGCTTCATGCCGGTGATGTGTATTCGGGCCTTCGTGCCTAGCAGGCGTAATGCCGGTGAAATGATATGTTATGTGAATTCGGTGTTCCTTGTAAGATAAGGGTTTAACCGAATGTTAAAGATGAAATGATAGTGTATTGTATCATGCTTATATGGCCTAATGGAAAGTATAATCATGTTGGTAAATATGCAATGTGCTTTTATAATCGAATGATTAATTTGAAATGAATGTGAGTGAAATGTTATGCATAAGCTATCAAATGCTAAATGTGAAAATGAGATGAAAGAAAAGTGTTTGAGATGTATAATTATATACGTTCGAATGATGTTAGTACTTAATTGATATGAATATGTTATATGGAACTTGTTGATTTGATTATTCGGGCCTTTGAGCCTAGCAGGCTATAATGCCGGTGAAATGATAATCGGGCCTTGAGCCTAGCAGGCGAAATTTTGGTGATTTGAGAAAAATCTAAGACTAAGGTACCTCGTATTAGATTGACAAATGAATACATTCAATATGTTAAGTGGGCCAGGTACACATTATGTACTCATATGTGAGTTTGATTTGAAGTGAATCATAAGTGTGTAATGTGATAAATACGTGAATAAATGTTATAACTATATCTATGATCATGATACACCGGGTCAGGGTGTGAAAGTATGTGAAAGTATTTGATTTAATTATGTTATACGAATTCAGATTAAGTGTGATAAGAATGCTGAATGTGCATTATGTGTTTGTATGTATTCGGCCAGATGGCAATATACCTAGAATATGGCCTCTTGAGAAATTGAATAATCGAAGTATAATTGCGTTTATTTGTTTGCATTGCTTAAAACTTACTAAGCTTATGAAAGCTTACTCCATTGTTACATTCCTTTGTTTTATAGATTGTTGGCTCCAGTTACTTGCTCGGGTTGGAGTTCACCGGAGATATTATCACACTGTCGAGCTCACGCTATTGGTGTAAGTAAATCCTAGTATTTCGAGTCTATGGCATGTATAGGGTTTTAATGTTGAGTATGTGATACTATAAGTTAGCCAAAGTTGGTGGCTTGTATTGATAAAGTGTTTTGGCTATGTAAATTGGCTTATGTTGGCTAGTGGTGTTTTGGGCCTTGTAAGCCCATATATGGGACAGATTACATGTGAAAAGAAAGGTTTTAAATAGATTGAAATTTTTCGGCAGAGTTTTTGTGTGATTGACTGAGTTTAAGTCGGGTAACAGCTCGAACCCTTTTCCGGTGAGGGATACAGGCGAGGGGTGTTACACCAAGTGATAGGTGGATAGTGTAAAGCATCTTCGACGATCCCCGAATCTGAGCTAGCTTGATAACACTATAAAGCACAGGAAAATAAACAAAGTAAGCTATAAAGCTTAGTAAGCTCGTATAAAATAAACTCAATTTAGTCTCAAGATTATAATTCAACAATTTGAATAGATATATTAACATTTAGCATATATTAGGTAACAAACCTCTCATATACACAATTATGATATTAATCACATTCTTTACAAGTTTCTTCAAACTAAAGCTTATACATGTCATGTACCTACCTGTAGCATCTTATATCATTCTCATACTCAATCACATCTTTCGTTTACTCGTTGAACCATTCAGAATAGAAGTCAGATACTCAAAAGTCTCGTACACTAAGTACCTATACCATGGCCCGAAGCCAAATCAAGATAGCTTATGTCTGAAATACTGATATCATGACCCGAAGCCAAATCAATTGATATTCATGGCCCGAAACCAAATCAGTATAACTCGCACCTGAAGTGCTAATATCATGGCTCGAAGCCAACTCAATGTATCCTCTAGTTCAATCAGGATTTCGAATGTCGAATTATCGTCAAATCACTATTGATCATATCCATAGTCTTGTATTTACAATTTATGCAATTCAAAACATATGAAATACATTTGTATCAAAACTTATAATATACGAACTTATCTCGGACGTAAAAACGATGAAATAGACAAATTAATCCAAAACTTTATTTTTCCCTCGATCTAGATCCAAACTTCATTTTTCTTGATCTAAATATAATCGAAGTTAACTTATTTAATAATCTCTCTATTCAATTTAATCCAAAACACACATTTAATCATATTTACACTTTTGCCCTAGAATTTTACAACTTTTACAATTTAGTCCTTAGGCTCGTAAAACAAAATTCATTCAATTTCATCACAACTCAAGCCTAGCCGAATTACTATTATAACCCTAACAGCCAATATTTTCATTTATTTCACATTTTAACCACAAACTTCCACATTTCACAATTTAATCCTTAATTTTGCATTTTCACTAAAAATCTCTTAATAAAACTTGTATATCTATCAACAAGCATTCATAATCTATTAAGAAACTTCAAAACACATGCCATTTCATCAATGGAAGCATCTAAAATCTTTAACAATTTTGCAAATTAGCCCCTGGGCTAGCTAGACCTAACTGCAACGATATCAAAAATGTAAAAATCATAAAAAACGGGAGAAAAACCATACCTTAATTAGCAAAATAGCATTGCCGAATGAAGAGCATAAAAATGGATTTTCTAGCCCTAATAATCGGTATAAGAAGTTGATTATTTTAAGTTTATTTACCAATTTACAAATATACCCTTAATGAATATCCTTTTAAATCATCCAGTTGTAACATCCCGAATTAGGGCCTAGTATGAACAGTGGTTTCGAGACTAAAAATCCAAAGATAGAAATATTTATTTTATGATTCTCATGAGGTTTATATTATGAATGCATGCTTGTGTGAAAGTTTCATGAAGAAATTCTATGCATAAAATGTTTAATTGCATTTTAGGGACCAAATTGAATAAAGTGCAAAACATGAATTCTGGAGGCTTTAAGCATTAAATTGATTTAGATTATGAATTAGAGGGCCCTAATTAGGAATTTTACCAATTTCTAAAATTTTGGAAAAAAATAGACATGCATACGAAAAATGTAAAAGAGAAACCCTAAGGGCAATTTGGTCATTTGGTAATTAAAATAATAAAAAGGGAAAATCAAAGAAAAAATGTGTCCATCTTCTTCAAGTGTTGGTCAAATTTCTCTATAGCCATAGCTAGGGTTTTGTTCAACATTTCCAAGCTTTATTGTAAGTGCTCCCTAGCTCCGTTTTTAATGTTCTTTGTATTTTTGAAATCCTTGAAGCGTGATCTATTCATTTCTAGCTATATTTTAAGCTAGGGTTCATGTATAAAATTTGGCCCATGTGTAACATGCATTTATTTTGATGATTAATGAAGGAATATGAATGTTTGATGCATGATAAAAATCTTTTACTAGGTGATTTTTAGTGAAAACACCTAAACAAGGGACTTCTCTGTAAAAGTGTAAAAGAGAATAGTAATAATGTGAAATAAAAAAAATATGGGCTGATATAAGTTTATTAAAGGCTCGGCTAGGCTTAGGTAACCAGTAAAATGCATGCATTTCATTTTATGAGTCTCAGTACCAAAGTTCAAATACGTGAAAGTTTAGGGATCAAAATGTAAAATTTCAAAATAATGATTTATGGACCCATTTGAACAATGTGAATAATAAATAAGTTAAATTTGGTATTATAGATCAAGAAAAACATGAACCGGGACTTGATCGAGGAAAGAATAAAGTACACGACGACTAGGCTTGATTATTATCATTTTGTACTAAGGTAAGTACATATGTAAATAATGTGGTGTTGTAGTATGTTTTAACGCTTTAATATATTGTAATAAATGTTTTATTATAATTATGAGTTATATGCTTGCTGATTGTTATGAAAGCATGAATGTTATTAAGGTCGTTATCCACGACGTTACGAGAAAGTATGATGGAGATACTACATGCAAGTGAGGAAAAATCCCGTTTGAACCTTAGGAATGGTTTAGGATACAAGTGACATGTCACTAGAAACTAAGACATCTGAACTCTTTGAGTGGTCCGAGTTCGTGAGATATGTGGCATCTGAGCTCGTTAAGAGGTCCGAGTTCATTATGGATGCGAGCATCCGAGCTCGTTGAGAGGTCCGAGTTCATAATGGATGGGATTCATGTAACATCCGAGCTCGTTGAGAGGTCTGAGTTCATTATGGATGTGTTACATGTTATGTGATAGCTTTGGCTACGTTAGTTTATGTGGCATTTATATGCATGGTTTCCGCGTATCCAATAGTATTCCGAGAGTTCAACGGGTAATGTAATGAATGTAATGAGAGTCCCGAGAAGGAAATATGAAAGAGGTATGGTTATGGATACTTTACGATGAGTACATGTATGTATGCAAAACCTATGAGTAATGCCTTAATAAAGATCATTTTACGACGAGTAAGCATATATGTGCGTATGATGAGTAAGTAGAAAGGTTTGAATGATGAATAATATTTGTTTATATGTTGCTATGTTTCTGCATGTTGATTCCTTACTACCATTTCATATTATTTGTATGTGGACTTACTAAGCTTTAATGCTTACTCCTCTCTCTTTTCATCTTTTGTAGTTTCGCCAAGCTAGCTCGGGGATTGGAAGCTGTTGGAGTATTCTATCACACTATCAAAAGACTATTGGGTATAGTGAAATTATTATTTTGAGTATGGCATGTATTGGAAACTTGGTCATTTTATGATATGTGCCATGCTATTTGGCCAAATTGTGAAGGCCTATGATAATGATGATTCATTTTGTAATGGGCATATGATATGGCTCATATTTGATCATTTGCAGTTGTAATCTAATTACCCATGCATGCATGCACTAGTGTTTTGATGGTAGGATACGTTATTGATTGGTGAGTGCAGGATAATGATGTGATATGTTGTTGATCGATGAATGTATGATAAAGTATGAATTGGGTGCTAAAGGATAAGGGATGAACTAATGGCTCAAAATGACTATATGCATGAATGCTCAAATTGAAGTTATGGTAACAAGTTTAATAATGCATGAAATTGGTGTGGAATGCCTTTAAATGGTACAATAAATGAATGTGAAATAGAATGACATTATGAAGATGTGAGAGTGCCATGGTGGATAATATTTGAGTGCTTGAATATGTCATGCTGCATGTTATAAAGTATGTTTGAATGTATGAGTGGTTGTAGGTGACTATTGGCATGGAAAATAGCCTTTAAGTGGTCCACACGGGTAGACACACGAGCATGTGTTTAGACCGTATGTGACACACGGTTTGCTCCATGGGCGTGTTGAATGGCCGTGTGTCCCCTGCACCTAAAATTTCTAAGTAACTATTGTATGATAGTAAACACACGGGCAGAGACACGGTCGTGTGTCTTAGCCGTGTGGAGGACATGGCCTAGCGCATGGGCGTGTGCCTTGGCTGTGTGCCCCTAAGTGAATGCTAACGTCATAAACAAAATGTCCAGGTTTTTGGACACAAACGATGACACGAGCGTGTTTAGGTCGTGTGAGGGACACAGGGTAAGGATACAGGCATGTACTCGGCCGTGTGAAAATCCTGTAGGTTCGAAATGAAAAATAAATTCTAGAAATTCCATACAGGTATGGGACACGAGCGTGTCCCAAAGCACACAAGCGCGTGCGTTACCTCCACACGGACGTTTGAGGTTTAAACCTAGAAATTTTCTTAGAATTTTTCTTAAGTTCTCAATTTAGTTTTGGATTTCCTTTAATGTACATGTTGGACCTCGTAGGTCCATAATAAGGATAATATGATCTTTTTTAATCAAATTTAATTTGGAATGAAATTTTTTGACCCGATTTTGCATGTTTTTGAATGTTTAAGTCTGGTAATACCTCGAACCCTGTGCCAGCGTCGGATACGGGTAATGGGTGTTACATTTAGTGGTATCAAAGCTATGGTTTAGTCGATTCTTGGATTAACCTAGCATATTTGACTCTAGCTATACATGCCATACGTATATAAACATATAAATAATGATAGTGTGACGACTCTTAATAGTATTAAAATGTGTTTTCATATAGCAAATGGATACCAAAAAAGTAGTGGCAGATGGCGTAGAAAGTAACGCGTCTGCTCCAGCGAAAGGAGCTGTGCCATCTGAGAGTAGGCGCAAAACTATCAGTAGAGGAGAAGGAGGCAGAGAGGCCTTCCTCCACATGATGAATGTATGGTATACGGAGTTCGTTCGAATGAACCCGCATGCTCAACCTCCCCCACCTCCCCCAAATCCTCAACCCGCACCTGTGATGCCTCACATATGGATTTCTTGAGATTTGCTAGAACACCTATTGATAGAATTCAGAAAGAAGGTGCTGAAGAATTTAGGGCAAATGCCAATAATGACCCCGAAAGAGTAGAGTTCTGGTTAGAGAACTCGATATGGGTATTTGATGAATTGCCATGTAAACTCGAGGAGTGTTTAAAATGTACCATATCCTTGCTGAGAGATGCAGTGTTCACTGATGGAGAATGCTGATATCTGTAATACCACCAGGAAGGGTTACTTGGGAATTCCTTCAACTGGAATTTCGAAAGAAATACATTAGTGAAAGATTCATCGAACAGAAGCTTAAGGAATTTCTGGAATTGAAACAGGGTCGTATGGCAGTCAGTGAATATGAGAGAGAATTCGTTAGACTTAGCAAATATGCTCGGGAGTGTGTACCCTCTGGAGCTAAGATGTGTAGAAGATTTGAAGATGGGCTCAATGAGGATATTAAGACATTAGCGGGTATTCTCGAGCTTGTAAAGCCGAAGACTTGGTTAAGGAGAGGAAGAAGGCCGAGTCTAATGCAAGTGATACAAGAAAGAGGTACAGGAGTAAGTAATTACTATCTCAATCCAAGAAATCTAGAGAGATGTATTCTCGTTCACATGTGTCAGCTAGACATTCATACGGGAATTATAGAAAGCAGAATTCGAGTTTTAGATCTTAGGCTACGTCTTTGGCAAGCGTGGGTAACACTAAACCTTCCAAGGTTGAATGCCCGTAATGTGTTAGACGTATTCTGGCAACTGTAGAGTGAGTGAAGGATCTTGTTTTAAATGTGGTTCTCTAGACCACTTTATTAAGGCTTATCCCGAGACGATGGAAAAAGAAAGATTTCAGAGTCCAAGACCGAGTGGCACAACTTCTAGGGGAAGACCCTCGAGAAATGTCAGGAATGAGTTTGGTAGTAAGAATGTGACGCGAGACATAACAGTGATGTCTGATGTAGGGCTCCGGCTAGAGCCTATGCCATATGTGCACGGGAAGACGCAACTTCTCCTGATTTGATCATTGGTAAATTTTCTCTCTATGATACTAATGTTATTTCTTTGATAGACCCTGGATCCAGTCATTCGTATGTGTGTATGAAATTGGCATCTTGTATGAATATACCTGTCGAGTCTAAAGAATTTGTAATTAAGGTGGCTAACCCATTAGGAAAGCATGTGATAGTTGATAAAGTATGTAAGAAATTCCCGTTGATGGTTAAAGATTATTATTTTCCGGCTGACTTGATTTTGTTTCCGTTTGATGAATTTGATGTCATACTGGGTATGGATTGGTTGACACTACATGAGGCTATAGTGAATTTTAGACAGAAAGTTATGACACTAAAATGTGAAAATGGTGAAATTGTTCGGGTTAAATCAGATGATGCGGATAAGTCGCCAATGATGATATCTTTGATGGTTGCTCAGAGATATATGAGGAAAGGGTATAAAGCTTATTTGGCATATATATTGAATACAAAGGAATCCAAATTGAAAATCGAATTAGTTCCAGTTGTGTTCGAGTATGCAGACGTATTTCTGGAGGAATTGCCGGGTTTACCTCTAGTTAGAGAAGTTGAATTCAGTATTGAGCTAATGCCAGGGATGACACCCATCTCTATTGCCCCATATAGGATGGCCCAACTGAACTGAAAGAATCGAAATGACAGTTGCAAGAGCTGACTGATAAGGGTTTTGCGAGACCAAGCTTTTTGCCATGGGGTGCTCCCGTACTATTCGTGAAAAAGAACTCTATGAGATGATACATTGACTACCAGCAGCTCAATAAGGTGACAGTAAAAAATAAGTATCCTCTTCCAAGAATTGATGACTTGTTTTATCAACTGAAGGGAACGACTTGGTTCTCTAAGATAGACTTGAGGTTCGGATACTACCAGTTACGAGTGAAAGAGTCTGATGTGCCTAAAACTGCCTTTAAAATGAGGTATGGTCAATATGAGTTTCTTGTTATGCTATTCGGATTAACGAATGCTCCTACCGTGTTTATGGATTTGACGAAACAAATTTTTTGGCCATATTTGAATAAGTTTGTTGTGGTGTTTATCAATGATATTTTGTGTAACACCCCTCGCCCGTATCCGATGCCGGGACAGGGTTCGAAGTGTTTCCGGACATAACTCAAGCATACACATATAAAATCAGACCATAAATTTCTTTTAACTTTAAAGTTCTTGTTCCCATACATTATGTCCCTTAAACAGGCTCACGAGGCCCAAGACATACATTAGAAACAGTTCAGGACTAAACCGAGAACTTACAAAAAACTTGGAAAATTCGTGCTTTAAGGCTCCACACGCACGTGCCCTTAGTCTGTGTGCAACACTGACTTTACAACACGGCCATGGCACACGACCGTGTGGCTTGCCTATGTCCAAAACTTGGGCATTCTGTTAGATTCACACGGCCAAGACATACGCCCGTGTGTCTAGCCCGTGTTCAACACTGCCTTAAAGTTTTAGGTGCAGGGGACACACAGTCATACCAAACGCCCAAGGGCGATCCGTGTGTCACACACGGCCTGGACATACGCCGTGTGTCTATCTGTGTGGACCTTATTAGGCTACTTTTCAAGCCTTTGGTCACCCTCAATTGCCCAGTCTCATCTATAGCTTGTACTGATATCTAACATGCCCAAATCGCACTCAAGTTTTATCCTAATTGTTGATTGCATATAAACCTCATGTTATTGGTTTTACACATGCAAGATTACCCTTTTTGTATTAAGAATTATAGTTTCATTAATCACAATATCAGATTTGGCTCATCTTTGAACTCATTGCCAATTGTGATCCTCCCAATTTCAAATGAATTGGTCACATTTATCATATTCATTCATAATACACCATGTAATCATTTCAACAAGTAAAAATTTCGTGATTAGTAGGATAGCAACCTACACCAATATAGGCCATAAATCAAGGCCATACACAAAATGAATAGACATAACATTCAAGCCTTTACATTGCTAGCCAAATGACACATATGACAAAATGATCCAAAAATACCTATACATGCCATTGAACAAAATAAAGTATCTATGTACCAATGCTGGACTAGTTGATAGTGTGTTGACTCTCCAACCGTCTTCCAACCTTTACGAGTCTTCGAGCTCTGAAAGACAGAGAAAAAAGTGGGGTAAGCATTTTCATGCTTAGTAAGCTCAAATAACCAGAAAGTAAACTTACCAAGAAATTAGCATACATTCATAAAGATAAGGAAACCAACAAGTATGAAGTGGCTTCCTATCACATGCACTCAACCAATGAGTTAGTCACATAACAAAGCACCATGTATTTCATCTTGGATGAGCTCATCATTCAACATTTCTTTTTGTACATGTATTTCATGTTAATTTCGTTGAGTGTCTAAGAAATCTCGATGGAATATCCATTAACCGTCAATTCATAAGGATGATCATTTCAGGTGTGCACTCCCGCGAACCTCACATCTTATGGCAGGATTACCAGTCCAGGCTAAATCTCCCATATCGTAAACTCATAATGTGATGTCGAGATTACCAGTCTAGGCTAAATCCCTTATTGTGACAAACACCTTTAATGAGCTTGGATCTGAATTACCAATCCAGGCTAAATTCAGACCCTGATCGGATTACCCATCCGGGCTAAATCCATAATGCACATGTATTCTTCGGGAGGCTCAATCATCCAAAGGAACACCCGTCCGGGCTAGATCCTTTTTTTATTTGAGATTAGCGGATTACCCGCCCGGGATAAATCCTTACTGCAACACATGCAGGATCTCATTACACATGTAAATTAAGGTTTATCCATCAAATTTCCTTTTTTAACCTCAATCGAGACATTTTTCAACAAGTCATTATCAAATATGCATTACATGTGTTTTTATGCCATTAACAAATGCAATTATCATACATTCATAAATCATGTAATTGTGCATATTATGAGTTTACTTTGAATTATCTGAACTTACCTGGTATTCATTTCGGTGCTGTGTTTCGGTTATTTCGAATCCTTTCGTTTTCCTCGATCAACATCTGGAATTTGTTCCTCAGGGTCTATTACAAAAAAATTAAATCATTAACACTCCACATTATACATGTCCAGTCTAAATTCCACCGCGGTCCAAATGACTGTTTTGCCCCTAACCTTTCACATTTTTATAATTTAGTCCCTAGGCTCGTATAATGAAACACATACAATTTTTATATTACCCAAGCCTAGCCAAACATTTTTCTCTCTTATGGCAGCCCACAATTTCCATTATTATGACATTTCTACCTCACATTTTACAACTTTTGTAAAAAGGTCCCCTTAAGGGTTTTTTCATGAAAATCACTTAGGAAAAAATGTTTAACACACACCCAACTTTCATAGTCCTCCATAATCCATCAAAATGCAAGTAGATCATGCATGGGTAAATTTTTAAACATGAACCTTAGCATGAAATATGGGTAGAAATGGAGAAAGCAAGTTACTAGGATTTCAAAAATTCAAAGAACATTAAAAACATGGCTTGGGAGCATTTACTATTGAGCTTAAAAATGTTGAAACCCTAGCTATGGTGTTCCTTCAATTTTCAACAGCCATGGAGAAGAAAATGGCTGATTTTTGCCTTCTTTTTCCAATTTTATTTCATTAAAATGCCAAATGACCAAAATGCCATTAAACCATTTCTTTAAAATTTCATCTATACAAGCCCATTTTTGTTTAAAAACTTAAAAATTGAGAAAATTTCTCTCCAAGACCTTCTAATTTATAATATAAAGCAATTTCATACAAATTGCTTCTAGAATCCAAGTTTTGCAATTTATTCAATTTAGTCCCTAATTTCCAATTGGACACTTTACTCAAAGAATTTCTTTATGAAACTTTAACACATACATATTCTTATATTCTAGGCCTCATTGTAAACAAAAATTAAATATTTTGATACCTAATTTGTGGCCCCGAAACCACTATTCTGTCTAGGCCCTATTTTGGGATGTTACATTTTGATTTATTCTAGAGATGAGGCAGAGCATGTCGAACACTTGAGAACTATTTTACAGATTCTGAGGGATAAATAGTTATATTCCAAGTTTAGTAAAAGTGAGTTGTGGCTTCAAGAGGTTGGGTTCTTAGGCCACATTGTTTCTGGAGATGGTATACGAGTTGGTCCCAGTAAGATTTCAACTGTTGTCGAATGGAAATTGCCAAGGACTATAACCGAAGTTAGGAGCTTTTTGGGTTTAGCCAGTTATTACAGATGGTTTGTGAAAGGATTTTCAATGATAGCCACCCCAATGACGAGGTTGTTGCAAAAGGATGTTAAGTTCGAATGGACGGAGAAGTGCCAACAGTATTTTGAGAAACTGAAAGCGTTGTTAACCGAGGCACCAGTGTTAGTACAATTGGAATCAGGGAAAGAATTTGTGATTTATAGTGATGCATCCTTGAATAGATTAGGTTGTGTTCTTATGCAAGAAGGTAAGGTAGTAGCTTATGCTTCGAGGCAACTGAAGCCCCACGAGAAGAACTATCCTACGCATGATTAAGAATTAGCCGCTATTGTATTTGCTTTGAAGATTTGGCGGCATTACCTATTAGGGGAGAAATGCCATGTCGATTCAGACCATAAAATTCTGAAATATCTGATGACTCAAAAGGACTTGAACTTAAGGCAACAGAGATGGCTTGAATTGTTAAAAGATTATGAACTTGTGATTGATTATCACCCCAGTAAGGCAAATGTGGTTGCCGACGCCTTGAGAAGAAAGTTATTATTTGCTTTGAGAGCTATGAACTCACGGTTAACCTTATCTCATGATGGTACAATTCTGGCAGAGTTAAGAGCTAGATTGACTTTTCTTCAAGATTTTTGATGCTTAGGAAGCTGATAAAGAGTTACAAGCTAAGAAAGCTCAGTGTGAGTTGAACAGTAAATCAGATTTCCAGAGAGATCCTAATAGTTGTTTGAGGTTCCGTGGAAGGATTTGTGTTCCAAAAAATGCTGAGTTGATTCGGAATATTTTGCATGAGGCTCATAATATAGGTATGTCAGTTCACTCAGGTAGCACTAAAATGTACAATTATTTGAAAATGTATTGGTGGAATGGCATGAAAAGATATATATCTAAATTTGTATCGAGATGCTTGATTTGCCAACAAGTAAAGGCTGAACACCAAGTAACTTTAGGTTTACTTTAGCCTATCTTAGTTCCTTAATGGAAATGGGACAGAATTACTATAGACTTTGTGACAGGCTTGCCGTTGACACCAAGAAAGAAAGATGTCGTATGGGTAGTGGTTGACAGATTAACTAAGTCAGCTTATTTTATACCAGTACGCGTTGATTATTAACTTGATAAGTTAGCCAAACTGTATATTTCTGAGTTTGTGAGACTTCATGGACTACCTTTATCGATTATTTCGAATAGGGATCTGAGGTTCACTTCGCAATTTTGGAAGAAGTTACAAGAAGCTTTGGGTACGAAGCTAAACTTTAGGATCGCTTTTCATCCACAGATTGATGTACAATCTAAGAGAGTAATTTAGATACTTGAGGATATGCTTAGATGTTGTGTTCTTGAATTTCAAGGTAGTTGGGAAAAGTACCTACCTTTGGTTGAATTTGCCTATAACAATAGCTATCAGACGAGTTTAAAAATGGCACCTTATGAAGCATTGTATGGACGTAAATGTCATACATCATTCTATTGGACTGATCTCAAGGAGAATAAGATTCATGGGATAGATTTGATTAAGGAAACCGAGGAAAAGGTGAAAGTCATTCGTGATTGTTTGAAAGCGGTGTCGAATAGACAAAAGTCGTATATGGATTTGAAAGGGAAAGAAATTTAGTATTAAGTTGGTGATAAGGTAATCTTGAATGTATCCCCATGGAAGAAGGTTTTGAGATTCGGTGGAAAAGGCAAGTTGAGTCCTTGTTTTATAGAACCATATGAGTACCGAAAGGTTAGGGCCTGTTGCTTATCGATTGGCTTTGTCGACTGAATTAGGAAAGATTCACGATGTGTTTCATGTGTCCATGTTGCGCCGCTATAGATCTGACCCTTCACATTTGATTGTACCGACTGAATTTGAAATTAGACCGGATATGACTTATGGTAAGGAACCTATTAAGATCTTGGCTCAGGAAGTCAAGCAATTGAGAAACAAAAGTGTTGCTCTTGTGAAAGTTTTATGGAAAATATATCAGATTGAAGAGGCTACATGGGAGCCTGAGGAGGCCATGAGGAAACAATATCGAAACCTTTTCACCGGTAAGATTTTCGGGACGAAAATCCCTAAAGAGGGGAGAGTTGTAACATCCCAAATTAGGGCCTAGTCAGAATAGTGGTTTCGAGACCACAAATCCAAAGATAGAAATATTTATTTTATGACTCTCATGAGGTTTATATTATGAATGCATGCTTGTGTGGAAGTTTCATGAAGAAATTCTATGTATAAAATGTCTAATTTCATTTTAGGGACCAAATTGAAAAAAAGTGGAAAACTTGCATTCTAGAAGCTTTAAGCATTAAATTGCTTTAGATTATGAATTAGAGGGTCCTAATTAGCAATTTGACCAATTTTTAAAATTTCAGACAAAATTGGACTTGCATAGGAAAAATGTAAGAGAGAAACCCTAAGGGCATTTTGGTCATTTAGTAATTAAAAGAATAAAAAGGGAAAATCAAAGTAAAAATGTGTCCATCTTCTTCAAGTGTTGGCCGAATTTCTCAATAGCCATAGCTAGGGTTTTGTTCAACATTTCCAAGCTTCATTATAAGTGCTCCCTAGCCCCATTTTTAATATTTTTTTGTATTTTTGAAGTATTTGAAGCATGATATACCCATTTCTAGCTATATTTTAAGCTGGGGTTCATGTATAAAATTTGACCCATGTGTAACATGCATGTATTTTGATGATTAATGAAGAAATATGAATGTTTGATGCAAGATAAACATCTTTTACTAGGTGATTTTTAGTGAAAACACCTAAACAAGGGACTTGTTTGCAAAAGTGTAAAAGAGAATAGTAATAATGTGAAATAAGAGAAAATATGGGCTGATATAAGCTTAGTAAAGGCTCGGCTAGGCTTGGGTAACCAAGAAAATGCATGTATTTCATTTTACGAATCTCGAGACTAAAGTGTAAATACATGAAAGTTTAGGGATCAAAATGTAAATTTTCAAAAGTATGATTTATGGACCCATTTGAACAATGTGAATAATAAATAAGTTAAATTTGGTATTATAGATCAAGAAAAACATGAACCGGGCTTGATCTAGGAAAGAATAAAGTACACGACGATTAGGCTCGATTATCATCATTTTGTACCAAGGTAAGTACATATGCAAATAATGTGGTGTTGTAGTATGTTTTAATGTTTCAATATATTATAATATGTTTTATTGTAATTATGAGTTATATGATTGCTGATTGTTATGAAAGCATGAATGTTATTATGGTCGTTATCCACGACGTTACGAGCAAGTACGATGGAGATACTATAACCTTAGGAATATTTTAGGATATACAAGTGACATGTCACTGGGAACTAAGACGTCTGAACTCGTTGAGTTGTCTGGGTTCGTGAGATATGTGGCATCCGAGCTCGTTGAGAGGTCTGAGTTCATTATGGATGGGAGCATCCGAGCTTGTTAAATGGTCCGAGTTCATTATGTTTGTGTTACATGTTATGTGGTAGCTTTGGCTACGATTGTATATGTGGCACTTATGTGCAAGGTTTCCGTGTATCCAATAGTATTCTGAGAGTCCAACGGGTAATGTAATGAGTGTAATGAGAGTCCCAGTTTTGCATGTTTGTGAATGTTTAAGTCGGTAACGCCTCGAACCCTGGCCCGGTGTAGGGGTGTTACACATTTAATGTCCAATATTGTCCACTTACCACCGTAATGTTCTAATTACTACTTAAAGACCCTTACCATAAGGTTCTATAGCTATTTGACACCCTTTGCTAATAGAACAATACTTTTGAACTTTACGCGATTTATTCATTTTTATCAAATTGACCAATTAAACGATAAAATTTTTAAACGAAATTTTCACACAATCATATTTTCATACTATAGACATTAAAAAAATAATAAAATAAATATTTTGACCTCAGATTTGTGGTCCCAAAACTACTGCTCTAATTTGACTAAAAACGGGTTGTTACAATCATCATCAACTATTGCTCGAAATTCTTCAGCCCCATATTTGCGAATTTTGTTGACTGGCAATTTATTAGCTCGCACTGTTTTCACGTCTAGGGGAACAACAGGAACCAGTTGGGGAACATGTGAGGGTAGAGGTCGTTAAGCTGCCGAGTTCATTCGTACGAACTCGGTAAACCACTCACTCATCATTTGAAAGAAAGTTTCCTTAGCTTCCCCTCCCTGGCCCTCAGATACGGGCCTCGAAGCACTTGATACTACTCCGTGAATTGAGGCTCGTGCGTTACTTTTAAATTCATCAGACTCGGCTCGGTTGGATGTCATTGCTAGAAGAAAACATGTTATAAGACGGTCAGGAGATATCACACTATCATAAGTTATATAATTGCATGTATAGCTAGACCCATACACGCTACGTTCAGTTTGAGAATTGACTAAACCATAGCTCTGTAACACCTCAAACCCAGCCTAGACGTTATGGCCGAATCTGGCAGCGTCACATGAGAGTGTTTTTAGAAAATCTTAGCGAGTTAAAAATCGTTCAGTTCATTATCGTTACTTAAGTCATGAAATCTCCAAATCGGTTATTAGGTGAACACATTTCATTATCTTGGAAGCTAAAACATCATTAATTCATTAATCAATAGCTTAATATTTAAAATCCCAAAATAAACTTAAAAATAGTTCAAGTTCAAAGACATTTTAATCCCAAAAATAAATATTTAAAATAAAACAGACAAATAGAATGTTACTCACAAATCCGTAAATGTCCAACAGTGGTCACCATTAAGCCCTCCGTTGCCTCGATCCATCTACTGCTGAAGATTTCCTAACAGATAAATAAACAAAGGGGTGAGTTTTCGCAAACTCAATGTGTACATCCCCACAAACAGCATGCATACAAATAGATAACAGAATACAGATAGTTCGGCCTTAGCCATACAAGTATCGCATGCATAACAATCAGATATTAGAAAACATGCCCACCAACCCTGCACACCATCTCTGACCAACCCAACGCACCATGTGGGGATAGAATCGACCCACCCAACCCTACACACCAAGTATGGGGATATAATCAACCCATCCAACCCTACACACCAAAAGGTATCGTAAAATAGTACATAATAGATATATGCAGTGTAGCTGCCAGATAACAGGCTAATCGCCTCTCAGACTTCCTTCTCTTTACAACAATCCCAGCCCAATACAATGCAACATACATACCATGATATGCTTATATGCAGGTATCAGATCTTATCAAAGTCATGGCAGAACTGATATACGAATTCAGACAGATACACATGCTTATAATAACATGCTTTTGCACACAATTCAGTAATCAATCAGAGTATGGGGTCTAAGTAACGCTTATTGCCCCTACAATCAGGTCACAGTCGACTTAGGTAACCTGTGCAACCTTATAGAACATTTCAAATTAATTGGGCTCACACGCCCGTGTGCCCTACCTATGTGGGCCCACAAGCCCGTGTGGCCAACACGGTTCAACTTGGCTTTGCTCGTGTGGATCACACGGCCTAGCCCAAAGTCCCACACGTCTATGTGGCTCACCCACACGCCCATGCGGCCTACATGGCCCAATTGGTCGAGGCCGTGCCTCGCACACAGCCTCGCCATCCTCACACGCCCATGTCTATCGTGCCCGTTTGGCGCGTGCACGGCCTGGCTAGCCAGTCACATGCCTATGTCTCGCGTCCCAGGCTACCACACTGGTAGACCCCATGCCCATGTGGCATCAATAGGCCAGTTTTTGGCTTTCGCCAAAACTCGTTTTCTACGTGATCGGAGTACACACCTGATTCATTTTCACGACTAATCCAACCACGAGTACTCCAAAGCCTAAGATTGACAATACCGAGCCCAAGTCAGCCACTTAAATTGAATTACATAAGAATGGATGAATCCAAAACGCGAGATCTACTTACCTTCGACGAAGAACGGTGTTTCCTCGCTGCTAAGAATTCGATTATTGATCTACTGAACCTTGATTAATCCCTAAACAACAACCAAAATCCTTTTAAATAATCTCCAACTGAAATCTCGTAACTTAGTTTAAACGCTACTTACCGAATTTTCAAAACCACTAGCAAATGTCATAGCTAAACGGAAGAGAACGGGAAATCAAAGGAGAAGAAAAACGGAGAAGAAGGAAAAAAAAGAAAAGAAAAAAATTTTGGCAGCAAGGGTTTGGAAGAGGACGAAACAGCAAAGAAACTATTTTGTCAACTAGAAGAAAATAAGAAAACCCTAATTCTTCCTTAAAGCCCACAACTCAGAATTTTAATAAAACCCAACTCTTAATTGCAACTTGCAGCAAAATAACCCTATCGCCACTACAGGGAATTGAACCCCTGACCCTAAGCGTATTCCCTTGCCACTTAACCACTAGACCAGCAGGCCCATTCTGTTAAGTTTTTACCCATAATTCATTATAAGCCCAGTAACCTCAAGTCAGGCTTTATTCACTAATAATAAATAATTAAAAAAACAAAAAATAACTCGAAACGCTGATTCAGACACTTATAAGCCCAACACTTATAAAAGCCGAAACTACAAAAATTTAGGGCGTTACAAGCTCTGATACCAATAAATGTAACATCTCTAACCCATAATCGTCGCCAAAATAGGGTTATGAGACATTACCTAAATTTTCAAACTAAATGAACATAAATCTCAAACATTTCAAATCACATCAATAATTATATTAAATCCAATTCAAAAACATACATATTTCCCCTTAAACGTGCCCTTGTGGCCCTAAATACATGTTAGAAACAAGTCAAGACTAAATTAGAAACTCAGAGAATTTTTTAAGAGACAAGGAAATTTTTCAAAGCTACAGGGGTCACTCAGCCGTGTGGGCATTCGAAGTAGGGACACACGATCGTGTCTTAGCTTATGCACGTGCCCGTGTAACTCACTGACTTGGGTCACACGGTCAAGCCACACGCTGATGTGCCAGGCCGTGTACCCTTTGAAATAACCCCACACGCCAGTGTGCCAGGCCGTATACCATTCGAAACAACCCTACACGCCCGTGTGCCAGGCCTTGTGCTAGGCCATGTAATAGCCTAACTTGTAACCCTTTGAAAGATATAGGGGACACACGGTCATGTCCCCTGGCCGCGTGTCACAGTGACTGAGACAAATACTCGTCTCTATACACTTGTTGAGAAAATAGGCCATTTTACAAGCCATTTTTCTCACCCAACATGCCATGAACCTACAACCAAAATTTCACATATATGCAAGCCAAAACAAGGCACCGAATTCAAGCTTAATCAGGCTATAAATTTAAGGTACAGTCATACAAACAATATGCCCATAGGCCACCTCAACTCAACATTTAATCTTGTAAAAATACAATCTCAATTTGACTAAAATGTTTAACTAAACTTGAACTAATCTTACATCAATAACCAAACCATTGAATTCATCTACTAAAACATACCAATTGGTACCAAAATTTCCATTCAACAGCTAGCACTGAAATGCACATATTTTTCATAGAAAACAAGGTACCAATTCACCATATTTCGAACACATCACAAGACACTTATAACTTCCATTTTAGATTTTGATTTCATCCTTAATCATCCAAGCATCAAGATCTAAGGTAAAAACCACTGAAAGACTAAAATATTTACATATTATACTAAGTTCACATTAACACACAAAATCCTAAATACAAGCCAAGCAAATGGAAACTTCAAAAACCAAAAGCCCATACATGCCATTATAATCAAACTTAAAACATCCATAGGTACCGATATAGCTAATGAATAGTGTGATAGATCTCAGACAACTTTCCAACCCGAACGAGCTTTCGATAACTACAAATATAGAAAAAAATAAACACAAGGTAAGCCAAATCTCATGGCTATGATCACCACTCAAAACATACCAAAATGACAATAGCCTATACATGCCATATACCATATATACAAAGCCTCAAAATTACCAACGAGATGATCGATAGTGCAGTGATGTTTCCTGACGATCCCCGAGTTTGAGCTAACTTCGATAATCTATAAAACAAAGAAAAAAACACACACAGTAAGCTTCATAGCTTAGTAAGTTCATACCAAAAATACTCAATAGTTCATGATATACAAATCATTAAGTAAATGACATCTAGTAGTTCTCATATCATCATTCAATTCTAATTCATAACCATTTATCATGTATATACAAATTCATCAAGCTTCATACACATAGTATCAACTACCACCTAGGTATAGTACATACCTATACTTTTCGTATTTATTTATTTCATTCTTACCTCTTTTTTCAATACATTAAATCGTCTGGAAATCTTTCAATGCTTTAAGTACTCTCACGCTTAGTGCATAAATGATTAGCCAAAGCTATAACGACATCGCACACTTAGGGCCATCATATTAAACCGAAGTTATCTCAGTATTGCACACTTTGTGCCACATAAAGCCTAAGCTATTCCAAATCGCACACTAAGTGTTGTATATAGCCGGAACTATTTTGAAATGCACAGTGCCAAACACAGTCGATTGGTTGTCGTATGCATTTGTAATCGCATATATATACAATTTATGCATTATTAAAGTATTAAAAACATAATTTTAACAATATTAATATTTATCACGTACAAACTTACCTCATACTCGGGAATGACGAATCGGATCGATTACTCGTTAACCTTTGATTTTTCCCGATCTAAATCTGATTCTTTTCTTTCTTGATCTATATAAATTCAAAATTAACTCATTTAATTTCTTATTCATTCAATTTCATCCAAAAATATACATTTGGGCATTTTTATACTTTAGCCCCTGAACTTTTACATTTTGACAATTTAATCCCTATTTCACCAATACGTAAAATTACACAAATTCATTATAAACCCATGTGTGCTGAATTACTATAGTGCCCCTAGCAGCCCATATTTTTCAATTATTTCAAAATTTAACTCCTCAATTTACACTTTTCTCAATTTAACCCCTAATATGCATTTTTACTCAAAATCACTTTACAAAACATGTATATCAAGCACCAAGCTTTTATAATTCATCATCAAACATCATCAAACTCATAGATTCATAAATAGAATTTCACAAAATCATCAAAAATTTCAGAAATTAGGGTACGAGCTAGCTAGTACTCAAAGCAACGATCACAAAAACATAGAAATCATCAAAAACAGAGCCAAAATCGTACCTTAATTAAGCTAGGAGAGTGCCGAACCGTTGAAACCCTATAATGGTGTCTTTATTCTCTTAATTTTGATTGAGAAAGAAGATGAACACCAAATTTTATCTTTTGTTTTATTTAATTATAACTTAATAACTCATTTACCTTATTAACCTTAGTAATAAAGATATAAAATCTCATAATGGATGGACATTAAGGATGTCCATTAATGTCTATCAACATTTAAAATGGTATAATTACCATTTAAGGCCATCATATTTAAAAACCAAGGCCAATTGACACCTTTCACTAATAGAACTCCACTTTTCCATTTTACGCGATTTAGTCCGTTTTGCCGAATTAAGCATTCAAACAATAAAATTTCTTTACGAAACTTTCACACAATAATTCTGTCATGCTGTAAAAATTAATAAAATATTAAAATAAATATTTTAAGTTCAGATTTGTGGTCCCAAAACCACTATTCTGATTTAAGCTAAAACTGGGCTATTACTTCACCATCCCTTTTCATAAGTTGATAGCCGAAACCATCCCTTCTTATAGATCGATAGCCGAAGCCATCCCTTTTCATAGTACGATAGTCGAAACCATCTCTTTTCAAATTTGATAGTCGTCACCATCCCTTTTCATAATTGAAAGCTGAAGTTATCCCTTTTCATTCGTCGATGATTGTCGTTACATCATTGAATTTTTCCACTAGCACACAAGTTAATATTATGCAATAGTACCATTTAAATGAATAGATTTAATCAATTTAATAATTAAACTATTCAATTAAATTGAAATTCACATTATTTCAAAAATCACACTTTTGCCCCTAAAATTTTATTTCTTTACAACTTAGTCCTTAGGCTCAGAAAATGAAATTCATACAACTTTACCTCTACCCAAGCCTAGTTGAATATCATATACACTTATAACAACCCACGCATTTCATTAATTCACAAATTATACCATGAAATTTTCACAACTTTCAATTTAACCCCTAATCGATAATTTCATCAAAAATCTCTTTACAAAAGTTGTTCATCCAACAACAACTATCCATTTTCCTCCATAAAAAAAACAAAAGAAACCAATATTCATTCTTGAAAAAAATTAAATCCTTTAACATTTTTACACATTAATCCCCGGGCTAGCTAGATTAAGCTACAACGATCCCGAAAAAATAAGAATAATTAAAAACGAGACAAAAATCACTTACCTATTAGCAAGATGAAATTGCCGAAATTTTAAGCTCAACAATGGCTTCCCAAAGCCATAATTTCAGTTGAAGGATAGCTTAAAGATGATAGCTTTAATTTGGTTTTATTTAATTTACCATTTATTTACCTATTTACATAAATAACCTTTAATAATATTAATAATTACACAAATGTCAAGCCATGTACATCCACTATCACTATTTATGGTCTAATTACCAATTAAAGACTCATACTTTAAGGTTCTATAGCTATTTATCCCTTTAACTACTAGAACTCAACTTTTACACTTTACGAAATTTAGTCTTTTTTTATCAAATCCAACATGTAGACAGTAAAATTTCTTAATGAAATTTTTATACGGTACTACAATCATGCTGTAGACAATAAATAATAAAATAAATTTTTTTGTCTTCAAATTTGTGGTCCGGAATCACTGTTCTGATTTCAATGAAAACGGGCTATTACACCATTTAACTGAATTGGCCTCTTCCCAATCGCTTTGCCCATCTTATTAATATCCAAATCTATTGGCCCATTCCCAATATTTGGTAAAACCCCACTCATGCTAGTTGCTCCTGGCCCAATTTCTAATGCTTTTCCAGCTTCGTTTGTTATTGGACTACAACCCTCAACTTTACCCCCATTTTTATTTCCCTATTTTTTCCCAAAGCAAACCCTACGCTCCCATTTGAAGCATTCAAACCAGTCGTTTCAGCGTCAAAACCTTCCCCTACACTCTCATTTTTCCTAACCAACGCTGAGAATATAGAACTTGAAACCACTTTCCCTTGATTCATCATTTTTCTCATTCTAGGTATACCTTAGATTACACCAGGATTTCTTTTGAACCTACATTCATGAACCGAAAGCCCCTAGTTTGCTCAACTTGACAGTGTTTGAAACTAAGGAATTTGCCACTAGCTCCTTCTCCTCCCTTTAAATCTGACTTCTGATCTTCAGAGGGCACAAATCCTTTACATGCCCATATCGACCATTAGTAAAATAGATTGGCCATAAGGATTCATAGTCAACCTTTTGGATCTCACTGTTAACCCGAACTTAAGATACCAGAGGCTTGTCAATGTTAACATATATTGCCATTTGGGCATAAGGTCCCCTAGACCTACTAACAGCTTTAAGGTCTAGTTTTTCCACTCTCCCAATCAAGCCCTATATTTTCCCAAGGATCTTTTTCATGTTCAGGTGTCCGGAAAGATCAAGTAATTAATCCGGGCCAAAACCATGCTTGGATAAGGTTGAAATGGGTTGAAGTCCATTGTCCATGGCTGAACGGTTAACTACTAACTGTAGACAGTCCATGGTCCCTGGGAAAGAGCTTTATCAAAATCTTCCACACAATGAAATTTTGCCAAAAAGTACCCATTTTCAATGTCAAGAGCCAAAACGGTACTAACCCGATTATGCAGAGCTGCATATCCTATGTTCCGTCTTAGAAACTTAACCATTACCGTCAATTCCATATCCTTGACCAAAATCTGCTAGATGCATTCAGAGAAATTAATCGATGGAATTCCATCGATTGTTGACTTCATAACATCACCCTCTAAGAATTCCATTTCCTTATTATCTTCCAAATCAGCCAAGGTCGACTCCTTCTCATCATTGGCGACACCTTTCCCTAGAACCTTATTGATGGTCACTGAACTAACTATAATTATGACAAAGGCAAGCGTACCTATCGATCAATAGTATAGCTATGGTGAGTAGGGAATATCGTATCCACGAGGATTAAAAGTACTAGTAATTACCCTTTTTTATTATTTACTTGATAAATTGAAGTGATTATTTTTAATCTAAATTTGCTAATCTAATTTCACTACGAGCGCAATAGAGAATGAAATGGGAAAATAATCGAAGATAAACAATGAGAAATACAATACCCAGGAAAGAATCCACTTAGACTTCACCTATTATTCTGAATCTAAATTAAACGATTTATTCGCTTGTGTCTTGATCTGTAGAAATCCCTAAATTATGTTAATATCTCTTTCGAGATTAATTGAAATCTCTTTTTAATTAAAACCTCTATCGTCGTATTAACTCGATCTACAGATTCCTCTATTAGATTTGACTCTAATCTGATAGATTTATGTCATCCTATTTCTAGGATTGCATGCAACTCCACTCAATTATGTTAGATCTACGCTTAAACAGGGACTTTTACTCTACTGAAATAAGTACATTAAACATGGATTAATATCCTAAAAATATTAAAACACAAAATAAGCATGCATAAATGAGAACAAGAATAAAGTATTTATTACTTAAAAATAGGAATTAAATAATAAGATTCATCACAGGTTTCATCCTCCCATGATATCTAGGGGATTTAGTTCATAATCCTAAATAGAAACATCTCAAAGTTAGGATAACAACAAGACATAAAGAAACTCAATAAAAATTTGAAAGAAATTAAATAGAGATCCTCGATCTTGAAGTAAATCCACTTCCGAGTTGATTTCGATGGCGTTCTTCAAGAGTTCTCTTCAATCTTCTCCTAGTGCCCCCTTAGATCTTCTTCTAATTGATATTTATAGACCTTAGAATACTCAGAAAGCCTAAAAATTGGGTTTTTTCATATATTTGGGAAGCAAGGTGCGATATCAACACGAGCTGGCACATGGGCCTATGGCTGTGCGGATATTGGAAAAAGCTTTATTTGTCCGATTTTGGCTTGTTTTTCGCTCCCAAAGGCTCTCCTAAGTATAGAAACATGAATTTAAAGGATTAAGAGCATCAAATTCACTAATTTACACAATTAATCATCAAAAAATGCATTAAGAATTGGATTAAAATATGATACTTTTACAGTTTATCAAATATCCCCACACTTAAGCGTTTGCTTATCCTCAAGCACAATCTTCAACTCACATTAAAATTAATATTTCTCAATTTGTAATTCCCATCAATAATGTCTCAAAATAATTGACAAATAGTTATGCATTGAAAATTCGACCAAAAGAGCACTAAAGTCTCAAACAATCCAAGCTAGCATTTTTAAATACGAAAACATAGGTGTCTCTCCTTATTTAAGTAGTTACCTTTAACTCAAAATTTACAAGAATCGACATCCTCACTAAAGATTCACTCAAATCACTCAAAGTGTTTAAGTTTCAAGAATAAGCACTCAATAGACAAACATGAAAAGTCATTACCATATGCTTGCAAGAAAATTAAATCTCCACCACTATAGAATGAGATGATACACAAATCAAAAGGTCTTTAAGAGGTTGTAATAGGAATTAGGTTAAGGTTGTGGAGAAAGGGCAGAAATGTTAGTTATAGTCTAGATTGAATTGATAAATTGCCAAACTAGAAAAAATAAACAAGTGCTGAATTAAAAACAATTACATCAACTGAAAACTATTCAAGAATAAAAATGAGCTTTTTCTCAAACTATGAATTTAACTATTCAAGCTCAATCAACATAGAACTAAATAATAATAAAAAATTCAATTTTCTTTCCTTTTTTTTTGAACAATAAGAAATAATTCAGCAAATCAAACAAAAGAGCATAATTAGGCAACTAACCAAATCAAATATCGACAAAAAGGGGGTCAATAAAAAGGGAAAAAGTTTCAATGTAAAAATGAGTTACGGGTTAACATTAATGGGTAAATCAATAAATAGTGTGTTAGGCTCAACGGGGTTCACTAAGGGTTAACTATATAGGTAGGCTTTTTATGGGATAAGTGGGTTAAAACCTAAGTGTTTTTCTCATCTCAGTATATCAAATCAAAATGTGTGGTCTCAACATGTATAATTGATGCAAGTTCTAGAATAGCAAATCAAATTGACACACACATAACCAATAATAAAATAAGAAAGAAAAATATATGCTCTAAAGGCTCAAAATCTCACAAAAAATCATGTTTTTTTTAATGTCAATCTTGCAAATCTCAAGCTTCAAAGTACTACTTCAATTTAGGGAAACAACCTAAAATTTTTAATTACTAAAAAATAACTTATCATGCTTTATTCTCTCATGTCTTAAAGCTTAAATCAACCAATACACAGTTACCGAAAAATTAATCTAAAACACATAAAAAATTTGAAATAAAAAAATCATTCTAATAGAAGTATGAGAAAATTACTTAAATAAAAGACATAATTCAGGGATTTTCTAATAATTATATAAATAACCTCCCCACATTTAAGATGTGCATTGTCCTCAATGTACAAATAGATAGAATCACAATATAAACAGAATATCATAAGAGAGGGAGAAAACTAAAACTGCCCTGAATAGTGGATGAAATTGCTAGAATGGTGAAAGGCAGAATTGTTGACAAATCTAGATATAGTGCATGATTCCAGGCAAACTAATAAGAAAATAAACACAAATAGTGAAGAAGATTAGGGGGTTACTAACTCGATTAGAAGAAACCATAAAAATAAAAATATAGTTTAAAAGATAAAAACAAAATAAGTCTAAGAAAATAACAATAAACATAAACATAAAAATAGAAATAAATATAAAAATAAAACAAATAAACTTAATGGTCCTCATCATCAGAAGGGTCGGTGTTGTGAGTAGTCAACGCTAAAGCGGAGATATGGAGATGCTAACAGATCTACTGTAACGTCATGTCAATACTGTCAAACCTCTGAAAGCAGTGCTGCTTGAAGCGAGTGAATCGCTCGAAGAGGTCCGCTAAAATAGCAACAGAAGGAATAGGACGCTGACTCGAAAGTGGAGGATTAGGTGGGTCTTTGTGATGGAAAAGGACATCATTAATGAAGTCCTCGGGTTCATTCTAAGAGTGAGAATGAAATAATCGGTACTAAAGAGGATCTACTCCAAATAATCGAAAGGTCATGCTCAATATTCCTTGTGGGGACATCTGGCCGGCGAGTGTAAACATAGAGGACTACTCTGGTGAGTTGAGGAGACCTAAGTGTCGAGCAAGTTGAGTCACATAAAGGCCTAAATAGATATGACCCTTTCTGTTGCAGCTTGTCTGATGGCGAAACGCGAGGGTGATGAAATAGGCTAAATAAAAAATATGCCTTATGGTTGTGCTCCATAAAAACTATACATTGGTAGTACTGACGACTCTGGTGCTTTCTCTGCTACCAGTTAAAGTATGAGCTAAAAGGGCATGACTATACCGTAAAGCTAGAGGGAGAGAAGTCACCTTCGAGCAACTCACGTCATAAGGTGTCGTACTCGTCATAAGATCTACCCAGCAACTAGATGGCGAGAAGTAGATACGCTGATGTAGGCAGAGAAAGTTCTTGGTACTCAGAAACTCTTCAGTGTATAGTCCCAAAACATCGCCAAACTTTGGGACACTCGTATGGCACACCAGTCCACTAAGTCAAAAAGTGGTGGTGCCCGGCTTGTCATTACTCGTCATCATATGCTGGAGAGTAAATATAATGTAGAATTCCAAAGTTAGCTTTGTGTATGTGGGCTCGATGATAGAGAAGAATCGGTCTCACGGGGCTGTGGCAATAAATGCTCGAACATGATCAGATAACTAGACCTATTCCAAATATCTATAGCACCTTATCGAAAGGCCTCAACAAAGTTAAAAGAGTTGAAAGCACAGTTACAAGAATTAACAGACAAAGGTTTTGTTTGACCCAGCTCGTCACCTTATGGTACGCCGATTTTGTTTGTTAAAAAGAAAGATGGATCGTTGAGGTTATGTATTGATTATAGGTAGCTCAACAAAGTTACAATAAAGAACAAGTATCCATTGCCTCGTATCGATGATTTGTTTGATCAATTGAAAGGTGCTACTGTATTTTCGAAGGTTGATCTCCATTTTGGCTATTATTAATTACTAGTAAAAGACTCAGATGTACCGAAGATAGCCTTCAGAGCCAGGTACGGGCAATATAAATTCCTTGTGATGCCATTTAACTTGACTAATGCACCTGCGATATTTATGGATTTAATGAATAGAATTTTTAGACCGTAT
Organism: Gossypium hirsutum; assembly: GCF_007990345.1. Taxonomy (NCBI): domain Eukaryota; kingdom Viridiplantae; phylum Streptophyta; class Magnoliopsida; order Malvales; family Malvaceae; genus Gossypium; species Gossypium hirsutum. The sequence goes on from NC_053436.1 coordinate 32,360,506, forward strand.
CTAGATAGATTTGTGGTGGTATTTATTGATAATATCCTGGTATATTCTCGAGATGAAAATGAGCATGCTGATCTTTTGAGAATTGTGTTGCAAACTCTGTATGAAAAACAACTATATGCCAAATTTAGTAAATGTGAATTTTGGCTTAGGGAAGTTAGTTTTCGTGGACATATAGTATTGCTGAAGGCATCAGGGTAGACCCAAATAAAATTTTAGCTATTGTTAATTAGAAACCACTGAAGAATGTGTCTGAAGTTAGAAGTATTCTGGGACTAGCTGGATATTATCGGAGATTTGTAAAAGGGTTTTCTATGATAGCTTCTCAAATGGCTCGTTTGTTGCAGAAAGATGTGAAATTTGAATGGATCGATTGTAACAACTCATTTTTAGTCAAATTGAAATAGTGGTTTCGGGACCACAAATTCAAAGTTAAAATATTAATTTTATTATTATTTTAATGTTTATTATATGATAGAATGATTGTGTGAAAGTTTCGTTAAGAAATTTTATCGTTTGGTTGGTCAATTTGAGAAAAAGGACTAAATCACGTAAAGTGCAAAAGTGTTGCTCTATTAGTTAAATGTGTTAAATAGTTATGAAACCTTAAAGTAAAGGTCCTTATGTTGTAATTATACCAATATTAGTTTGAGTGAACAAATATAGACAAGTATTAAATGATTTTTAAGTTATATTAATAAGGTTAGTTTAGTAAATTAGTAATTAAAAGTAAAATAAAATAAAAAAAAGTTGTACCATCTTCAACCTCGGGTTCTTCCACTGAAATATTAAGAAAAGAAAAGAAACGAGGGCTTTAAAACATTCGGTCATTGCATAGCTTAATTGATAAGTGATTTTGACTCGGTTTTTAATGATTTCTATGTTTTTGTGATCGTTGCAACTAGTATTAGCTAGCCCAGAGACTACTTTCTAAAACTGTTAAAGATTTTGAATGATGACATTGATGAATACATGTGTATTTTGAAGTTTCTTGATAGATTATGAATGCTTGTTGTTAGATATATAAGTTTTGTTAAGTGACTTTTGAGAAAAATGCAAAATAGGGATTAAATTGATAAATGTGTAAATTGTGTGGTAGAAATGTGAAATAATGAAAGTTATGGGCTGTTATAAAGATAGTGATAATTCAGCTAGCTTGGGTATGATTGAAATTACATGAATTTGTGATTTTGTGTAATAAGGACTAAATTGTAAAAGTTGTGAAATTTTAGGGGTAAATGGGCTTAAATGTGCTTAAATGTGTGTTTTGGATTAAATTGAATAAAGAGAATATTAAATGAGTTAAATTTGAATATATTTAGATCAAGAAAAGAGGAATTCAGATCTAGGTCGGGGGAAAACTAAAGTACTCGGTTAATCGACCAATTTTATCATTTTCAAAGCTGAGGTAAGTTATTATGAGATAAATTTCAATATAAATGTATTTCATATGAGACTGTGGATATGAACGATAGTGATTTGACGATGATTCGACATTCAAAATCTCGGTTGAACCTCAAGAATAGTTTAGGATGCTAGTGACATGTCATTAGGGGATACATTAAGTTGGCTTCGGCCCATGGTATAGCACTTCGGGTGTGAGTTATACCGATTTGGCTTCTGGCCACGCATATCGGCTGATTTGGCTTCAGGCCATGATATTAGTACTTTGGAGATAAGTTATCTTGATTTAGCTTTAGGCCATGGTATAGGTACTTATCGTGTGAAAGCTTTGAGTATCGAACTTCTATTCCGAATGGTTCAATGGGTAAAAGAAAGACGAGAATGAGTATGAGATTGGTACAAGATGGTACAAGTATGTGCATAAACCATAGTAGCTTTGAATCAAAGAAATGGTGAAGAAAGTATCTAGTTTTGTGAATGAGTAATTGAGATGTTAGTTAGTTGATGTGAATTATTATACTTATGATCAATTGTTGAATTATGTGTTAATGGTTATATCGATTTTATGTCATACGAGCTTACTAAGCTTTATAACTTACATAGTTTATTTTCTATGTTTTATAGTGAATACAAAGCTAGCTCAGATTCGGGGATCATCAGAGATTGCTTCAAACTATCCACCTGTCTCTCGGTACCTATGAACTTGGTATTTTAAGTATATGGCATGTATAGGGACTTTAAGTCATTTTGGTATTTGTAGCATGATTTTGGCCATTTGTGTTGGTTTGTATATATTAAGTGTTTGGTTTTGTGTTAGCCATGTAAGTTGGCTTGTTTTGGCAATTATGTGATGTATATATATAAGCATTAATGCCTCTTAGTGATGTGGTTCATGTTTAGTAGTGAATGGCTTGTTGAATGCAACTTTCATGGTACCTAATGGTTAAAAAGCTGAGAATGTTTGTGTTTGTAATTTTAGGCTAAGAAATGCTTAGTTGATATGGTATATATATGAATGCTTTGGAAATATAAATTGGTATGATTTGAGAAGGCAAAGTATGGTATTGAAAGTATGTTAGATGTTGATATTGAAATGGTACATTTTAGTCTTGGTTGTGGTTGATTTGGATATCTATATATGCTATGGATGTGTACTAATTAAATTGTGTAGGTGTGTTCAATTTAGGGTGGCAAATTGGCTTGGTAAATAGCCTATTTTTGTCCACATGGGCAGAAACAGGGCATGCGTCTCAACCGTGTGCAACACACAACTGCACGATCATGATCCACGGTCGTGTGTCCCCTAGTGTGGTTTTAGAAATCAAGTCAGTATGCTCCACACGGCCTCATACATAGGCGTGTGACTTGGCCATGTTGCATAAGTTAGTATACCCTACAGGTTTGGCACGGCTTGGTACATGGGCGTGTAGGGCCATTTTTAGGGCACACAGGCTAGCCACACGGGCTTGTGTGTTGGTCGTGTGACCCAAGTCAGAGAGTTTCACGGGGTCAAACACAGGCTGGGACACGGCCATGTGCTCCCATTTTGAATGCCCACATGACCTGTGACACGGACGTGTCTGTTGGCCGTGTGAGAGACACGGCCGTGCCATACGGGCGTGTGTCTCCTATTTTGAGAAAAGTTTTCTAAGTTTTGTAAAAATCGCTTGAGCTATCAATTTAGTCCCGAACCACTCCCAATGTATGTTTAGGGCCTAGTAGGCTCGTATAAGGGACAAATTGATTTAGACTGAATAATGATTGTAAGTAATGATTAAATGTATGGGAAAAGTATGTATAAATGTGTTGTAAGTCCGGTAATGCTCCGTAACCCTATTCCGGCGTTGAATATGTGTAGGGATGTTACATCAATAAATGTCAGCAGAGTTTTGACAAGTTGAAAACCTTGTTGACTGAAGCACCTGTACTAGTTCAACCTGAACCAGGTAAAGAATTTTTAATTTACAGTGACACATCATTGAATGGTTTAGGCTGTGTTTTGATGTAAGAAGGTAAATTTATAGCCTATGCTTCTAGACAACTAAAATCACATGAAAAGAACTACCCGATACATGATCTAGAATTGGTAGCCATTGTGTTTGCATTGAAAATTTGGTGACATTATCTGTTTGGTGAAAAATGTCATATATTCACCAACCATAAAAGTTTGAAGTATCTGATGACGCAAAAAGACTTGAACTTGAGACAGTGTAGGTGGCTTGAATTATTGAAAGATTATGACCTAGTTATCGACTATCACCTGGGAAAAACAAATGTGGTTGCTGATGCTATAGGCAGAAAATCTTTATTTACTTTATGAGCACTAAATACTCGGTTGTCATTGTCAAATAAGGGTTCAGTCATAGCTGCGTTAAAACCTAAACCAATATTCTTGCAACATATTTGTGAAGCTTAGAAGAGTGATGATGAATTACAAGCTAAACTTGTATAATGTGAGTCAAATTCTGATTTGGAATTTTAGATTGGGTCTGATGGTTGTCTGTTATTTAGAGCCAGAATATGTGTACCAAAGAATTCAGAACTTGTACAGAAGATATTGTACGAAGCTCGCAATGGTATTATGTCTGTGCATCTCGAGAGTAAAAAAATGTATAATGATTTGAAAAAGATGTATTGGTGGCCAGGAATTAAATGTGATATTTCTGAATTTGTATCTAAGTGTTTGATATGTCAACAAGTTAAAACTGAACACCAGGTACCTTCAGGATTATTACAGTCAGTTACGATACCGGAATGGAAATGGGAAAGAGTTACTATGGACTTTGTATCAAGGTTACCCTGTCTCCGAAAAAAAAAGATGTCATTTGGGTAATTGTCGATAGATTAATAAAGTCTGCACACTTTATTCCAGTACGTAAGGATTTCTCTTTACACAGGTTGGCTGAGTTATATGTTTTTGAAATTTTCCGATTACATGGAGTGTCGGTCTCCATTATTTCAGATAAGGATCCCCAGTTTACATCCCAATTTTGGAATAAGTTGCAAGAAGCTCTGGGTACTCAATTGCATTTTAGTACCGCATTCCATCCTTAGACTAATAGACAGTCCGAACGTGTTATACAGATTTTAGAAGATATGCTTTGGTGTTGTATTTTGGAATTTGAAGGTAATTGGGAAACATGCCTACCTTTAGTTGAATTTGCATACAATAATAGTTATCGGTGTAGCATTAAAATTGCTCCGTACGAGGCTTTATATGGTCATAAATGTAGAACTCCATTGTATTGCACAAAGCTCAGTGAGAAAAGGATAGACGGAGTTGATTTAGTCCGTGAAGCTGAAGAAAAGGTGAAGGTGATTTGGAATATTTTGAAAGCAGCCTCTGATCATCAAAAGTCTTATGCCGATCTTAAACAAAAAGAGATAGAATTTCAGATCGGTGATAAGGTATTCTTGAAAGTATCACCTTGGAAGAAAGTTCTCTGGTTTAGCCGTAAAGGAAAACTAAGTCCACGTTTTATTGGACCACATAAGATCACAAAAAAATTTGTACCAGTTGCATATCGATTAGCATTACCACCAGAGCTTAATAGAATTCTTAATGTTTTCCATGTGTCTATGTTACGACGGTACCGGTCAGATCCTTCACATGTTTTCTCTTCGACAAAAGAGGAAATTCAGCCTGACATGACTTACAATGAAGAGCCAATTAAAATCTTGGCATGAGAGACAAAAGAATTAAGAAATAAAAAGGTAGCTTTAGTAAAAGCTCTTTGGAAACGACATAGGATTGAAGAAGCTACCTGGGAACCGGAGGATACCATGAGAAAGCAATATCTGAACCTCTTTACTAGTAAGATTTTCGAGGATAAAAATTCTTTAAATGGGAGAGTTGTAACAGCCTGTTTTTAGTGAAATCTGGAACAGTGGTTTCGGGACCACAAATCTGAGTTAGAAAGAAATTTTATTTTAAAATTATTGCATGGTCTGCATCATGACATGAAAGACGTATGAAAATTTCGATAAGAAAATTTTACCGATTTTGTGTTTAATTATAGAAAGGACCAAATTGCATGAAATGGAAAAGTTAAATTCCAATAGCTAGAAGGATCAAATAGCTATAGAATTCAAAATTTGAGGTCCTTATATGGCAATTAGACCATTAAATGGAGTTAGAAGATACTTATGATAAATCATCTATGAAAAATTAGAAAAAGAAAATGACTAAATTGGAAAAAAAGAAAATAGTAAAAGATGATATCTTAATTAAATAGAAATTATTATCATTTTATATAATCTTCTTCCCTAAATTCTATGGAAACCCTAGGAAAGAGAAAAAAAATCAAGCAAGCCTAATTGGGTAAGTAATCTTGTCCCGTTTTTAGTAATTTTTATATTTCTGAGATCGTAATAACTTAATCTATCTATTTTTGGGATTAAAGTATTGAAATTTTTCAATGGATGAATATGCTAGAATTTTGAAATTTATGGTAGAAAATGAAAGGTTGTTGATAGATAAACAACTTTTGTAAAGGAAATTTTGATGAAATTGTGATTTAAGGACTAAATTGTAAAGATGTAAAATTCATGAAATTTTTTTATTTTTATGAAATATATGTGCTGTAAATGTTATATGTAAAAGTTGGTTAGGCTTGGAATAATGATTAAATTGCACGAATTTCACTTTCCGAGCCTAGGGATGAAATCGTCTTTATGGAAAGTATAGGGGCAAAATGATAATTTTTCCAAGAATATGAATTGAATTAAATTGAATATGAAATAGATTAAATTGACGTTAAATTCATTTAATAGATCCGGAAAGACCTAGTACTGAGATGGATCGAGGAAAACAAAAAGTGTCGGATTAGTAGATTCTCGAAACGAATAAATATCAAGGTAAGTTCGTGTAACTAAATTGAGAATTTATATGTATTAATTGAATTGTATGTATGTTTCTATATAATTGTCATGTATAAGAAATTTATCACATATCCGACAATGACCATCAAGTATTAAATCTTGTTTGAATACATGAAATTCAATTAGATTCTGGGCCCCTGTATTAGTTGTGGTCTAGCGTATGTTGCAGACACACGATAGCTTGAAAGAGAGTCCCGGTATTAGCTTTCATGAGCTTCCTGTTTAATGGTTCTTGTGAGCTTCTCGTTAATAGCTCTTCGGAGCCTCCTGATAGGTTATGATCCTACATGTTTTGTAGACACACCTTAGCTCTTATGAGCTTCCAGTTAATAGGCTCTGTGTGAGCTTCTCGATATGGCTCGCTTGAACTTCTTAATAAATGGCTATTTAGAGCTCCCTAATTAATGGCTCTTCGGAGCTACTTGTTATAGGCTCGCACAAGCTTCCTAAATATTGCTTTTATGAGGTTCTTGTTTTAGCCTGGATAAGCTTTAGCCCAAATAAGCTTCCCGTTTATGTGCTTTATAGCACCCCTGATTATGAGTTGACGGATTTGCCATATTGTACACCTTGAGTGTATTGCCCATGTATCCATCGAGTTTTCAAATGATTCAATGCATAACAGTTCAAAAAAGGGATAATATGATTTCAAAATTAATTATAATGATATTTCTTTACATGTAAAAATATGATATGTATATGTTCCTTGGAAACTTGAAATGAAAAATATATGGAAATGGGATATTTATGAGCTCATCCATATTTCTTGGTACTTATATGAACTACTTAATTAACATGCTTGATGAGGATTTATATGTGACTAGGTTATTGATTTCATTGATTTGGATGTACTATGAATACTTTTTTTAAATAAAAATAATTGGTAAGTTAATTTTCTATTATACGAACTTACTAAGCATTTGAAATGCTTACTTGGTTTTCTTTTCTCTGTTTTATAGTGCTCGGAAGCTCGTAAAGGTTGGAATTGGTCAGACCACCACCACACTACTTGTAAAGGTTGGAATTGGTCGAAGTACCACCACGCTATCCTTCAACTCGTTTTGGTATAAATAGCAAACTCATTTTGGTATAATGGCTTGTACAGGCTAACTTGGCCAATGTTGACATATAAATAGTTGTTTGTAATATAGCCATTAGAATGGCTAGTGATGTTATGTTTAGTGAATATATATAAGGTTATAATATGGTTAATAAATGTGTGCTTGATATGGTTAGATTGAAATATGGTAAACATATATGTCATATGTGATGATATATCATGTATAATGTTAATGTTGGCTTCTTCTTAACATCTTGAATTGGTTGGTATATGTATGCAAGCATTAATGTAGGTATAAGGAAAAATTTGGGTGAGAAATAAGTCCTGGAAATGGCCTTATTTTGTCCACACGGGTACACACATTGGCGTGTATCTCAACCGTGTGTGACACACGGCCATGCGCACGGGAGTGTTTTTTGGCCGTGTATCCTCTACATCTTAAAAATTTATAAATAGAATGCTCAGAATTGGCCACACGAGTAGAGACACGGGTGTGTGTCTCAGTCGTGTATGACACACGGCCTAGCACAGGCGTGTGTCTTGGCCGTGTGAATCCCGTACCTAATTGTTTAAAATTTAATTGTGTAACACCTCGAAAATACTTGTTTATGTTTCTGTAATTAGTTGACAACTGAGTATCTGTTTCAGTTGTTAAGTGTTTGGGTGTGTGCGAGAGGTCTTAAGTTTAAGCCCTGACTTGAACAAATTTTGATATTTTTAGGAATGAAGCCCTATCTCTAGTCAGTAGGCTCTTAATTATATGTTGGTAAAATTATATCAGAATGGGCCTGTAGGTCTGGTGGTTAAGTTGAGTGTGGGTGTTAATGAGGTCTTGTGTTCGAATCCCTACGCGAGCAAGGGAATTATTTTTGCTGGAGGCCGTAAGAGTGTTTATTCTTAGTAGTGGAGTTGATTGGGCAAGTGGAGGAGTATTTTGGGGGATTAGGGAGTTAACGAGATATTTTTTTATCCCCATTATCAAAATTTTCTCTCTCCCTAAGGAGTCTCTGTCGTTCCTCCTCATTCTCCCCTCATTTTTGCTGCCAAAAAATTCAATCATCTCCTTACTCTCTCTTTTGTGGTTTTGTTTCTATTCGTTTCTATTGTGCAAGTTGGATTACGCGCACGTGGTAAGTCTTTCTTTTGGGTAGCCTTAATTTTTTTCCTGATTAAGTGATTAAAGATGGCTTTTGGTGAAAGGAATCAATCAAGGGGCTGTGCATCGGTCCCAATCCTTGTTTTAAAGGCATGAAAGCACTGTTTTAATTTTGAAGGTAAGAGTAGTTGCTCAAATGGTGAAATTCCCATTTTGGGTTTTGGTTAATTCAGATGTTTAAGTGATAAATCGAGTGTATACTATACAATTATAGGTTAAGATTGCTGGGAGTAAATTTTGCATCGAAAACAAACTAGCTGTGTACCCGAAAACAATTATAGGTTTGGAAATGTATGTTTGTTCGTGTGATAAGTCTGGTAATGCCTCATACCCTGATCCGACGTATAATACGAGTAAGGGGTGTTAGATTTAGTGGTATCAGAATTACGGTTTAGTCGATTCTCGAACTAACGTAGCATGTGTAAGATTTTAGCTATACATGCCATATATGAACTATGATAGTGTGATAACTCTTGACAATTTTAAACTGTGTTTTCATATAGTAAATGGATCCCAACTGAGCTGTAGCTGATGATGTAGAAATTAATGCATTGGCTCTAGTTCAAGGGGCAACGTTATCTGAAAATAATGCGCCAGCTCTCGTTCAAGGGGCAACGTCATCTGAAAATAAACCTCTTACATTCAGTCAGGGAGGAGAGGCTAGAGAAGCCTTACTCCACATGATGAATGAGTGGTATTCAGAGTTTGTTCGAACAAATCCGAATGCTCAACATCCTCTATCCCCTCCTTATCCCTAACCAATTCCTATAGTTCCTCAAGCTGTGGATTTGGTAAGATAGAATAAGCCTCCGATTGGTAAGATTCTAAAGTAAAGGGCTGAGGAATTCAGGGCTAATGTAGATGAAAACCCCGAGAGAGCCGGGTTCTGGCTGGAGAATACTATCAGGGTATTTCATGAGTTATCATGTACACATGAAGAATGTTTGAAATGTGTTATATCGTTATTGAGGGACACAGCATATCATTGGTGGAAGACACTAGCATCTGTGGTATCGAGAGAGAGGGTTACATGGAAATTCTTTCAAGAGGAATTTCGAAAGAAATATATCAGTTAGCGGTTCATCGACCAGAAATGTAAATAATTTCTTGAGCTGAAACAGGGCCAAATGTCGGTGACAGAGTATGAGCGAGAATTTTTCAGGCTCAGTAAGTATGTCCAAGAGTGTGTTTTCTCCGAGGCTATTATGTGTAAAAGGTTCGAAGATGGGCTGAATTAGGACATCTTATTGTTAGTTGGAATCTTGGAGCTAAAATAATTTGTTGTATTGGTTGGACGAGCCTGCAAAGCCGAAGAGCTAAGCAAAAAGAAATGAAAAGCTGAGAGTGAGGCTAGAGATGCAAGGAAAAGGCCTAAGTCATTTCAATCTCAGTCAAAGAAATCTAGAGAAATGAATTCTTGTTCGAATCTATCAGTTGGGTATTTGCACAGAGACTGCGGGAAGCAATATTCAAGTTTTAAATCTCAAGCTACTCCAATGGCAAGTGTGGGTAATCTTAGGTCTAACAGACCCTAATGTCAGTATTGTGGAAGAAGACATCCCAGCGAGTGTAGGATGAATGACCGAGCTTGTTTCAAGTGTGGTTCTCAAGAGCATTTTATCTAAGATTGCCCTGAGCTGGCGGAGAAAAAACAATTTTAGAGTGCAAGGCCGAGTAATACTACCAATAGGGGTAGACTACCGAGAAATAATGGGAATAGAACTAGCAATAAAAGTGCGATGAAAGATACAACCCTGAGATCTGTGGCCAGAGCACCTGCTAGAGCTTATGCCATTCGTGCTCGTGAGGATGCGTCATCTCCCGATATGATTACTGGTACATTTTCTCTTTATGATGCTAATGTTATTGCATTGATTGATCCTTGATCGAATCATTCTTATGTTTGTGTGAATTTGGTATCCAGTAAGAATTTGCCTGTTGAGTTTACTGAGTTTGTTATTAAAGTGTGAAACCCGTTAGGCAAATATGTGTTAGTTGATAAAGTTTGCAAGAATTGTCCTTTGATGATTCGAGGTCACTATTTTCCAACAGACTTAATGTTGTTGCCATTTGACGAATTCGATGTTATTCTGGGTATGGATTGGTTGACACTACATGATGCCATAGTAAATTGTAGACAGAAAACAATTGAATTGAAATCTGAAAATGGTGAAGTTCTTTAGTTTGAAACCGATGAATCCAGTGAATTGCCTATTGTGGTTTCGTCTATAGTCGCTCAGAGGTATGTAAGAAAAGGTTGTGAAGCTTATCTTGCTTATGTGTTGAATAAAAAAATGTCTGAATTGAAAATTGAATCAGCGCCGGTAGTTTATGAATATCTGGATGTGTCTTCAGAGGAGTTGTATGTTTTACCTTGGGTCAGAGAAGTGGAGTTTGCTATTGATTTAGTACCCGGGACTTCACCGATATTGATCGTTCCGTATAGGATAGCTCTGACTGAATTGAAAGAATTGAAAGCTCTATTGCAAGAGTTGACAGATAAGGGTTTTGCGAGACCGAGTTTTTCTCCTTGGGGTTCTCCAGTGTTATTTGTAAAGAAGAAAGACAGATCTATGAGACTTTGTATCAACTACTGACAGCTCAACAAGGTGACTATAAAGAACAAGTATCCCTTACCAAGAATCGATGACTTGTTTGATTAGTTGAAAGGAGCAACGATATTCTCGAAGATTGATTTGAGATTTGGCTATTATCAGTTGGGAGTTAAAGAGTTGGATGTGCTGAAAACTACTTTCAAGACAAGGTACGGGCACTATAAATTTCTTGTTATGCCTTTCGGACTAACTAATGCACATGCCATTTTTATGGACTTGAGGAATCGGATTTTTCGACCGTATTTAGATAAGTTTGCGGTTGTGTTAATTGATGACATCCTGATTTATTCTCGAGATGAATCCGAGCATGCTGAGCACTTGAAAACTATATTGTAGATATTGAGGGATAAGAAATTGTTTGCTAAATTCAGTAAAAGTGAATTTGGCTCTGAGAAGTTGGATTTTTGGGACATATTGTTTCAGGTGATGGTATTCGAGTTGATCCAAGTAAGATTTCAGCAATTGTTGATTTGAAACCACCAAGGAATGTATCAAAAGTTAGAAGCTTTTTAGGTTTAGCTAGTTATTATCGACGCTTTGTCAAAGGATTTTCAATGATTGCTACTCCTATGACCAAGTTGTTGCAAAAAGATGTTAAATTTGAATGATCCGAAAAATGTCAGCAAATTTTTAAGAAATTGAAAGCATTACTGATTGAGGCACCAGTTTTAGTACAACCTGAATCGGGAAAAGAATTTGTAATTTATAATGACGCTTGTTGAATGGTTTGGGTTGTGTGTTGATGCAAGAGGGCAAAGTAGTAGCTTATGCCTCGAGACAGTTGAAACCGCACGAGAAGAATTATCCGATGCATGATTTGGAATCGGCTGCCATCATTTTTGCTTTGAAAATTTGGCTTCATCATTTGTACGGTGAGAAATGCCATATCTTTACTGATTATAAGAGTTTAAAATATTGGATGACTTAAAAAGATCTGAACTTGCGACAACAGATATGGCCTGAGTTACTGAAAGATTATGAATTAGTGATTGACTATCATCCGGGAAAGGCGAATGTAGTCGCAGATGCTTTGAGTAGAAAGTTCTTGTTTACTTTGAGAGCTATGAATACGAGATTAACTTTATCTAATGATGGTTCAATTTTGGCCGAGTTGAGAGCTAGACCAGTATTTATTCAGCAAATTTCTGAAGCTCAGAAAAGTGATAGCGAATTGCAAGCCAAAAGAGCTCAGTGTGAATCGGGTAATGATACAGACTTTTAGATCGGTTCAGATGATTGTTTAATGTTATGGGATAGAGTATGTGTACCGAAAAATGATGAACTTATTCAGAAAATTTTACACGAGGCACACAATGGTTGTTTATCGGTTCATCCAGGTAGTACAAAAATGTATAATGATTTGAAGAAATTCTATTGGTGGCCAATTATGAAAAGAGATATTTCTAAATTTGTATCGAGATGTTTGATTTGTCAACAAGTAAAAGCTGAACATAAGTGCCTTCGGGTTTACTTCAGTCAGTGATGGTACCCGAATGGAAATGGGATAGGATTACGATGGACTTCGTAATGGGTTTGGCTTTAACTCTGAAAAAGAAAGATGGCGTCTGGGTTGTTGTTGATAAATTGACGAAATCGGCTCATTTTATTCCAGTACGTATTGACTACTCACTTGATCAGTTAGTTGAACTGTAAATTTCTGAGATTGTGATATTGCACAAAGTGCCTATTTCTATTATTTCAGAGAGAGATACGAGGTTTAATTAGAGATTTTGAAAGAAATTACAAGAGGATTTGGGTACAAAGTTAAATTTTAGTATCGCTTTTCATCCGTAAACTGATGGTAAATCTGAAAGAGTAATTCAGATTCTTGAAGATATGCTTCGATGTTGTGTTCTAGAATTTGAAAGTAGTTGGGAGAAATATCTACCATTGGTCGAATTTGCTTATAAAAATAGTTTTCAGTTGAGTATAAATATGGCACCATATGAGGCATTGTATGGCCACAAGTGAAGAACTCCATTGTATTGGACAGATATTAGTGAGAGACAGATTCACGGGGTTGATTTGGTTAGGGAAACCAAAGAAAAAGTAAAGGTAATCTGTAATTGCTTGAAAGCTGCTTCAGATCGAAAAAAGTCGTATGCAAATTTGAAAACAAAAGAGATCGAATTTCAGATCGGTGATAAAGTATTTTTGAAAGTATCTTCGTGGAAGATGATTCTGAGAGTTGGCCGTAAAGGCAAGTTAAGTCCACATTTCATTGGGCCGTATGAGATTACTGAAGGAATATGGCCGGTGGCATATCTGTTAGCTTTACCGACAGAGTTGGAAAGGATTCATAATGTGTTTCATGTGTCGATGTTGCTATGATATCGTTCTGATCTTTCACATGGGATTTCTCCAACAGAGATTGAGATTCGACCGAATATGACTTATGGTGAAGAACTGATCAAGATCTTAGCTCGGGAAGTTAAACAATTGAGAAATAAAAGTATAGCCCTAGTGAAAGTTTTGTGGCAATGAAATGGGGTTGAAGAGGCTACGTGGGAACCCAAGTAAGCTATGATAAAACAGTACCCAAACCTATTTTCTAGTAAAATTTTCGAGGAAGAAAATCCCTAAAGGAAGGAAGTTGTAACAGCCCGATTTTGGGTCTAGTCGAAACAGTGGTTTCGCGACCACAAATCCAACCCAAAAAAATATTTTTCTTATATTTTTATGGTCTACAGTTTTATGGGATGATTCTGTGAAAATTTCATTCAAAAATTTTGATGTTTGAGCACTCAATTTACCAAAAAAGACTAAATTGCAAAAAGTGCAAAACTTGAGTTTTAAAAGCTAGAGGTGTCTAATTGCTATAAAATTTTAAACTGAAGGTCCTTAGATTGTAATTATGCCATTTGTTAAGTTAGTAGACAAAAATGGACATGAAGTAAAAGAAATTTTATGTTTTAAGATAGGGGCATTTTGGTCATTTGGTTAATAAATGAATTAATAAGCAAAATAAAGCCAAAATCTTGTCCATCTTTTTCTCCCATGGCCGAATATCCCTAAGGAATACATAGCTAGGGCTTGTTCATCTTCCAAGCTCGATTGTAAGTCCGTTCTTGCCCTATTTTTAACGCTCTTTACATTTTTGAAGTCGTTGTAAGTCGATTTATCTATTTCTACCACTAATTTTAGAAATAATTTATGTGAACAAATCGCGATAAGTTTTATAATTTATGAATGTCCATTCCTAAAAGCTAACTATTATCAGGACAAAGGCAAGCGCCTCTTATCGAACAGTAGTATAGCTTATGGTAAGACCGGGATGTCGAACCCAAAGGAACTAAAAGTACTAGTATGCACAAGGGAAAAATTAATTAACTAAACTAAGAATGCACAAGAGAAAAATTGGGGAAATAATTTTGGGAAAAACTGATTAATTTGGACAATACCCAAGGGAAAAGTCCACCTAGACTTCACTTGTTATTTGACTCTGAATCAGAAGATTTATTCACTTGACTTGATCCGTAAAAATCCCTAAGTTATATTATTATCTCTCTCGAGACTAAAAACATCTAACCCTAGGTTGATTGATTGAAATCTCTTTCTAATTAAAATCCCTAGTGTTGCATTAACTCGACCTATGGATTCCTTTATTAGGTTTCACCCTAATCCGACAAAATTATGTCACCCTATGTCTAGGCGTGCAATCCACTCTGCTCAATTATGCTAGATCTACTCTTAAACAGGGACTTTTTCTCCTCTGAATAAGCACATCAATACTTGAATCAATATCCTGGAATATTAAAGCAAGAATTAAGAACTCATAATTAAGAACAAGTCAAATATTTATCATACAATTCAGAAAATAATAACAAGATCCATCTTAGGTTTCATTCCCCTTAGGTATTTAGGGGATTTAGTTCATAAGTGTAAAAGAAAACATCTCAGAAGAATAATAATAACAAAACATAAAGAAACCCAAAAATCCCAAAGGAAATTGAAGGGAGATCTTTAGTCTTGAAGGATAATCCGGCTTCTAAGATGGATCAATCGGTTTTCTTTGAGTAACTCCTTGCCTCCTACTCCGTGTGTTCTTTCTAGGTACCTCCTGGGTGTTTATATAGGCTTTAGAATGCTTCAAAACCCTCAAGAGTGGCCTTTTCCGAATAGAACTAGGCTTGGGCCCGACAGGGACACGCCCGTGTGAGGTGGCTTAGGCGTGTTGCAATCTGTTAAATAGACACGGGCGTGTGAACTACTCGTATGAGGAAGTCTAGGCCGTGTTGATTTCCCACGTTAACCCATTTTCTCCATTTTTGTCCCGTTTCTCACTCTTTTTACTCTTCTATGTCACCTAAGTATAAAACATGAAATTATAGGATTAGGAGGATCGAAATCCAAAAATCTGATGATAATTCATCCAAAAATATGGACACTACGAATTCCTTGTGATGCGTTTCGGTTTAACCAATGCTCCGGCTATCTTTATGGATTTGATGAATTGAATCTTTCGGCCATACTTGGATAGGTTTTTGGTTGTGTTCATAGATGATATCCTGATTTATTCTCGAAACGAGTCCGAGCATGCTGAACATTTAAGAATGGTATTACAAATTTTAAGAGAAAAGAAATTATTTTCTAAATTCAGTAAAAGTGAATTTTGGCTTCATGAAGTTGGATTTTTGGTACATGTAGTTTCGGGTGATGGTATTCGGGTTGATCCGAGCAAAGTTTCGGCAATTGTTAATTGGAAACCGCCGAAGGATGTATCTGAGGTTAGAAGCTTTTGGGGCTTAGCTGGATATTATCGATGCTTTGTCGAGGGATTTTCGATGATCGCCTCTCCTATGACTAAGCTGTTGCAAAAGAATGTTAAGTTTGATTAGACTGAAGAGTGTCAAGAAAGTTTTGAGAAGTTGAAAGAGCAGTTGACCGAAGCACCAGTGTTAGTGCAACCTGAGTCGGGGAAAGAATTTGTGGTCTATAGTGACGCGTCATCAATTGATCTTGGTTTTGTTTTAATGCAAGAAGGTAAAGTAGTAGCTTATGCCTCAAGACAGTTGAAACCGCACGAGAAGAATTACCCGACGCATGATTTAGAGTTAGCCGCCATTGTCTTTGCTTTGAAGATTTGGCGTCATTATTTATAGGGTGAGAAATGCCGAATCTTTACTAATCACAAAAGTTTGAAATATTTGATGAATCAAAAAGATTTGAATTTACGACAACGGAGATAGCTTGAATTACTAAAGGATTATGAATTAATAATTGATTATCATCCCGGGAACGCGAATGTAGTCGCAGATGCCTTAAGTAGAAAATCTTTGTTTGCTTTGAGAGCTATGGGTACAAATTTGGCTATGTCTGATGATGGTTTGATTTTGGTTGAGTTAAGAGTTAGGCCGCTATTTCTTCAGCAAATTTGTGAAGCTCAGAAGAATGACAGTGAATTGCGAGCCAAGCGAGCTCAGTGTGAATTGGACTGTAACTCATATTTTCGAATCGGACCAGAGGATTGCTTAATGTTCCGTGATCGAGTATGTGTACCGAAAGATGCTGAGTTGATTCAGAAGATTTTACATAACGCACACAGTGGTTGTTTGCAAGTTCATCCTGGTAGTACGAAAATGTACAACGACCTGAAGAAAATATATTTGTGGAACGGTATGAAGAGAGATATCTCTGAGTTTGTAGCAAAATGCTTGATTTGCCAGCAAGTGAAAGCTGAACACCAAGTACCTTTAGGTTTACTTCAACCAGTGATGATTCTCGAGTGGAAATGGGATAGAATTACGATGGATTTTCTGACAAGGTTGCCTCTGACTCCGAAAAAGAAAAATGCCATCTGGGTAATAGTTGACAGACTGACTAAATCGGCTCATTTTATTCCGGTATGTACAGATTATTCTCTTGATAAGTTTGCTGAATTATATATTTCTGAAATTGTGAAATTACACGGATAGAGATCCAAGATTTACTTCGAGGTTTTGGAAAAAGTTGCAAGAAGCTTTGGGTACGAAATTGAATTTCAGTACCGCATTTCATCCACAAACTGACGGTCAATCCGAAAGAGTAATTCAGGTACTCGAAGATATGCTCCGATGTTGTGTTTTAGAATTTCAGGGCAGTGAGGAGAAATATTTACCCTTAGTCGAATTTGCTTACAACAATAGTTTTTAATCGAGCATACAGATGGCACCGTACGAAGCATTGTATGGACCGAGCTCAATGAGAAACAGATTCATGGAGTTGACTTGATTAGAGAAACTGAAGAAAAAGTGAAAGTGCTTCGTGATTGTCTGAAAGCTGCTTCAGATCGACAAAAGTCATATGTGGATTTGAAGAGAAAAGAGATCGAGTTCTAAGTGGGTGATAAAGTTTTTCTAAAGGTATCTCCGTGGAAGAAAATTTTAAGGTTTTTCCGAAAAGGCAAGTTGAGTCCGCGTTTCATTGGGCCTTATAAGGTTATTGAAAGAGTTGGACCAGTGGCATATCGGTTAGCCTTGCCAACCAAGTTGGAAAAGATTCATAATGTGTTTCATGCGTCGATGCTGCGATGTTACCGTTTTGATCCTTCACATGTTATTCCTCTAACAGAAATTGAAATTCGACCGGATATGACCTATGAGGAGGAACCAATAAAGATTTTGGCTTGGGAAATTAAACAGTTGAGAAATAAAAGTATAGCCTTAGTGAAAGTATTGTGGCACAGACATGGAATAGAAGAGGCTACGTGGGAACCTGAGGAAGCTATGAGGAAACAATACCCGAACCTCTTTACCGGTAAGATTTTCGGGGACGAAAATCCCTAAAACGGGGAGAATTGTGATAGCCCGAATTAAGGCCTAATCGGAATAGTGGTTTCATGACCACAAATCTGAGATAGAAATAATTATTTTATAATTATTTTGAGGTTCATGATATGATTGCATGATTGTGTGAAAATTTCGTGATGAAATTTTATGCATAAAGTGCTTAAATTGAAATTAGAGGCTAAATCGAATAATTTGCAAAACTTGCATTCTAGAAGTTTTTCGTATGAAATTGCTTTGGAATATTAATGAGAAGGTCTTAAATAGCAATTTGATCAATGTCTAAGTCTATGGACAAAAATTGGACATCGATGGAATTTTTGGAAAGTTTAGTAGTAAGGGCATTTTGGTCATTTGTATATTAAATGAAATAAAATGGGAAAAATAACACTAAAATGTGATCATCTTCATTAAGCTTGGCCAAATTTCACCTCTCTCCATAGCTAGGGTTTCTTCAACTTTCAAGCTTCATAGTAAGTGATTTCAAGCCCCGTTTTTAATGATTTTTATGTTTTTGAAATCCCGGTAGCTCGATTTAGCTTATGTTAACAATAATTCAACCTAGGGTTCATATTTGGAAATATACCCATAGGTGAAATTTTTTTATTTTGGTGTTTATGATAGAATATGAGGTTTTAAATTATGTTAGACAACTTGTGCTACTCGGTTTTAAGTCAAAACAAGCAAAACGGCATAATCGGTAAAAATACCTAATGTTCATAAGTACATGTTAAAGTGAAATTTTGATGTTTCCATAGAAGAGAAAAATCTTCAGCGTGTCATAAAACATAAGAATAAGGGTTGAAATTAAATTTCTGAGCCTAGGGGCAAAATCGTAATTTTGTAAAAGTTAGGGGGAAAAACGTAATTTTCCCATAATGTAATTTTTGGATTGAAATAAATAGTATGAGTGTTAAATGAGCTAAATGTGTTGTTATAGATCAAGAAAGACGTGGAATCGATCGTGATCGGGGAAAAGAAAAGCTTTCGGACTAAATTATAACATTTCTAAAGTTTACACCGAGGTAAGTTCGTACATGAATAATTTATCGATTTTTTATGTTATTTTATGTTGTTATCATATGAATTGGTGACTGTCTATAGAATGATTAAATGATGGAATTTGCAAATTTAATTAGATTATGAATAAGTGTTAACAGTGAAAAAGGAAAGATTTTCTGGTTGAACCTTCAGAACAGGAACAATACAAATGACCCATTGTGAATACACTTGTGTAGTACTAAGTGTAGGCTACTACATGTATCATACTGTTAAGTCGCATGTGTAGTACTAAGTGCAGGCTACTATGCGTACTCAATGACTTCGATCACGTGTGTAGTACTAAGTGCAGGCTACTACGTGTATCAGATGATGAGGTCACGTGTGTAGTACTAAGTGCAGGCTACTATGTGTACCGGATTTTTGATCGCATGTGTAGTACTAAGTGCAGGCTACTATGCGTATCAGATAACTTCGGCTATAAGTGTGGAAGGGGGAAATATATGTAAACAATGGTATATTTGTTATTTTCCGTTGAGTTCAATGGGGAAAATCGATAAACTGGTAATATGTGAAAGTTATTATAAGGTGAATATGTGAAAATTTATGTTTATGAAAAGTTAGGAGCTATGTGCTCGATAATTGAGTGAATTATGGTATAACAAAAAGGACTAGGTGGAATTATGCAAGAGTGAATGTTAGAAATAAAACAGTGTTGGACAGCAGCAGTTACATGATTTTAAAAATTTACCA
The DNA here is from genome assembly GCF_007990345.1 of Gossypium hirsutum. Taxonomy (NCBI): domain Eukaryota; kingdom Viridiplantae; phylum Streptophyta; class Magnoliopsida; order Malvales; family Malvaceae; genus Gossypium; species Gossypium hirsutum. The sequence continues at coordinate 32,380,135 of NC_053436.1, forward strand.
AAAATCGTGGAAGTTGAATAAAAATACAAATAATATACAAAAATAAATCTTAATGAGTCTATTTTCACATAAAAGAAACAAGGGAAGCAAAATAATTCTATATTGTGTGATATTTGAATTCTTGTGAAACAAGGTCTAAATGAATTTGAGATCCCCTGTTCTGATTTTAGAAATTCACCATAAATTGTAAAAAAATTATTAAGAGTCATACCTTACATGCATGGATTCCTTATTGAGTCTATTTTTAATATAAACAAACGACATGGTCGTTGGAAGTCTGTACAGGGAGAAATTTGGTTCTTATTGCACAGGGGTTAAAGGAGTCATACCCTGAAACAGGGGAGACTTTAAATAATAAACTGTACTAATTGGCCCGACCAAAAATACTAGAAAAAAGTTAGTAAGTAGAAATATGAATTTAGTTTTAGGGAAAATTTACGGAATTGGATTTTTAGCTTTTTAGCTCGAGATATGATTGTTTTTAAACCAAGACTCCAGAAAACAGCCTGTCCTAAATATGTGATTATATACTAGTAGGATTTTTTACTTTAATAAATTGTATATCAATTTCGTACTTACTTACTAAGCTATATGTTTACCTTCTTTTCTTTTTCTTGTCTTATAGAATTACTAAGCCAGCTCGAGATTTGGAGATCGTCGAAGACCCATCCACACTATCAATACTTTTTGGTATTTTGTAAACACTATTTTGGAATTATGGCATGTATAGAGGGCTGAATCATTTTGTTATATGTTATAATTAATTTGGTTTAAAATATTACTTTTCAAAATTTGATAATTTACTTGTATTTATGTATATCTTTTAATGTTATCTATTTTTGTTCAAACTAGAGGAATTAATTATGTAAGATCAGGTAAATGTGTGAATTCATATTTTCGTGATCTATAATATTCCGTACCTTGTTCCTGCTTAGAACATGGGTAAGGGGTGTTACACTAGTAGTAGTAGAAGGCTTATGTCAGAAAGCTGGGAAAAGGCCCGAGCTGCTTCTTTGATATGATGGATGAATGGTTTGGGGATTACCTGAGAAATCGCCCCAACATACCAAGACCTCACCGGCCCCCTAATCAACTTGATGATGATGTGCCACAAGGTATGGCACAGGTTAGAATTGGTAAGGCCCTTGTAGATAAACTTAGAAAGTATGGGGCCGAGGAATTCAGAGCTAAAGTTGACTATGATGCTGAAAGAGCCGAGTTTTGGCTCGAGAATACTATGCGGGTGCTAGATGATTTGTCATGCACACCTGAGGAATGTTTGAAGTGTGTTGTGTCCCTTTTGAAGGACACTACATACCATTGGTGGAAGACCATATCCTCGGTAGTGCCGAAGGAGAATATTACTTGGGATTTCTTCCAAGCAGAGTTCAGGAAGAAATACATTAGCCAGTGGTTTTTGGACTCGAAGCGAAAAAAGTTCCTAGAACTCAAACAAGGGAACAAGACTGTAGAAAAATACGAGAGAGAGTTCGTACGACTAAGTCAGTACGCAACTAAATGGGTCCAAACGGAATCGAAAATGTGTAAACGCTTCAAGAAAGGCTTGAATTAGGACATCAAGTTGTTGATTAGGATCTTGGAAATACGGGAGTTTGCCGCATTGGCCGATCGAGCCAAGAAGGCCAAAGAACTTAATAATGAAAGAAAAAAGCTAAAGGAGAGGCTCGACTTGCGAGCAAGAGGTCTGGTGGTAAAACACTCTTGTTCTCCACGAAGAAAGCTAGGAGCCAGCATGAACGCTCCACTTCGTCAGTGGGATATTCAGGTAGAGCGACAAGCTCTAAACAACGAGGTCAAAAGTCTTCCTCCCCGATGGTAACTAGTGTGGGGAGTGTAGATGATCAAAAGCCGAAGTGTAAGATTTGCAACAAATTTCATTTTGGAGAGTGCAGAATGAAGAGTGGCGCATGTTTTAGGTGTGGTTCTTTTGATCACTTTCTCAGAGACTGCCCTGAACGAGTCGAAAAAGAAGTGGATGTAACTCCAAAATCGAGTACTCCTATTCCTCGAGGTAAACCTCCGAGATACCCTGAGAGTGCTAGTGGCAGTCGAGTTGTGACTAAAGACGCTACAAAATTAGAGGTTCGAGCCTTGGTAAGAACGTATACAATATGCGCCCAAGAGGAAGCCTCTGCTCCTGATGTTATTACGGGTACTTTTTCCCTTTTTAATACAAGTGTTATTGCTTTAATTGACCCGAGGTCGATGCATTCATACATTTGCATGAGCTTGGTATCTAGAATGAACATACCCATTGAGCCTATGGAATTTATTATTAAAGTGTCGAACCCACTAGGCAGGTCAGTCATGGTTGATAAAGTCTGGAAGAATTGTCCTTTGACGATTCAGGGTCATTGTTTTCTGACTAATCTTATGTTGTTACCATTTGATGAATTTGATATAATACTTGGTATGGATTGGTTAGCACTGCATGATGTAATTATAAATTGTGGTAGTAAGTATATTAAATTGAAATACCCGGATGATGAGATTCTACAGGTTGATTCAAGAGAGTTGGATACGCCTCCGGTTTTGATCACGGTAATGATTACTCAGAGATATATGAGGAAAATGTATGAAGCCTATCTTGCATTTGTATTGAACACTAAGGAAACAGAGTTGAAGATTGAGTCTGTGCCTATAGTATGTGAGTACCCAAATGTATTTCCAGAAGAATTACCTGGATTACCTCCTAAGAGGGAAATAGAATTTGGTATTGAGCTGGTGCCAAGGACAGCTCCCATTTCTATTGCTCCGTACAGAATGGCACCAACTAAGCTGAAAGAGTTGAAGGCACGGTTACAAGATCTAACAGATAAAGGATTCGTAAGGCCAAGTTTTTCACCTTTGGGTGCCTCCATATTATTTTTAAAGAAGAAAGATGGATCGATGAGGTTATGTATCGATTATCGGCAACTGAACAAGGTAACTATCAAGAGTAAGTATCCTTTACCAAGGATAGATGACTTGTTTGACCAGTTGAGAAGAGCCACCGTGTTCTCTAAGATAGACTTAAGGTCTGGCTATTATCAGCTGCGAGTTAAAGAATCGGATGTACCTAAGACAACTTTCAGAATGAGGTACGGTCATAATGAATTTCTCGTCATGTCATTTGGGTTAACGAATGCACTGTCCGTATTCATGGATCTAATGAATAGGATCTTCCGATCATATTTGGATAAGTTTGTCGTTGTGTTCATTGACGACATCTTGATTTATTCCAAAGATGAGTCAGAACATGCAAAGCACTTGAGAATTGTGTTGCAGACTTTGCGGAAAAAGTAGTTGTATGCTAAGTTTAGTAAGAGTGAGTTTTGGCTTTAGGAAGTTAGATTTTTGGGTTATATTGATTCGAGTGACGGCATCTGAGTCGATTAAAGTAAGATTTCTTCTATCGTCGAATAGAAACCACCTAAGAATGTAACTGAGGTTAGAAGCTTTTTGGGCTTAGCTGGTTACTATCGAAGATTTTTGAAAGGATTCTCCATGATAGCAACTCCGATGACGAGATTGTTACAGAAAAACGTTAAGTTTGAATAGACAGAAAAGTGTCAACAAAGTTTTGAGAAGTTAAAGACACTATTAACTGAAGCTCCTATTTTAGTATTGCCTGAGTCGAGAAAAGAATTTGTAGTCTACAGTGACGCGTCCTCAAATGGACTAGGTTGTGTACTTATGTAAGATGGAAAGGTAATAGCCTATGTTTCACGACAGTTAAAGCAGCATGAGAAGAACTATCCTACACACGACCTAGAACTTGCTGCCATCATTTTTGCTTTGAAAATTTAGAGGCATTATTTATATGGTGAGACTTGCCGCATATTCACTAACCACAAAAGTTTGAAGTATTTGATAACTCAAAAAGAATTAAATTTAAGGCAGCGGAGGTGGCTAGAGTTAATCAAGGATTACGAACTGATCATTCACTATCACTCGGGAAAGGCGAATGTGGTCACTGACGCGTTGAGCAGAAAATCCTTGTTTGCATTAAGGGCCATGAATGCTCGTTTGGAATTGCTTAATGATGGTTCAGTCTTGGCTGAGCTAGAGGCTAGGTCGGCATTCCTTCAAGAAATCTATGATGCTCAAACTAATGATGATGACTTGCAAGCTAAAAGAACTCAATGTGAGTTAGGTATTGAATCAGATTTTCAGATTGGTTCTGATAGATGTTTGATGTTCAGAGATAGAGTTTGTGTACCCAAAAAACAATGAACTTATTCAGAAAATTTTGCAACAAGCACATAACAGTTGTTTGTCAATTCACCCGGGAAGTACCAAGATGTACAACGATTTGAAGAAAATGTACTGGTGGAACGGCATGAAAAGAGATATTTCTGAATTTGTGTTAAAATGCCTAGTATGTCAGCAAGTTAAACCTGAACATCAAGTGCCTTCAGGTTTGCTACAGCCTGTGATGGTCCCCGAATGGAAGTGGGACAGAGTTACTATAGATTTCGTGACAGGATTGCTATTAACTCCGAAGAAGAAAGATGTCGTATGGGTCGTGGTAGATAAGTTGACGAAGTCGGCTCATTTTATTCCGGTGAAGACAAATTACTCCCTCAATAGATTGGCCGACTTGTACATTTCTAAGATTGTAAGATTGCATGGGGTACCACTGTTGATTATTTCTGACAGAGACCCGAGGTTCACTTCGAGATTCTGGAAGAAATTACAAGAAGCCTTGGGTACGAAGTTAAGCTTTAGTCTAGCTTTTCACCCTCAAACAGATGGTCAGTCTGAGTGGATAATTCAGATTCTTGAGTATATGTTGCGATGTTGCATCCTTGAATTTCAAGGTAGCTGGGAAAAATATTTGCCGCTAGTAGAATTCGCCTACAACAACAATTTTCAGACAAGTTTGAAGATGGCACCTTATGAGGCCTTGTATGGCAGGAAGTGTTGAACTCCATTGTATTGGACAGAACTTAAGGAAAATTAGATTTACGGAGTTGATATGATTAAAGAAACTGAAGAGAAAGTTAAAGTGATACGAGACTGTTTAAAAGCGACATCGGATAGGAAAAGTCATATGCTGATCTGAAAAGAAAGGAAATTGAGTTTCAAGTTGGAGATAGAGTATTCTTGAAAGTGACTCCATAGAAAAAGGTGTTGAGATTTAGCCAGAAAGGCAAACTGAGTCTACGATTTATCGGACCATACGAGATCATTGAAAAAGTTAGATCGTTAGCCTATCGCTTGGCATTGCCATCTGAACTGGAAAGGATTCACGATGTTTTTCACGTATCTATGTTAAGACCATACCGATCAGACCCTTCTCACGTGATTTCGCCGACTGAGATTGAAATTCGACCGGATATGACCTATGGAGAGGAACCAGTTAAGATATTGGCTCATGAGGTTAAACAATTGAGGAATAAAGATGTGGCCTTAGTAAAAGTTTTATGGCATCGACATGGTGTAAAAAAGGCTACACGGGAACTATAAGAAACCATAAGAAGCCAATATCCGAATCTGTTCACTGGTAAGACTTTCGAGGACGAAAGTCCCTAAGGGGGGAGAAATGTAACATCCCAAAATAGGGCCTAGTCGGAATAGTGGTTTCGCGACCACAAATTCTACATCAAAATATTTATTTTATGATTATTATGAGGCCCAGAATATGAGTATATGCATGTGTTAAAGTTTCATGAAGAAATTCTTTGAGTAAGGTGTTCAATTGGAAATTAGGGACTAAATTGAATAAATTGCAAAACTTGAACTCTAGAAGAAATTTGTATGAAATTGCTTTGGGTTATAAATTATAAGGTCTTGGAGAGTAATTTTCCCAATTTCTAAATTTTTGGACAAAAATGGGCTTGATGGTTGAAATTTTAAAGAAAGGGCATGAGGGTATTTTGGTCATTTGGCTTTTTAATGAAATAAAGTGGGAAAAATCAAGCCAAAATCAGCCATTCTTCTTCTCCATGCTGCCTAGATTCTCTTGTCACCATAGCTAGGGTTTTCAAGCTTTCCAAGCTCAATAGTAAGTGTTCCCAAGCCCTATTTTTAATGTTCTTTGTATTTTTTAAATCCCGGTAGCATGCTCTCTCCATTTCTACCCATATTTCATGCTAAGGTTCATGTTTAAAAATTTACCCATGCATGAGTCACTTGTATGTTGATGGATTATGGAGAAATATGAAAGATGAATATGTGTTAAACATCTTTTCCTAGGTGATTTTCATGAAAAACCCTTATAGGGACCATTTTGCAAAAGTTATAAAATGTGTGGTAGAAGTGTGAAAATAATGGAAAATGAGGGCTACCATAGGAAGGAAAAGTGTTCGGCTAGGCTTAGGTAAGGTAGAAATTGTATGTGTTTCATTATACGAGCTTAAGGACTAAATCGTAAAAATATCAAAGGTTAAGGGCAAAACAGTCATTTGGACCGGGGTGAGAATTAGACTTGTGATGTATAATGTGGGGTATTAATGATATAATTGTGTTGTTATAGACCCCGAGAAACAAATTTCGGAGGTCGATAGAGGTAAACGCAAGGTTTCGGAATAATTGAAACACAACTCCGAAACAAATACCAGGTAAGTTCGGATAACTTAAAGTAAACCCATAATATGCATAATTGTATGATTTTTGAATGCATAATGATTGCATTTATTGTTGGCATGAAATATCATAGAAATGCATATTTGATGGTAACATGTGAAAAATGTCTCGGTTGAGGTTAAAAAGGGAATTCGATGGATAACCCTGATTGACATGCGAAATGAGATCCTGCATGTGTTGCAGTAAGGATTTAGCTCGGACAGGTAATCTACGATCTCAAGTATGAAAAGGATCTATCTCGGACGGGTGTTCCTTGAATGATCGAGCCTCCCGAAGAATATGTGTGCATTATGGATTTAGCCCGGATGGGTAATCCGATTAGGGTCTGAATTTAGCCTGGACTGGTAATTCAGATATGAGCTTAGTAAGGGTGTATGTCTATGAGGGATTTAGCCTAGACTGACAATCCCGACATCACCTTATAAGTTCATGATATGGGGAATTTAGCCTGACTGGTAATCCTGCCATAAGATGTGAGGTTCGCGGGTGTGCATATATGTGAAATGATCATTCGTAAGAATTGATGGATAATGAGTATTCCATCGAGATTTCCTAGAAACTCAACGGGATTAATATGATGTATGTCAATAAGATGATGAATAATGAGCTCATCTACATAAATTACATGATGCTTTGTTATGTGACTAACTCATTGATTGAGTGCATGTGATAGGGAATCATTTCATGATTGATGATTTCATGATTTAAATATAGATGTATGATAATTACTCGGTAAGTTTACTTTCCAGTTATTCGAGCTTACTAAGCATGTAAATGCTTACCCCTCTCTTTTTCCCTATCTCACAGAGCTCGAGGACTCATAAGGACTGGGAGACGATTGGAGAGTCGACACACTATCAACTAGTCAAGCTTTGGTATAAACACATTTTAATTTTGTTCAATAGCATGTATAGGATTTTTGAGTATTTTGTTATATGTGTCATTTGATTTGCCAAATGAAGACATGTAAAATTATGTTTATCTTTTTGTATATGGCCATGAAAATTTACTTAATTGAAGTAGGCTATGACCTACGAATTTTTGTATGGTTTTATTTACAAGTGATGGGTTGTTACCAATTGGCAATGAGTTTCATTAACGAGCCAATTTCAGACAAATTAAAGTGACATGGGAACCCATAAACACTAAATTGGAAATAACCTTTCATGTATGAAACCAATGATATGAGGTTTCCATACAACTAGTTTTATCAAGATTATTTACAAGTATATAATTATGTTTTCCTTCGAACTTGGTAACCATTAGGTATGAGGAGTAGAAAAGGGTGACTTAAGGCTTGGAAAACAGTCTATTAGGGTCCACATGGTCAGACACACGGGAGTGTGTCTAGGCCGTGTGTGACACACGGTTCCATCCCATGGGTGTGGGCTATGGCCGTGTGTCCCCTGCACTTAAAATTTTAAACAAAAAACGCACACGAGTAGGCCACACGGGCGTGAGTCATTGCCGTGTCTAAAAGACAATGTTGCCCACGGGCAGGCAACACGGGCGTGTGCCACGGCCGTGTTAATAAGTCAGTGTTGCACACGGCCCAAAGGCATGGGCGTGTCCCAAGTCACATGGGTATGTAACACTTTAAGATAAGAAAAATTTTCCAAGGTGCCCAAAGTTTATCAAAAGTTCTCGGTTTTATCCCGCGTCGCCTCTAGACATGTTTTAGGTCTCGAAAGCCTATTTAAGGGAAAGGATATACATATTTGAAAAGTTTTAAATTAAAGCGCAACTTAGTGACTTGATTTAATATGTTTATGAACGTGAAATCCCGGTAACACCTCGAGCCCTATCCCAGCTTCGGATACGGGTGAGGGGTGTTACATATACTTGTGTAGAAACACATAAACCATCAATTTTCTTATTTAAAAGTTTTACCTAATTCGATAACATGGTGACTGCATCTAAGTTAAAAATAATGGCTGCTTTTATTGGCTTCATCCTCATGACTTGCCATTGATAATTATTCAATGACATCTCCTCTATAAACTTATAAGCCGCTTTAGGTGCTTTATTGTTCAAAGTACCACCGACTGCTGCATCGATTAACTACTTAGTTGAGGGTTCAAATCATTGTAGAAGGTTTGAACCTGTAGTCATAGTGGTAATTCATGGTGAGGGTACCGTCTCAGTAAATCCTTATAGCTCTCCCATGCATCATATAGGGTATCTAAGTCGATCTGAATGAATGAAGACATATCATTCTTTAACTTGGCTGTTTTAGCTGATGGGAAATACTTTAGTAGAAATTTCTCGGTCATTTGATCCCATGTAGTGAAAGAACCTCGTGGCAAAGAATTCAACCACTGTTTAGCTTTGTTCCTCAACGAGAAAGGGAACAACAGTAGGCGAATGGGGTTGTCAAAAACACCATTAATCTTGAAAGTATAGCAAATTTCCAGGAAATTGGCCAAGTGAGTATTTGGATCTTTGTCTTGAAAACCATCAAACTGAACAAATTGTTGTATCATCTGAATAGTGTTCGGCTTTAGTTTGAAATTATTCCCAACAAAAGTAGGTTTCACAATACTCGATTCAGCCCTAATTAGAGTGGGCTTGGCATAATCGTACATAGTACGAGGAACATGATTTAGATTTGCCTCAACCATAGGAGGCAGCTGGTTATTCTGATTATCACTCATCTCCTCAAAAATAATAATAGTGCCCTCTTGCTTGTCTATTATACTCTGTCGAATCTGACTTGCTTCTCTACGATTTCTGCGAGCTGTACTTTCAATCTCACTGTCAAATAATAATATGGTCCCGATAGGTTTCTTCTAGTCATAAACTAAAGGAACCTGCCAGAAGAAAATAAAAGAAAAATTAAAAAACAAGAATTAAACTAAAAACAAAAATAAAATGCAATAAAAACAAATGGATAAATTAATAAAAATAAAGTGTTCCCAATATTTTAGTCCTCGACAATGGCGCCAAAAACTTGATGGTCACTAAACTAACTATAATTACGAAAAAGGCAAGCACACCTATCGATCAATAGTATAGCTATGGTGAGTAGGGAATATCATATCCACGAGGACTAAAAGTACTAATAATTATCGTTTTTCTATTATTTAGCCAATAAATTGAAGTGATTGTTTTTAATCTAAATTTACTAATCTAATTTCACTACGAACTCAAGAGAGAATGAAATGTGAAAATAATCGAAGATAACCAATGAGAAAGACAATACCCAGGAAAGAATCTACCTAGACTTCACCTATTATTCTGAATATGAATTAAACAATTTATTCACTTGTGTCTAGATCCATAGAAATCCCTAAATTATGTTAATATCTCTTTCGAGAGTAAGAACGATTGACTTTAGGTTGATTAATTGAAATCTCTTTCTAATTAAAACCCTTATTGTCGCATTAACTCGATCTATGGATTCCCCTATTAGATTTGACTCTAATCCGGTAGATTTATGTCGTTCTATTTCTAGGATTGCATGTAACTTCACTTAATTATGTTAAATCTACCCTTAAACAGGGACTTTTGATCCATTGAAATAAGCACATTAAACATGAATTAATATCCTAAAAATATTAAAACACGAAATAAGCATACATAAATGAGAACAAGAATCAAGTATTTATCGCTTAAAAATAGAAAGTAAAAAATAAGATTCATCATAGGTTTCATCCTCCCTAGGTATCTAGGGGATTTAGTTCATAATCCTGAATAGAAACATCTCAAAGTTAGGATAACAACAAGACATAAAGAAACTTAATAAAACTTCGAAGGAAATTAAATGGAGATCTTTGATCTTGAAGGAGATCTGCTTCTGAGTTGATTTCGATGGCGTTCTTCAAGTGTTCTCTTCAATCTTCTCTGACTGCCCCTTTAGATCTTCTTCTAATTGGTATTTATAGACTTTAGAATGCTCAGAAAGCCTAAAAATTGGGGTTTTCCCCGTATTTGCACATGGGCGTGTGGCCAGCCAGTGTGGGAATGCCCAGGTTGTGTGGATCCTGGAAATAGCTCTATTTGTTCGATTTTGGCTCGTTTTTCGCTCCTTTCTCTCTCAAAGGCTCTCCTAAGTATAGAAACATGAATTTAAAGGATTAGGAGCATCAAATTCACTAATTTACATCATTAATCATCCAAAAACGCATTAAGAATGAGATAAAATATATTACTTTTACAGCTTATCACTTATCCCTCAAAGACACAACCACAGGCAGAACCTGATTCACAACCATGTCGGAATCAGACACCACATCACCCCTATTGTTCTTGAAATGCACCTTCTTGGTATTACAGTCTTAGACAAAAAGATGAGCATCACTTCCTTCCTCACTCGTGATTTTGTTTTATTCACCTAATATGTGTGCTTTTTTTTAACTATATTTAAAGTTAACAATTTAATATTCATTAAATTTAATATGATAACATTAAAAGTTAATTCAATTAAGTAAAATATTAAAATTTAGAAATAATTTATTTAAATTCAACTTTATATTTAGTATATAAAAAACTATAAAGAAAAAAGTTTAACAAAAGGCATGGAATAACTTTTAAAAAATTAAAAGGGAAGGATCAAAAGAGTAATTTATCCAAGTACTCAATTTGCAAATAAATGCTTCAAATAAAAGCTGTCATGTGTAAAAAAAACATTATAACGTGAACATGATTATTATTATTTTAACCTAATGTATGATACCCGTAAATTTTTAACATTATTAACAAAAATATTTGAAAATTTACGTTAAATAACATTCGCAACCTTCATCTTTTACATTTTCCAAAATAAAAATAGTTTTTTTATTGAAAAAATGGATATCAACTAAAATTTGAATATAAATCATTAATAGTTGAATCAACTGAGTCATAATGTTTAGAATATTATTTGGGGTAATTATATTTAATATTTCTTATGTAATGACCAATCTGTATTTGGAGTTGAGAAAGTTATGAATTTCAATATCCATAGTTTAATTTTGGGAAAAGGAGCATACGATGAAGCAAGTGGGCCAAATGGGGATTGTTCCAAAACCAGAAGCAATGAATCTGGATAATAATAATAAAGGAAAAGTATCCATCATAAATATATATATATTCCCTGATTATGAAATTTCATTCATATCCATAATTATTACAATATATAGTGGTGGGCAATCGCAATGCCATGATTCTTCAAACAACCATGTCACTACTAGCTATCTATCTCTATATAGTTTTATTTGATATGCTTTATAATATCGAATTTGAAATCACACAAATTTAAATTAAACGATTCACACTTAAAAAAATAATTCAAACAAATATAAAAAATTCAACCAATAAATTCTAAATAAATCCCAAGCTGATATCACACGCATGCATATCAACTATCAACTCAAGTACAAATAAGATAGCTTGGTAAACAATTTTCTCTCTTAAAAGAGAAATAAGCTTACCATCATTATTGATTGAATGAATGTTTAAGTAGATAGGTGGTCGCTTTACAATGTAATGATATTATATTATGCACATAAATGTGTCGATCGATAAGGAAGATGGACCACTTTGCCAGCTTCATCTGTGGTGTTTTTCAGTAAGAGATAAGCTCCCAATTGTTTGCATATTTTGCAATCAAAGTGCCTTGAGTAATCCACTTTAAACTTGAAAGGCCCAGCTCCTATCTTTTCCTGGCCATATATAATTGGATTATCAAGGTACATGTAATGTACTTTCCTATGTTGGCGTTCCATAGTATAGAATTTATGTATATTGGTTAGTTAATTACTTATTCAATTTAATTGGAAGAGTTGATATACTTCAAAAAGAAAAAAACTTTGATGGCTGAATTTATATATAATACGTGAAGGCAAGAGTAAGAGAATCACTTAATTGATACAATACATATACTTTGATGGTTCAATTAGTATTTTTTTTAAGAAAAAACTTTTACAAGTACAAATATAATTTTAGTACAAGTACAATATAATTATATGTACATGCCTAAACAATTACAGAGTAAGATCAAACTATTATAACGCATAAACGAAAGAAAAAAAATAATGATTCAGTTTAAAACACACAAATGCACAATTGTGTATGATAGGATACAAACTTGGGGACAAGATTTAGTGCCTGAGCTTTTGCCAACAGTATCAAAGGCTTCATTTGCTAATTAAAATGTTTTGGAATTTCAACTTTGAGGATCAATCTAAAATTCAGGCCATAGTTAGAGGACGTCTTTTGGAAATAACCCTATAATAAAACTAATGAGTTAATTAGAGGGATCAAGAGCTGAAAATGCAAAGCACTAGTTTAAGGTCAAACTCTTTTCAAAGTTTAGCTTCTGAAAAAAGCTTGAAAAACATTTCTACGTGCTGCCTCAACTATATAAGCCTTTATATATATATATATATCTATGTGTATGTATATGTATATCATTGTGTCTCCCCTTGACTTCACTTTGTGCATGCTTAATAAAAAAAATTGTTGGAGGTGGAAACAGACCTAATTCATTGCAGGTAATGAAAAAGAAGAAAGAGAAAAAAGGGAAGGGGTAAGGAGAGTGATTGAGAGGAAATATTTTGGAATATCTAACAACTAAATTAAAGTTAAGCAATCTGCCCTTTTTATCTGCTAAATAAAGTGGGTGTTAGTTGCATTGGCTAGCTTTTAGAGACTCTACTACATAGGTGACTTTGATTATACCCAAAGCAACTTTTCAAAGCTTGAGGAGTTATTCCAAACTATATATTTAATTTGCTAAGTTTCGCACTTTAATGGCGAACACTAAAATCTCTTTTAGGGTTCTAAACCCAACTTTTAAGGGGACCATATATTTATATATTAAAAAAATTGTAGAACATGCAGGAAAGTGTGTGGAAGTATAATATAGTATCATCCCTTTCAAAGTTTGCATATGGTTTTCTGCGTTTATAATTGTTCTATGAAGCAAATCAAACAGGCTTTAAGTCTACATCAGACTGTCTTATAATTAAAAAGTAGATTCTCATTATGCATATGGTCTGATCTCTGGTGCAAGAGAGATAGATATCAAATGAAAATAATTTTTTTTAATTTGTTTGGTACATAATGAGTAAGCTTTCAAGTAAGAATTGGGGCTGATGGTGATGATGACCATGGCAGTGTTGTCTGATGGAGACTTAATGAAAGTTTCCAATACACCTTTTAATAAAATTGTTCTACTATTATTAACTAAAAGAATTTAACTTAAATAAAGAAAACACTTCTAATTCTAATTAGAAAAACAGTTTCTTTATTCTAATAAACTACTAAAATATAAGGAAAATTAGTTCCTTTATTTTAATAAACTACTAAAAGATAAAACAAAAATATTTCTAAAATGTGAATAAAATTTATCTTCCTAAATAAGATTTATCTACCTAAATAAAATTAAAATATATACATATTTCAACACCCTCCCTCAAGTTGGTGCATATATATCAATTATGCCCAACTTGCTTACAAGAAAATCAAAGTTTGTCTTAGCGAGTCCTTTGGTGAGTATGTCAGCAATATGTTGTTTTGAAGGAACAAACGGCATGTACACTTGGCTTTATTCAATCTTCTCCTTGATAAAGTGCCTATCAATCTCAACATGTTTAGTTCTGTCATGTTGGACTGGGTTGTGAGTAATACTAATGGCAGCTTTGCTATCATAGTACAACTTCATTGGTGAAGTTATTGGTTTCCTCAGCTCTTCCATAATTCTTTTTAACCACATCATTTCACAAATGCCTTGAGCCATTGATCTAAACTCAGCCTCTGCACTACTTCTTGCTATAACACTTTGTTTTTTACTTCACCAAGTCACAAGGTTTCCCTAAACAAATGTACAGTATCCTGATGTAGATCTTCTATTTGTTATTGAGCCTGCCCAATTTGCATCTGTATAAGCTTCAATTCCTCTTTGTTCGGATTTCTTGAAGAATAAGCCATTTCCAGGTGAACTCTTCAAGTATCTTAGAATTCGAAACACTGCTTCTTCATGTTCCTCCATTGGAGAGTGCATAAATTGACTCACTAAACTCACTGCAAAAGCTATGTCTGGCCTTGTATGTGATAAGTAAATTAACTTACCAACTAATCTTTGGTACTACCCTTTATCAACTAATCGACCTTCTTTATTTCCTAATTTTACATTTGGATCAATTAGTGTGTTAGCTGGGTGGCAACCACTCATCCCAGCCTCTTTTAAAAGATCAATCACATGTTTTCTCTGAGAGACCACAAGACCCTTTTTGACTGAGCAACTTTCATTCCAAGAAAGTATTTCAAAGGACCCAGGTCTTTGATCTCAAACTCCAGTGCTAGATGCTCCTTGAGACGCCTTATTTCATCCACATCATCTCTTGTAAGAATGATATCGTCGGCAACTATAATAACTACTATTCTACCTTTTTATGAATGTCGATAGAACATTGTCTGATCAGCTTGCACTTATGAGTAACCTTGTTTTTTAACAACTTGAGTGAACCGTTCAAACCAAGCTCGAGGAGACTGCTTGAGACCATACAAAGATTTCTTGAGTTTACATACTCGAGTTTCAAATTTTTCTTCAAAACCTGAAGGAGGATCCATGTAAACTTCTTCTTCAAGTTTCCCATTTAGGAAAGCATTCTTCACATCTGGCTACTGTAAAGACCAATCAAGATTAACAGCAATTGATAAAAGAACTCTAACGGAATTTAGTTTGGCTACTGGAGCAAATGTTTCAAGATAATCTATCCCGTATGTTTGAGTGTACCCTTTAGCCACCAACCGGGCTTTGTATCTATCTAAAGATCCATCTGATTTGAATTTGGTTGTGAACACCCATTTACAGCCCACTATTTTTTTCCTATAGGTAATTCCATTGTTTCCTATGTACTTGTTTTTTCAAGAATGCGTATCTCCTCTAAAATAGCCTCCTTCTACTCAGGAACCTGTAAAACATATTTCACATTTTTGGGGTATTTTTACAGTATCAAAACACGAAACAAAGGTTGAGAATGTCGAAGACAAGGCTTTATAGGATACAAAGTTAGACATGGGATATTTGACAATATTTCTAACACCTTTTCTTTTGGCCATTGGAATATCTAAATCAAAAAATTCATTGGCTGGTTTATGAGCTTTACCTGGACTTTTGACAGGATCTTGCGGGTCAGATTTTTGGTGATGAATCTGGTGGATTCCACTTTCTTGATTTCGATTTCTTCTTGAGTAAACAATTAACTCCGTTGTTTGTTCTTTATTCTCATGATCAGACTCTACACCTTCATACTCTTTTTCATTAACATTAACATCATTAATTTCTGTGTTAACTATAATCCTTATGTTTTATATTCCTAGTATTTTCTTGATCAATTATAGAATCTTCCTTAGTATAATTCCCTCCCTGAAGATTAGAATCAAAATAAGATTGTGTTTCAACAAATGTGACATCCATGGTAACAATAATCTTCCTATCAATTGGATCATAACATTTGTAACCATTTTTATTAGAAGCATAGCCAACAAAGACACTTTTTTTGCTCTAGGATCTAGTTTACTTTGGTTGTGAAGATGAACAAAAACACTACACCCAAAAACTCGAAGGGATAAATATGTGATCAATTTAGAGTTAGGAAAGTTATATTTAAAGAGACGAAAAGGAGTTCTATAGTTTAGAGTTTTATTGGGCATTCTATTAATAAGATATGTAGTTGTTAACAAGGCTTCACCCCAAAGATAACATGGTACCTGACTAGTGAACATCAAGGCTCTAGTTACTTCCAAAATATGTCAGTTTTTTCTTTTTGCAATCCCATTTTGTTGTGGTGTATTTGTACAAGAACTTTGGTGGACTATTCCATGTTTGGTTAAGAAAACACCTAATTGGTCGCTAAAAAATTCCTCACCATTGTCAGTTCGAAATACTTCTATTTTCATACCAAATTGTGTTTCCACCATAGCATAAAAAGACTGAAACACATTTTTAACTTCAGACTTATCTTTTAATAAAAACACCCAACAAATTCGAGTATGATCATCAATAAGTGTGACAAACCAACGTTTTCCTGAAAAAGTTTAGACTCTTGAAGGTCCCCAAACATCACTATGAATTAACAAAAAAGGTTTGGAGGCTTTATATTTTTTAGGTGGAAAGAATGACCGATGATGTTTAGCCAATCCAAAAAATTCACAATGATATGAAAAAGGACTTTTATTTTTAAATAGATTAGGTAACAAATATCTTAAATAGTAAAAATTAGGATGCCCAAGCCTATAATGCCAAATCATAACCTTATCAAAATCAGAAACAGAATTTAAGCATAAAGTAGTTGTTGGTTGACTTAGATGGTCGGCTTCAAGAAAGTAAATTCTACCAAATTCTTTAGCATTGCCAATCATCCTCCCTGAGACCATGTCTTGAAACTTACACATAGAGGAGTCAAATATAACATGACAATTTGAGGACTGAGATAATTTACTGACCGATATGAGATTACAAGCTAGATTTGGCACATGTAAAACATCATGTAAAACCAATGAAGACGAAATTTTAACAGTGCCTTTCCCGGCTATTGCCGAGAAGGACTCATCTGCTACTTTGATCTTGTTGTTTCCTGCGCAAGGAGTGTAAGTTGAAAAAAGAAAATGACTACTAGTCATGTGATCACTAGCTCCAGAATCAACGATCCACGTGTTTGTTTTACAAGGCTTGACACTAAGAAAAACAGAAAAATCAGTACCTGATTGGGCAAAAGAGGAAGAAGGATTATTGGATGAGTTAGGAATAGAAGAATCCATTCGAAATTGTGGTGATTGAAAAAACCTGTGTAGATGCTCTAATTGTTCCTTAGTGAATGGAGACCCTTCCAGAGAACTTTGGCCCTCATAATTTCCATTAGTTGTTTGGAAAGCTCTGTTATCCCCTGATTGTGAACCACAACCATTGCCATTCTTTTTCCTTCCATTTGTCGGTTTCCCATGGAGCTTTCAACACGTTTCTCGAGTGTGCCAATATTTTTTATAGTGATCGCACCAAGGTTTAATCATGATGTTACTAGAGATTTAACCTGGCTTTGATACCATGAAAGTTTCCAAGAGAACTTTTAATAAAACTGTTCTATTATTATTAACTAAAGAATTGAACTTAAATAAAGAAAACAGTGCTAATCTTAATTGGGAAAATAGTTCTCTTATTCTAATAAACTACTAAAACATAAAGAAAATAGTTTCCTTATTCTAATAAACTACTAAAAGATAAAATATAAATATGAATAAAATATAAATAAAATTTATCTTTCTAAATAAGATTTATCTACCTAAATATATTTAAAATATATACATATTTCAACACTTAAAATATATGTATTTGCTTGAGATTTTAGGTCATCAACAAAGGTAAATTGTTGAGGTATTCTAGTAAATTGTTGAGGTATTCTAAAAGCTCTCGATCTTAGGTCCGTTGGTAGAGTTATTGTATTTATTTGCTTCTAAAATAACAACTAAAAACAAGCTAAGGTTCTGATACGAGTCACAAAAGCCCAAATTCTTGAAGGCGAGGCCCAATAAGCAAATTCCCAGCCCAATCAAGAAATCCATCCATACTTAGTTGAAAATCAGGCCAAATTGTCAAAGTGGCCCAAGTTGTAAAGTTTTATTTTTATTTTTATTTATTTATTTATTTATTTACTTAGTTTAAATTTTATGTCAATATTCAGTTCAAGAGTCTCAGATAAAATGACCTTTGACCGAATTTCCATATTAAAATAATTAGGAGTTTTTTTTATTTTAGTTTTCTAATTAGATTAGGACTAGTTATAAGGCCTATTTAAAGGCATGGCTGTCCACCTTGTTAAACACTTATCATTATTATTAAAATTTCAGATTTGTTGAGAGCAGAATTTTCTTTGAGTTTTCTCCAAGATTTCTCTCTTGAGTTTTCTTTAGAAGTTGTTTTAACAATCTTGTGATTGTGGGAGCCATCTTCAACCTTCTTCTTGCCATTGATATTCTTTGGAGGGGAGATTAGAGCCGTTTGAAGGGAGTTGTGAGATCTTTCGAGATTTCAAGGCTTCTTAGGACTTATCTTTTAATTTCTTACTGTCAATTCTTTCTTTATTTCTACTTGTGCTGAATCATTATCTAATCTATTTTCTGTTCTTATTGTGTTTTCAGCCTTTTTCTATCTTAAGGAATCAGCCCAGAAATCCCCAATTTTTAGGGTTTTTCCATACTCTTTTTGGGTGAAATTAGATTGTCGAAATTTGGGGAAAACTATCTTGGTGTTCAATTGGGCAGAATCACAATCTCCTTGAGGGTTTCAAGAACCCTAACACTTATTTCTATTCTCAATTTGATTCTTTGCTGATTTGGGGATTTTATTTCAGATCTGAAAATTAAAAAATCTAATCTTTTAATTTTCTGTTTCGTTCCAGATCTAATTGTTTAGGGTTTTCGTAGGAGTTTCCCGTGACTTGGCAACTCGATCTTGGTCCGCGCGCAACCCCGTATCATTTGGTATCAGATTTTGGGTGTTTTGGGTGTTCTTGGTTGATTTCTAAACTGATCTCTATTTTTTAAAGCATAAACGGCAGTTTTACCCAGAAAAATTGTTCAAAAAAAATTCATTTGAGTGGGTAAACGTTGTCCGATTGATCTGAAATTTTACATACATGTTTTTGGCACTGTGATTGAATATAAAAAAATTATTCCCGCAAAAAAATCAGTCAAAAAAGTCAAAAAAATAAAAAAATACGAAATTCAATAAAAATTTAAAAAAGATTTAGCGAGTTGAATTTGGTGCCCAAAATTTCAAGATCAAAAATTCAATATATAAGGACACTCCAGATTTAATTTCGTGATTTTTGGAGATCGGGAACACCTCGAACAAAGTTGTCAAGTTACTCCACAGTTTTTCGGGTTTTCTGTTTTCAGCAATTTTTATTGATTCTTAGCTGTAGGTTTTCATTTGTTTACCTTTATTCTTCCTTTACATTATCTAACACCTTCTTGTTTCTTGTGTTAGTAGGATTTAAACGTGTGCACAACTTCTTCCTCGGTGCAACACGAATCAATTGGTGTCTCGTCAGTTTTTGGCATCCTAGTGCAAATTAGGATTCTTTGGTAGTTTGGTTCACACTCTCTAATTGGTTGATATAAACTCTGATAAAGAACTCACAAGATTGAATTCGACCTCATTGAGAATTTTATTTTTTCTTTTTGAGTGATTAACGGTGAGGTTTGATAACTTTTATTTTTGAGTGTTGAGTGTTTTGCAGGTTTTAAAAAAAAATGTCTACAGGTGATAATAATAGTGACATATTTAAAAAATTCCAACAACAGTTGGATGAACAGGCTGCTGCTCTTCGAGCTTTGACTGCTACCATCAATGAGGTGCAATTGAATCAAGAACCTCAATATCGAAATCCAATCAAAGAAGATAGGGATAACCAACCCCAGAGGCGCGGCCCTCGACGTGTCACTAGAATGGATGATGATTTTCATGATCGTGGACAATCATCTTTGGCAAAACCAAAGAGCGAGCAGCAACGAGAACATCTCTTTCATACTCGCTGCCACGTACAAGGTAAGCTTTGTAGAGTTATTATTGATGGTGAAAGTTGCTCGAACATAGCCAGCAGGACGATGGTGGAAAAGCTTTGCTTAACCACTACCAAGCATCCACAACCTTATCAACTACAAGGGCTTAGCAACGAAGGCCAATTTAGGGTCACTCAACAAGTGCGCATCGCATTTTCTATCGGTAAGTATCAAGACGAAGTTGTGTGCGACGTAATGCCTATTCAAGCCTGCCATTTGTTGCTAGGAGAACCGTGGCAACTGGATCGAAAAGTCACTCACGATGGTCGTACCAATAGGTATTCTTTCAAGCATCAAGGAAAGAAACTTACCTTAGTGCCGCTCACTCCGGAACAAGTCCATGAGGACCAAATCAAACTGAGAAATTCTGTTAAAACAAGTGAGGAAAAAGAAAAAAGAATGAAAAAGAGCAAAAAGAGATTGAGAGTGAAAAGAAATGTGAAACAGAAAAGAAATTTGAAAAAGAAGTTGAAGAAAGAAGAGAAAATGAGTTAGAAAAAGAAACAAAAGAAAAAGACGAGGAAAGGCTAGTGAGGAATGTTTCCACTAACCAAGATATGAATTTTTCTTGTGTTGCTACTTTTCAGGTTCCTGAAAGATCGAAAGATAACTTTCAACTTCAATACCTCTCAAATGAAAGACGCTTTCATACGGTCAACTTAGGCAAAGATGAAATCACACTACATGATCCCGAAGGTAAGCGAGGTAAGGAAATTTTAGAAACCGAGTCCAGTGCAGATTTGAAAATTATTGATAAAACTTTTGGTGACTTAGTTCTTAAAAGATCCCCTCATTTTGATCCGATTAATTGTTACTCTTCGATTGTGGTTGATAAAGTCATTACGAAAAGAAGCGTGATTTGTTATTCTCTTGATTTACCTTGTGTAAAATCCTCGAATTTGTCCAAATCTGTTTTGGAGAATAAGGTAACGAAATTTTCCAAATTTGTTTTCAATTTATATTCGTTCCTTAAACAGTTTATGTGGTTGTACATGAAATTTGAGTTCCATTTGACAAAGGTTAACTCAACAACGGAGATTCGACTACACTATGCCCCCGATGAGCGAATGTTTGTTTTAAATGAAAAAGGTAAAATCGACCCTTATTCTTCTGCTTATCGAGGTAAGATGCTTGAAACCTTTAAAACACTTTTGTACTCCTCGGATAGTGATAAAGATCGTGTTGATGAACACTTAGATCGAAACGTGCTTGACTGTCCTATTTTATTTATTCTATCTGTTTTGATGGTTGATAAAAAGATTCTTGTTTTTGATAATGCATATGTGAGTGAATCTATAGACCGTCGATTAATGTATGGTATGATTATGCAACTCTGTGAACCATGTGAATTTTTTCAAATACCTACTTGTGACGATTATGTTTACCATTTGATTTATTACTCGCAATTTATTCATGGTTTGTGGGAACAATGTGAGACGACTGAATGCCTTAAAACATGTCCATCTTTGTTTCAAATATTTGACGAGGCAGTGGTGAGTAAATTAGATTGTTTGCATGGTAATCTGAATCTGTCCATTCACATGCGTTATACCTGTTCTGTTATGCTTATGATTGGACTACAAGCTTGTTTCCGTTGCTATTTACTATCTCATGGCTATTCTTTTCAGTGGACTCAATTGCCATTAGTCCCGTTCGATAGAGGAAAGTCGAGTTCATTTGATTTTTCAGATTCGAGGACGAATCTTTTTGAGGAAGGGGGGAATGATACGAGTCACAAAAGCCCAAATTCTTGAAGGCGAGGCCCAATAAGCAAATTCCCAGCCCAATCAAGAAATCCATCCATACTTAGTTGAAAATCAGGCCAAATTGTCAAAGTGGCCCAAGTTGTAAAGTTTTATTTTTATTTTTATTTATTTATTTATTTATTTACTTAGTTTAAATTTTATGTCAATATTCAGTTCAAGAGTCTCAGATAAAATGACCTTTGACCGAATTTCCATATTAAAATAATTAGGAGTTTTTTTTATTTTAGTTTTCTAATTAGATTAGGACTAGTTATAAGGCCTATTTAAAGGCATGGCTGTCCACCTTGTTAAACACTTATCATTATTATTAAAATTTCAGATTTGTTGAGAGCAGAATTTTCTTTGAGTTTTCTCCAAGATTTCTCTCTTGAGTTTTCTTTAGAAGTTGTTTTAACAATCTTGTGATTGTGGGAGCCATCTTCAACCTTCTTCTTGCCATTGATATTCTTTGGAGGGGAGATTAGAGCCGTTTGAAGGGAGTTGTGAGATCTTTCGAGATTTCAAGGCTTCTTAGGACTTATCTTTTAATTTCTTACTGTCAATTCTTTCTTTATTTCTACTTGTGCTGAATCATTATCTAATCTATTTTCTGTTCTTATTGTGTTTTCAGCCTTTTTCTATCTTAAGGAATCAGCCCAGAAATCCCCAATTTTTAGGGTTTTTCCATACTCTTTTTGGGTGAAATTAGATTGTCGAAATTTGGGGAAAACTATCTTGGTGTTCAATTGGGCAGAATCACAATCTCCTTGAGGGTTTCAAGAACCCTAACACTTATTTCTATTCTCAATTTGATTCTTTGCTGATTTGGGGATTTTATTTCAGATCTGAAAATTAAAAAATCTAATCTTTTAATTTTCTGTTTCGTTTCAGATCTAATTGTTTAGGGTTTTCGTAGGAGTTTCCCGTGACTTGGCAACTCGATCTTGGTCCGCGCGCAACCCCGTATCAGGTTCCTTATATTTGTCCTTGGAGATCTTCAGATTTAGGATAATAGCCCTATATAATATATATGTATATATAGCTAATTAAGCTCACTGAGTTCTGGTTAGTTCAAGTTTAAACAACTCTTGGTGTTTTACCTAGTTTAGCTGATAGATTAAGGTAATAGCCACTAACTTCTTGATCTTGCTGAACTCCATGCTTAACTCAATCAGTTCATATATATGTGCGTATATACACACACATATTCACCCTTAAGAGGTGACATTTAGCAAGTTTAAGATTCAAATTTCAACGTCTACAACCCTTCTTTTTAATTCCCAAGCTAAGATCTCAAAGGGGAAAAAAACTAATGAAGATCAAATTAGATGAGCTTAAGAACCCAATCTGCAGATCCTGAAATGCCATTGTTACTGTTATGCAGGGCTCAACAAGGAAGACTTTTTAAAGTAATAGTTAAATTTTATGGAGAAAAAACTCAAGTTATATGGTTCCCAATAGAGGTGCAAGTACAAAACCAGTTCAAAGTCAGGTCTTTGGGGCTTGTAGCTGCAATATTTGGCATTTATTGAACCTTTAATAAGATTCTTGATCACTGTAAATCATAGCAATTAACAACAGTCTGCATATATTTTGGCAGATTTCAGTTCCAGGCTTTCCATTATATTTTATTCCTAAAATATGATACAGTGATCACAAGGTATAATATTGAGAACCAGCACCATTTACTTCTAAACTTCAAAAAAGGCAGGAAGGTATTGGATAGGCTAAACTTGGGGTCCACCAGTAATCATGGCAGCACAACAGGATCAATCCTCCATATGTCCCTGGCATATTCATGAATTGTACGGTCACTGCTGAACTTGTATGAGCCAGCTGTGTTTAAAATCGACATTTTTGTCCATCTCTGTTAAGAAAAAAGGAATGAATTAAATCACAAAATGTAGCAATGCAAGTATGATGATAGAGAATACCAAGAAAGCAAATACACACTTAAAAGTATGCATGATAAAAACTTTCGAAGCTAGCTAGGATAGTTTATACTGGGGAAGATTTGGAACTATAGGGGTGAAGGGGCTTGGTATAATGGTCAGTCAATTATATATATGAGCTTCAAACAGATCATACTAAGCAATAATTGAACTAGCTATGTATAAAGATCACTCCTTGAAAATATATGTAAGAGTTACCAAATGGTACTCACCTTTTGATCTTTATATGCCTCATCAACCTTGTCTTGGCACTCAATGTAACTGGGAAAGTCTTTTCCAACAAGGAAATAATCAGCACGACCGTACCCTTCATTTCCTTCCAAAGATCCCATCAGTTCTTCATAGTTGTAGGGACCAAAAACACCACTTCTTACATATGCTTTCACCTCTTCAAACCTCGGGTCTGGCACAAACTGCAATAAGAGATCAAACAAAATATAAGAAAAGTGATTGCATAAAACCAAACTTTCATCTCTGCAAAAGAGAAAACCGAAGTAAGGGTTCACCTTTCCCTCAGCTCTTTCTTTCCTTAGCCCTGCGATTTCGTGAGCCTCTGCACCAATGAGAAAGAAGTTATCTTCTCCAACCTCTTGCCTTATTTCAACATTAGCTCCATCTAAGGTTCCAATAAGGATGCAGCCATTCATTGCAAACTTCATATTGCTGGTTCCACTAGCCTCCATTCCAGCAGTACTAAACAATTGAAACAATGTGTTAGCCAGAGAGCTACATTAATCAGTAACAACCAACTGGTTTCCAGACGTATATTGCAAATTAAACAATCTGCAGGGACTTATTATGCTTAAGTTGTATGTTATTCACAGTCATTGATTGAATTCAAAAGTAAGAACCTCACAACCAATTCTAATGGGTTTGGTTGAAGCTATGGGGTCTTTTAAAAACCCTTTTCGAAGCAGTTACCATTCTTTGGAAGATGTCAGATGAAATTAAATACAAAGAAAAAAGTAAAGAGCTAAATATAACCTTATATGCTGAGACAGCTCACTACCGGGAATAAGCATTTCAGCCACACTTACATTGTAATCAGGAACAAAGACAACCTAACAAAAGAACAACATTAAGCTTAAAAGCATAATTTTCAAATAGGTATGAAAAACAATATAGCTTATATAGTTACAAACAACATATATGACCAAAATGCAAAAGCAATTAACTCAAATAAAAAAAGAGTTCACCATATAAGATACCTTTAGAAGATCTCCTATTTCAGGATCATGGTTCACAGTAGCTCCAACATCTGTGATGAACTTCACTATCCTTTTGGCTTGTACATATGTAGCAAAAGCTTTTCCTCCAAATATGCATACCCGAGGAACAAAGCTTGCTTTTCTTTCCTCATGGCTCATTTCTTTCATTTTCTTATAGTGGTAAACTATCCCCATAATGTTCAATAACTGCCGCTTGTATTCATGGATGCGCTTTACCTGCAATTACATCCCTTAGGTCTACTATTAATTCATAACTTATGAAGATAAGCGACAACTGTTATTGGGATAATTTCTTTTTCATCATTAAGGAGTTGTGTCCATCTTTAGATTTTAACAGAGTTTTTTTTGTATGCATGAACAATTTCCTGAGCTCGATAGCCAACTATTAACTGTACAATTTGAATGATTTGCAACTATGTTACCCGACCCTTCATTTTACTTAAAATATCAGCATTTGACACATGTAGTTGTATCCCACACATATTCAGACATGGATATTGGGAAATCTAGCTATGACAGAGAGAAGACAAGAATTAGTATTAACTAGGAAGAATAACCTGCACATCGAACATTGCATCGGGATTGACAATGTAGCCGGTTTTCTCTCTGAGGAAAGATGCAACCTTAACCTTGTTTCTTCGTTTTGCTTCCCTCCATTCAGATTGAAGATCCTCATTATCAGCAAACTGTGGATACTGCTCATCAGTCCTTCTAACAATGTGCATAAAGCCAGTATAATGAAGGTTTAATGAAAAATATACAATACAATTATATATTCTTTCCTCAACTATATGTATGTAAAAGACTAACAACTGAATGAGAATAAAACAGGACCAAAATGCACATCATTTCCCTTCTTAGCAAAAACTTTCTGGTAATAAAACTATATGGATTGGATACTATAGTTGATGAATTAAAACATTCGATGAAGTTTCGAGTTTGGATATACATACCTTACGAAGTGTGACCAACTTCTCTGTATTTACAACCCAGTCTTCCGATCCAGTCCACTTTGTTATAATTTTACTCAAATCTGGATTGCAGAAGCGGATCCATCTTCTTGGTGTAACCCCGTTTGTCTTGTTTTGAAATTTCTCAGGCCACATCTGCCACAAAGCAATATATATGTATATCAGAAGTCCTAAAATAAAACCAATGATTCAGTATGTGAGAACTCATTGAATGGGAGAGGAATGTTTCTGTATGGCAACCTCATAGAAATCATTGAAAACTTCATTTTTCACTATTTCACTATGAATCTCGGCAACACCATTCACTGCATAGCCACCGGCAACGCAGAGGTTAGCCATTCGGACCAACTTGGGGAGTTTTGGATCTGGCTCAATGATTGGTGGCACCTCATTTTTCTCCTCGATTTCCTCTTCCTCAAGTTCATCTTCCTCAGCTGTAGTTTCAGTTTCTTCATCAGAAACATCATCCTCTTCAGTTGATTCAATGGCCTCAACTGAACTTTTCTCTGGTTTAGCAATCATTTCAGCCACTGACTCAGGCAGCTCAATGTTATCTAGAATTCTCATTTGTTTCAGTTTTTCTTGCAACAGATCCAGATCCTCGGTTCCATACTCGTCAATAATGGTTTGAATCAGCTTATACACAGAACACAAACAGATGTTAGATTATACGAAAAAGAATATATGATCTCAAAAAAAAGGAGGAGAATTTCACAAGATTGCTTATAAAGCTACCTCCTCATCAATCATTTTAATGATCTCAACATGTCGAGGAAGCAGTTTCTCCATCAGCTCCAGACTCCATTTCTCCAGAGCCTCAGGTAGAACCGTATGGTTTTTGTGTATGCAACAGTTCTGGTGGAAAGGTCACCATTAATATAACTACAATCTACTACAACTAGAAGCCAGCTTAGTACCGCAGCTTATATTTCATTTGTTTGCAAGGATGTAAGTCAATAACTACAAAGATTTATGATATGTAAGTCAAAGAGAGTAATTACCTTTGGGTGATATTCCAGGCTTGTTCCCAGCTCAAACCCTTGACATCAATCAATATTCGTATCAGCTCTGGAATGCAGAGTGTTGGGTGAGTATCATTCATTTGAACTGCAACCTTTTCAGGGAAAATTTCCCAATTCAAAAACTCTCCTGATCTTCTTTCGTAGCGTGCAATAATGTCCTGGAGAGAAGCTGAGCATAATGTATATTGCTGCTTCAGTCGAAGAGTCTTCCCCTCCAGTGACTCATCACCAGGGTATAATATGTAGCAAATCTGGTCGTTAAAAGAGATTATAGCATTATGTGAGAGATAGAATGACTATTTGTAACAATGAATGGATCAATTATGAAGAAAATCCCAGACTACTTTCAGTAGTGTAAACATGTTTTCAGAAGGCAGATTGAATATGTGATTCAAAGCACTCAAATTCAACATGTAACGACTGGAATTTGGACATCTCCACCATATCATCGTACTTATTGGAATTTGGCTGTCAGCTCATATATGCCTACATCAAAATTATTGTCCTCTTTGAATCCTGCAGGCGCTCAAAGCTTTGTTACCCTCCCTTGATTCCACCTAAGGACCTCTCCTTAAAAGGAAGGTGCACCTTCAAGTGAGAAAGCTTAAAGGGCTTGCTGGTGTCTAAAGAAGACAATTCCGTTGATGTAAGCATACTCAAGGTGACAACCGAATCTCAATACAGTACAGGCAGTATGCAAGCCAGAGTTCCAAATCTCGGTCATCACACAATATCATTGTCCTGTTTCTCCCAAGACTACAAGAACTTCTTGGCTTTGAAGTGCATCAAAAGCATGAAGGAATGAATGAGTGTGAATTCAAACCTTTTCTGCATTCTTCATTGCTGAATAAGCTTTGGCATGATCTCCAGCGTTGAAAGCACTTAAATCAAACTTTTCTGGTGCAATTTTAGTAGACCATAGTCAGAGGTTAATTGTAGTTTTAGTTTTATATCCCGGTATAGGGACATCATAAGCAACAGCGGTTATATCTTCTCCTCCAACCCATTCTTTGATTCCTTCAGGGCCTGAAATGACTTCACCATAAAATTTTACAGGGTATGACACATCATTTCTCGCAATTTCCCATGGATTTCCCATCTGCATTGATAAGCAATAAATAATAATTAAGAAAACAAGAAAATGTCCTAACTAGACTCTTATGAAATGCCTGAAGTACCTTGTCCAACACATATTCAGACCGATAATGGGATATGATGCTCCAAATATATAGAAAATTTTGAGAATATTCGTGTTGGACACATAACTTTAATATAATCTTGTAATAAAAAGATACCTCAAGCCAATTTTCTGCGACTTCCTCCTGACCATCTTTTGTAATATACTGTTTAAACAATCCATATTTGTATCTAAGTCCATATCCCCAAGCAGGGTAATTTAATGTTGCTAAGGAGTCCAAAAAGCAGGAAGCTAAACGTCCTAAGCCACCATTGCCAAGTGCAGCATCTGGTTCCTGGTCAGCAAGAAACAGAAATCTTCAGTAACTCGAATAAAGCAAAAATGTGCAAAGCATAAAGAATTTCCTTGAAAGGAATTCACCATTAAGTAAAACATGTAAAGGTTTTGTTTCCCTTTACTGATTACAGTTGCCAGGTCTTTCTTGGATAATTAAATTTCCCATTTTAAGCAAGTTCATTACTTTTTTCAACCTTCCGGGCATTATTATGCTAAATATAAGTGTTTTTAAAATCATGAAGGATCTAACCTCCCTAGCTACATCCTCCACATTGTGCCCCAGTTTCTTCAAAGCTTCTGCATAGGCTCCTGTAAGCTCTAAGTTACCAATGGCATTCAGCAAAGCTCTACCCTGCATCAATGGTGACTGGGAATATTTAACAAACATTTGGCCAAGTAATTTGATTCCAAAAACCAAATCAATAGCAGGAAAAAGTGGACAAATTTATGGCCAAATTAACCTGTAGATACTCCATAGAAAGATAATATGCTTGCTTCACATTGATTTTCTCATAGTAAGCATATGTAGCATTCCAGTTTATAATAAGCGAATCTCGGACGCTTTCGGCTGTTGCTTTGAACGCCTTGGGGAGCTCGAAATGGTCCGGCGCAAATGAGGGTGTGTACTCAGAATGGTATTTAATACTTGATGCAATGGATGCAGAATCTGGAACAAATGTATCTAGAGAAGCTGCAAATCAGATCAACATATCACATTAATGATTCAAATGACCAAAAAAAAAGATCAATAAAACACCATGATCAACATATTAGGGGGTTTTGAGATCCATTAGTGGAAAGAAGTGAAAAACAAAGATAAAAAAGAGGACCCTAAAAGCCACTTTAGCATTATATATTAGGAATTCTTGAACCAAGTAATCTAGGGTACAAAACCCTTCAAGCCCCCATTACAAAACTATTCAAAACCTTCCCTTCACTGCCTACTAATAGGTTTATAAAGAGAAAAATACTATGAAATTGCATTAAGTGATTAAAAAGTGAAAGTAACCTTCTTCAGTGATTTGACCTTCTTCTTTGAGGTCCTGCCTTTGGTCACTGGCAACACTTTTAATAAAGAATTTTCTCCTTGATAAAGTAAAGCTTGAACCTTTTTTTAGGAAGAATAAATTTGGGTTCCTTGCTTTATAGTTAAAACAAGTGAAGGTGGAGTGAAAACTGGCTGCAGAGAAAGGTAGAGACGCCATTGTTCCTGGTTTTCTTTATCAGTTTCCACCAATCACTACCTTTCCCTTCAGTTCAGAAAGAGTAAGAATGTTTCTATGATATTGAAAAAAAAAATGAGTGAAAGAAAGAGTGTTGCTTTTGTCGTCTTATCTTCAATTTGGCGCTTCTTCATCATCATCATGATCATTATCTCAATTTCTCATGTTATAAACGAGGGAAATTAACAATATAGTTATATCGTGTTTATTGAAATTAACGGATGCCATTTTGCTAAATGAAGTGCTATTTAGATTTGTAGTAACTCTCTTGTTTGTTAGTGAAATGGGTGTCATTAACATCTTTTTTGCAGTCAAAAGCATTTGATAAAAGTAATAATGATGCCATTAATGGAGATTATAGCATGTTTCAAACCAGATATTCCTGAGCAAATAAAAAAAATCAAAGATTGCGTTGGAGGTTAATTGTTAAAGGAGGATGGAGTGAGCAAATTAAATTAAGACCGTTGGAAGAGGGGAAAACAGGAGATTTTGGTCACATGGGAGAAGTTGAAGCATGTTTGGCTGTTGAAAGGGTAGGAGAAGAAGGGGGGGGGGGGACATCTTAATTAGAGGCCATCTTGTCGTGATATTAGATATTTTGCAGCAAAGATGAAAAAATGTGATGCTTTTAAATAGAAACTTTATGAAAATTCTAGTCAAGCCAACCCCAAAATTTTTAGCTTTTACCAAATTTTCTCACATAATCTATTCCTATTCACCCTATTTATTTAAATGATTTAAATTTTTACAATAATGTGTGTTTAAAAATTTAGTTAAAAATGTGATTAATTAAGACTAGAGATGCTCATGGGTTGGGTTGGGTCGGGCCGGGTTCGGACTTGGCTCAACTAAAAATTTAAGCTCATTCATTGGGTTCGGGCTGGGCCGGGCCCAAAAATGGGCTTAAAATTTTTTCCAAGCCCAACCCAAATAAAAATGCTAAAACTCAAGCCTGACCCGCCAGCCCGTATTAATTTTTGTATTATTTTATATAATTTTTAAATATATATAATACATCTAAAATAATAACAAAATTAACAAATGCCTTTAAAATAATAACAAAATTAATAATAAAATAAGTTTTATAAAATATCCAAACAATAACAACAAAATAGTAGCAACATAATAGTAATATGGCAGCAAAATAAGGAGAAAACAACAAGAAAATAACATTCAATAACAAAAAAAGAGCAGTTTTTTTTTGTCATTTAGTGAATTCGGGCGGGGCCGGGCTCGGGCCAAAAATACCTTACCCAAGGCCCGACCCGTTTTTTAAACGAGCCTTATTTTTTTGTCCAAGCCCATTTTTCGGGCCTATATTTTTACCGAAACCCTCTCACATTTCGGGCGGGCCTTCAGACCGAGCCAGGTAGCCAGACCCATGAATTAAATTGTAAAAAATTAATCGTTATAGATTTTTAATTAGGGAAAGACTTGAAGACTTAAATAGCAATTATCCTAAGGACTAAAATGGCTAGTTGACCAATTCAAAATGGATGATAGTGGGATATGATGTTAACTGTCATTAGCTTAGGTTAATTAAAGATTAGAGTTTAATTAATCATGATTAAGTAAACTAATTAAGATTAACTAAAATTAATCTAAGTATATAAGTAAAACTTAGTAGGAAAAGATGACAAAATTCATCATATTCTTCCCAAAGGCCACCGTCCACATCCATTGTTATGTTAAGAAGAAAAGCTTCAAAATCGAAGTAACATTTGGTCAACATTACAAGTAAGTTTTTAGCCATTTTCTTTGATTTTTATAGATTTTTTTATCATGAGAGCTTGATTAAGCTAACCCATATATCAATTTGTTCAATTAGTGAGATTTTGATAAGTTACCATTGTTGAGAATTGGATAAATTAGGTGTGAAATTGATAGAAATTAAGCTTAGGTTATGTAAATGACTAAATTGTACAGCTTAACAAGCTTAATTGTTAGCTTGTTTACATCAGGGACCAAATTTAATTAAAAGAAAACCTATTATGAAATTGTGGTAGGAATAGAAAGTATAAGGTCCCTAATGAATAAATATGAAATCAAATTTCAATTTGAAGCTTTAGATTGAAAGTTATGCTTGTCTTAGTTTTAGGGGCTAAATTGAATAAATTACAAAATATGCATGAATTGATATTTGGTTGTTAATTGATTAGAAATTGATAGTGTGTTATATTGTGTGACTACCCATAACTAACATCGACGTGAAACCTTCGAAAGGGAAAGGAAAAATGAGAGTTGTCAACTAGTGACACGAGACCACGGTTTGTACTTTTTATAATTCTAGATAGAATTAATTGTTTGCGTATATATGTTAGTTGAATGAGAGCATGTCAATGTGAGTATGTCTTGAAGATATGAAATGTTATGTTGAGTTTTGGTATGGATTATTAGGATAGGGGACTAAAATAAATAAAATGAAAAATGACATTAAATACTAGAATTGTGATATATGATATAGAAATTGAAATGAAATATGTTATATAATATGAAATATATATATTTGATGATGAAATGATATTGTAATTATGAAAATGATATGAGATCTAATGTGGGCTGAATTGCAAAATGAAATTGAACATTGGTACCTATTAGTTGCTAGGGTTGTGTTGGATATAGTTGGCATGCCATAGGTAAGGGTGTTCAAACGGTTAACCGATCGATTAACCGATCCGAACTAGTATTAACCGAATTAACCAAACTTTTTGTTGGAAAATAATTGTTGAGTGATAAATGATAAATTGATGCTCAAGTTAAACAATTGTATCTCTTGGTTTAATATTGGATTTTTTTCATACAGTTGTATCTTTTGAATAGTTGTATCTATTAGTTTAATATTGCAGTTTTTTTTCATTCATTGTCTCTATTCACTTACATCTATTAATTTTTCAACAAAACTCTTAATGAATCAGTCTAAATCTCTTCATTCATTCGTCTCCTCTATATAAAGCCAAGTTATGAGATTTCAAAAACACATCATCAAAAACCATCAATATCAAAAATTCTTTCTAAATCATTTCTCCTAGTGGTAGAGAAAGGCAAGATTGTGTTTAATTGATTGTTGTTGTTGTGCTACTACTGTAATCGTTTGTTGTTGTATCCTGGGAGACAGACGTCCAACGTTACTCAAAGCACCAATTAGAGGTCAAATCTGTCTTAAGGAAATTCTTCATACAGGCCTCAACAAAATTCTTCTTCCAATTTTCAACTCTGTCTAATTACAAGAATTCTATTATGTTACTACTACTGCATTGTATTGCATTATCATTGTTATTAACATATTAATACTACATAATACATTATATTTTCTTACAATCTTAAGAAAAAATATTTGTTATAGTTTTAATCTAAGGCGTACAGGTTACCATCGTAACTTATTAAGATTGGTTTATACTTCTGTTTTGAATTTTAATTTATTTACAAATTCTAGTTCTTCATTTCGGTTATAGAAAAATGTGTTATATGTCAAACAACTCATCCAATTCAAAGGATGAGGCGATTGTCATTGCTCAGGCTCAGGTTGCGAGCCAAACATTACCTGTGACTATAAGTCACAATGAAAGCCTACAAAATTTACTGGAGAGAATTTTAAAATATGATAACAGAAAATATTGTTCTATTTGACCGTGTTGAATATGACAAAATTTCTAAAGGATGATCCTCCTATTTTTAGAGAGGATGAGGAAGATGCTATTACCGCCTTCAACATTGTCGAAGCATGGAACAACTTTGATTTCCTATGTCGTAACTACATTTTGAATAGTTTATCTAATGAACTTTATAAGGTATACAGTATCAAGAAAATGGCAAAGGAATTATGGGAATCAGTGGACCATAAATACAAAACTAAATATGCTGGTGCTAAGAAATTCTTAGTTGCCAAGTTCTTAAACTTTGTAATGGTTGATTCTAAAGCTGTTGTAAATCAAGTGTAGGAATTCCAACTAATCATTCATCGTATTCTCGTAGAAGGGATGGATACAAGTGTGATGGTCACTAAAATAACTATAAATACGACAAAGGCAAGCACACCTATCGAACAATAATATAGTTAAGGTGAGTAGAGAATATTGTATCCACGAGGACTAAAAGTATTAGTAGTTACCGTTTTTCTATTATTTAGCCAACAATTTTAAGTGATGTGTTTTAATCTAAATTTATTAAAATAATTTAACTAATAACACAACAGAGAATGAGTTAAAGAAATAAACGAATATTAACATATGAGATAGACAATACCCAAGAAAGAATCCACCTAAACTTCACCTATTATTATGAATCTGAATTAAATGATTTATTCACTTGTATCTTGATCCATAAAAATCCCTAAATTATGTTAATATCTCTTTCGAGAGTAAGAACAACTGACTCAAGGTTAATTAATTGAAATTTCTTTATAATTAAAACCCCTATCGTTGCATTAACTCGATCTATGGATTCCCTTATTAAATTTGACTCTAATCTGATAGATTTATGTCGTCCTATTTCTAAGATTGCATGCAACTCCACTCAATTATGTTAGATCTACTCTTAAACAGAAACTTTTGCTCCACTGAATTAAGCACATTAGACATGAATTAATATCCCAAAAACATTAAAATAAGAAATAAGCATACATAATTGAGAACAAGATTCAAGTATTTATCGCGTAAAAATAGAAATTAAATAAAAGGATTCATTATAAGTTTCATCCTCCCTAAGTATCTAGGGAATTAGTTCATAAACATCCCAAAGTTAGAATAACCATAAGATATAAAGAAACTCATAAAAACTTTGAAAGAAATTAAAAAGTGATCTTCGGTCTTGATGGAGATCCGCTTCTAAGTTGATTTTGATGGTGTTCTTCGAGTGTTTTCTTCTACTTTCTCTGATGGCTCTCTTATGTCTTCTCCTAATTGGTATTTATAGACTTTAGAATGCTCAAAAAGCCTAAAAATTATGTTTTTCTGTGTATTTGGGAAACAGGATGCAAAACCGACACGAGATGGCACATGGGTGTGTATCCAGCCCGTGTGGCACACATAGGCGTGTGTCTAACCCTTGTGAAAATGCCCAAGCCTTGTGGCTTCTAAAAATAGCTCTATTTGTTCGATTTTGGCTCATTTTTCGCTCATTCACTCCCAAATTCTCTCTTAAGTATAGAAACATGAATTTAAAGGATTAGGAGCATCAAATTCACTAATTTCCATAATTAATCATCCAAAAACACATTAAGAATGAGATTAAAATATGTTACCTTTATAGCTTATCAAAGTGAATCCTTTCAGGTGATAGCCGTTATTGAAAAACTTCCACCTACTTGGAATGACTTTAAGAACTATCATAAGCATAAGAGAAAGGAAATGACAGTGGGAGATCTGATTGTCAGACTTCGAATTAGATAAGACAATTGAGGTGTGACTAAAAGGATAAACAAAGTAACTAATCCTAACTTTGCCAAGGCAAACATAGTGGAAGTCAAGAAGGACTCCTAGAAAAGAAACATTCTTAGACTAGGTCTAAACTAGGACCAAAAGACGGTGTCTTCAAGAAGCCAAAATTTCAAGGAAAACACTTGAATTGCAGTAAGATGGGACACAAGTCATCCAATTATAGGTTTTCAAAGAGGGTAAAAAAGATGGGATATAAGTCATTCGATTGTAGGCTTCCAAAGAGGGTCAGAACAAATAAGGCCAACATTGTGGAAAATATTTCTAAGGAAATATCTTATCCTGACATTTGCGCTGTGATGTCTGAAGTCAACTTGGTTGATTCAAATCCAAGAGAATGGTGGCTTGATACTAGTGCAACACGTCATATTTGTTGTTACAAGGACTCATTTGTTGAGTTGGTTCCTTAAGAGAAAGGGGAGAAACTCTATATGGGCAATGCTGTGACTTCTAAGATTAAGGGGAATGACACTGTGATTTTGAAGTTAACTTCTGGCAAGAAGTTGAAACTTCAAAATATGTTGTTTGTGCTTGACATACGCAAGAATATTGTCTCTAGGACCCTCTTAAGTATGCATGGCTTTAGGATGGTATTTGAATCCTAGAAGTTAGTTTTGTCAAAAAGGGGGAACATTTGTGGGAAGGGGGTACGTATTAAATGATATGTGGAAACTCAATGCTATCTCTATAAAAATTAATACTATGAATAAGAATAATGCTTCTTCTTCTGTTTATATGCTTGAGTCATTTGATTTATGGTATGGTCAGCTCAGACATGTTAATTCTAAAACTTTACGTAGATTAATTAACTTAGAGCACATTCCTTTATTTCACATTAATCATAATCATAAATATGAAATGTGTGTTAAGGCAAAAGTAACAAGGTC
Source organism: Gossypium hirsutum (assembly GCF_007990345.1). NCBI lineage: Eukaryota > Viridiplantae > Streptophyta > Magnoliopsida > Malvales > Malvaceae > Gossypium > Gossypium hirsutum. Next base: position 32,416,206 of record NC_053436.1, read on the forward strand.
TTCATTTCAATCTGTTAAAAGAAATACTGAATCACTTGTTCTAATACATAGTGGTATATGTGACTTAAAGTTTATTCAAACTAGAGGAGGGAATAAATATTTTATTACCTTAATTGATGATAGAACAAAATATTGCTATATATATTTGCTTAAAAGTAAAGATGAAGCTATAGAGAAATTTGTTCTCTATAAGTAAAAAGTTGAAATCCAACTTAATAAAAGAATTAAGAGGGTGAGAAGTTACCATGGTGGTGAACATGTTGAACCATTTGGTAAAATTTATGCACAACATGATATTATTTATGAAGTGACACCACCGTACTCTCCTCAATCCAATGGGGTAACAGAGCGTAAAAATCAAACTCTAAAGGAAATGATGAACACAATGCTAGGAAGTTTTGAGTTGTCACAAAACATGTGGGGGGGAAGTTGTTTTATCAACGAATTACCTTTTAAATAGGGTGCCTCGCAAGAAAAATAACAAGACACTATATGAGTTATGGAAGTGAAGGAAACCTTCCTACAACTACTTGAAAGTATGAGGGTGTCTTGCAAAGGTAATGATTCCTTTACAGGAACAAATAAAAATAGGTCTTAAAATGGCAGATTGTATTTTCATTGGTTATGCATGCCACAACAATGCATATCAATTTCTTGTGCATAAATCAAAGAATCATGAAATTCACAATAATATGATATTGGAATCTAAAAATACCTTTTCTTTGAATATATTCCGTTGTAAGACTAGGGAAGATGGGTCAAGTTCAACAAAACGAACTTCACAGATTATTGATAGTAAAGACTTTCAACAAGAAGTTGAATTCGAGGCAAAGCCAAGAATAAGTAAAAGGGCAAGGGTGGAAAAGTCCTTTTGTAACATCTCTAACCCAAATCCCTCACCGGAACAAGGTTACAGAGTATTACCAGACTTTATGGATTAAATACAGCCATTTCACAACCTTTAATATACATATCAAGAATCAATTATATAACACTCATATTTTCCCTTAGATGGACCCTCGAGGCCCAAAATACACTTTAGAAGTGAATCGAGACTAAACCGAACACTCAGGGAAATTTTCCCAAAATCTTAAAATTTTTCTTAGAAGCGAGGGACACACACCTGTGTAGACACGCCTGTGTCTTAGGCCATGTGAGCATTCGATGTGAGGCACACGACTGTGTCCCAGCCCATGTCCTTGCCTATGTAACTCTCTGACTTGGGTCACACGGCCAATCACAAGCCAATGTGCTAGGCCTTATGCAAGGTGCAGAGGTCACACAGCCAAGCCACACACCCGTGTACTAGGCCATGTGTAAGAACCTGGGCATTTTGTTTTGAAGTTTTAAGGTGCAGGGGACACACAGCCAGACCACATATCTATGTGCTAGGCCGTGTGTCACACACGACTGAGACACATGCCCGTGTCTCTACCCGTGTGGATGAAAATATACCATTTTAAGGCCACTTTTCTCACCATTTTTTATATCAACTTACACACAACATTTCAATACATCAAATAGCCCCAATCAAACAATCAACACAAGCCAAAAATCATGTTTTAAACATAATATATATATCATCACAAAACTCAATTGGCTAAGCTTACCAAAATAACTCCATTCATTGATTTGCCAAAATCTACTACTAAATACATGCATACAAACATTTATTTATTATAAGTCATTCACAACCATACTTCAAATTTAGCTCTTTTCCAATCCAACCTTATATATGCCATATAAACCATAAAGTGTATAACAAAATCTACAGGAGCAACTAGATAGTGTGACCCGACGTGTTGATTCGATCCTTCGAACTTCTTGAAAATCTATAGAGAACATTAAACGACACAAGTAAGCTTAATGAAGCTTAGTAAGTTTGTTGGCTTTAACATAAATATTACTGAACATAATATAATAAGTTATTTAGGTAAATCATTTCATAAACATTTCCTGCCAATCACAACTCAATTGATGAATTTACTTATTTGAGCTCAATATCAATAATAACTTAAATTCTTCCACATTAGTTCCATGTGGCACTTACCATTCATTATCAAACCAGAGAACCTCTTACAGATTTGAGTACATCATAAATAGCCCAGTACAGAATCCGTATCAGATGCAGATATGCAGGCAGATTCCCAGTCCATTCCAACCAACACACCACCCGTACCAACCAACACACCATGTAGGGATAAAATCGACCCACCCAGCCAACACACCAAGCTTAACACCGGTTGCGGTACTAAGTCAACAGGACGACTCAACGTCATAGACAAGACGGCTAAAGGCCGTAAATATTGCAGCAACGCTGCCAGTTAACAGAACGGCTATAAGCCATAAGTATCACAGAAAGGCTGAAAGTCTTATACAGGACGGCTACAGGCCATACACTTCCTCCGTCCATAATAACCCAACCCCATGCAATATGTCATGTCATAAATATTACGTGCATGCAAATTCATACTCAGCACAATCATATATGTAAATCATTGGTACATCAGTCATATGAAATATAAGGGCATAATCATCATTTTACCATACAGGGGTATTACAGTCATTTTACACTACAAGGGTATTTTGGTGATTTTACAAACTGGGGTTTTAACGACCCAACAAAAGGTCCACTGTCGCCTCGAGTGACCTAAGTAACCTAAACTGTAACACCCCTTACCCGTACCCGAGGTCGGGATAAGGTACGAGGCGTTACCGGACAAACATACAAACATTAAACTAAAATACGGGCCATAAAATTTCATTCATATTTCAAAACGTTCATTCACTTACACATAGTCCCTTATTTGAGTCTACGGAGCCCAAAACATACTTTAGAAAAGGTTCGGGACTAAACCGAGAACTTACAAAAATCTTGGAAATTTCATGCTTTAAGGTTCCACACGCCCGTGTCCCAAAGTCGTGTTCCATACACGGCTGAGACATATGGTCGTGTCTCTGCCTGTGTGGAATATACCTAGGCTATTTTCCAAGCTTTGGTCAACCTTAATCTCTTACACACTTATACATTTATACCAAGATTATCATCTTACCAAATATCTTCAGCTTAATCATCAAGCATTCATATTCAAAGCTAGATCATATCTTTATAAAATACCACAATTCAGATGCGCAGAATAACATGTTTGCCTGAAACATTTCAATTCAACATAATTCAATTAATTCACTAAATTTAACTTTCAAATATAAATTACAGCATTATTGCTGTATTATTATCACACCAACTTACATACTTTCAACACCTCAGCAATCATAGTAAATATATCAACTTTACATTGAAACATGCATAAATTAATCCTTATTATACATATGAACTTACCTCGATACTAAAACAGCCATTTTACCAACTTTCCCAATTTTTGATTTTTCTCTCATTCTAGGTTCAAATCTTGTTTTTCGAGATCTAAAATATCATATTTTACTTATTTAATTAATTTACTATTCAAAACAGTCCTTAACTCAAACTTTGGAAAAATTACAATTTTGCCCCTAAACTTGTGCATATTTACACTTTTGCCCCTAGGCTCGGGAATTAAACTTCATCCCTTATTCTTGTGTTTTATGACATGCTGATCACTTTTCCCTCCTATGGAAACATCAAATTCTCACTGTAACATATACTTATGACTATTAGGTATTTTTACCAATTAAGCCCTTTTACTCGTTTTCACTCAAAACCGAGTAGGACAAGTTGTCTAACATAATTTAAAACCTCATATTCTATCATAAAACATCAAAATAAACACATTTCACCTATGGGTATTTTCCCAAATATGAACCCTAGCTTAAATTATTGGTAGAATAAGCTTAATCAAATTACTAGGATTCCAAAAACGTAAAAAACTTGAAAAACGGGGTTAGAACGGACTTACTATTGAACTTGGAAAGCTTGAAAACCCTATCCGTGGCTTCCCCCATGCTAATTTCGGACTCCATGAAAAGATGAGTCAATTTTGGCTTTATTTTCCCTTTTTATTTCTTTTAATTACCAAATGACCAAAATGCCCTTCCTTACTAAACTTTCAAAAATTCCATCCATGTCCAATTTTTGTCCATAACTTAGAAATTGGTCAAATTTCTATTTAAGACCTCCTAATTAATATTTCAAAGCAATTTCATACTAGAAACTTCTAGAATGCAAGTTTTGCAACTTATTCAATTTAGTCCCTAACTTCAAATTGAGCACTTTATGCATAGAATTTCTCCACAAAATTTTCACAAAATCATGCAATCATATCACAGACCTCAAAATAATCATAAAATAATTATTTCTATCTCGAATTTTGTGGTCCCGAAACCTCTGTTCCAACTAGACTCAATTTTGGGCTATTACATAAATAGACATAACGGTGTAAATGGCCCTAAGGCCCATTACTCGGCCCAAGTGGGCCCATACCTTTGTGTGGCCCATTTAGCCCAAATTTAGATATGGCTATGTGACCTACATAGCCCAGTCTAATAATTATCACAAGTTTTAGATTCAATCCGTGTGGGGCCCACGAGCCGGTTGGGCCCACACGGCCCATCTAGGCTCAACGTGGCCCAGAACTAATTAAGTCGTGTGCGCGATATGAAAAGTCTATTTACATCCCACCTAACAGTGGGATTACTTTCAACCATTAGGTTGGAAAATTCCTTATTTTTATATGACCACTTCAACCACAAAGTTCCAGTCCAACTCCACCTCATGCACAGCTCAAACGGCAAAATAAATACCCCATTGCACATCCCAAGACTTGAACCTTGGACCTCATAGTTACACAACACGCCACTTTGCCACTCCACCACAGGCTCTTTCTGTCACCATTTTAGCCTCAATTAATTATAAGGTCTATAGGCCAAAGTCTAGGTTTCTTTAAAAGAAAAACCAAAATAAATTGCAAGAGCTAAGACTTGAACCCAGGCTCCCTTGCAACCTTAATAACACCACAACCACTAGACCACTTGCTTCCTTGTGTCATTTATTTACCACAATAATTTGAAAGGCCTTCATCCAAGCACCTAGGGTTTTATTCACTTAAAACCAAAATTTTTGCTAAAGCCCAAGTTTGAACCCAAGATTTCTCCAACACTTCTCAGAGCCATTAACCACCAAAGCAGACATTTAATTGTGTTATTTCCTTGCACAATTAAATACTTATATACAACCTCCTTACGGACCCATACTCAAGGTCCAATACTTCTAGGCCCAAATTCGAGGCGTTACAATAGAAGCATCACCTTACTTTAGACCAGGATCATTGTTGGATACTGAGTCGACAACAAACTAAAATTTACCTAACCTGCGCATATATCACAAAACATACGCTAAGCATATTTTAGTTGTATTTCTATAATCCAAACATTAACTATAAAAAATAAAAATGACATGCAGGATTATCAAATCTATTATCCAAATGCATATAAAACTTTTTCCATAACCTAGTCTAATTTCAAAGCTTATGGAACATATCATATCAATGTTCCCATTTCAATTCTTCTATCACACTTTCATTTCATTTTATTTCTTATTTCTTCTTCCGTTTATATTCTTTTATCAATATCAATTCATACATATCATTTCATCGTTTATATCCCTATTAACAAGACTCGGACTTGAATGGATACACAAATCCAACCAACACACTAGTTTGGCACCTAGTGCCTCATTGGATAAATTTGAAGCAAATAATTACACCCAGCATTATAATAAGTTGAAACCCAGTCTCTCATCGATTAAACCGAAAAAAATTGGCACCTAGTGCCACATCAACTTGTAGCCGAAACAATCCTGAACACTTCCAATCCTATGGCATTCCATCTATATCCAACTCAGCCTGAATAGTTAATAGGGTTTTCATTTCGAATTACAATACAGCCAATATCCCAATTTCATAAATATTATCAATATGTGAGCATTTCTTCAACTTAAACTCAACCACAATTTCTCAAAACCTATATTCAAATCATACAATCATAAGAATACATATATTTCTCAAATATACATAATCGAGTCATTTTAATCATCAAATTATTCAAATCAACCCAATTGAACAAGAATTCTCATCTCAATTACTTACTATTCGCAGACAAATCAGCATGCAATAATTTATAATTTAGTTAAGATTAGAGAAACAAAAATTGTAAACTTCGAGCTATTATGACAACCCGAATTAGGGCCTAATCGGAATAGTGGTTTCGTGACCACAAATTTGAGATAGAAATAATTGTTTTATAATTATTTTGGGGTTTATGATATGAGTTCATGATTTCGTGAAAATTTCGTGATGAAATTCTGTGCATTGCGTGCTTAAGTTGAGACTAGGGACTAAATCGAATAAATTGTAAAACTCGTGTTTTAGAAGTTTTTATTATGAAATTGCTTTGGGATATTAACTAGGAGGTCTTAAATAGCAATTTGACCCATTCTTAAGTTATGGACAAAAGTTGGACATAGAGGGAATTTTTTGAAAGTTTAGTAGTAAGGGCATTTTGGTCATTTGTATATTAAATGAAATAAAATGGGAAAAATAACACAAAATTGGTTATCATCTTCATTAGTTGCTGCCGAAAATTGCTCTCCTCCATAGCTAGGGTTTCTTCAACTTTCAAGCTTCATAATCAAGAAAGGCGTGGAATCGACCTCGAACGGGGGAAGGAGAAAGTTTTGGACTAAATTGCAAAATTCCCATATTTTGCACCGAGGTAAGTTTGTATGTAAATAATACATTAATTTCATTTACATTCTTATATTTCAGCCTATTATATATATATACTAGCTGATGTTGAAGTATAAATCACTATTGGAAGAATGGAAATAAGTAATAGAGAGAGAGATCCCGGTTGAACATTCGTAAAGATCGAATAAAATAGAGGGAGCGTAGCTAGGTCACATGTATGGTGCCGAGTGCACATCATGTGTACAAGAAAGCTACGAGATACTATGTAGTAGCTAGGTCACATGTGTGATACGGGATGTATCCCATGTAGACAAGAGAGCTACGTGAGAGATAAATGTAGCTAGGTCGCATGCGTGATTCCAAATGAAGGACACCATGTAGACAAGAGAGTACGAGACAAATCGGCTAGGTCGCATGAGTGGTACTAAGTGTTCACCATGTGTACAAGAGAGCCGAACTAAATGAAATATGATGGTGAGGCTGTGTGCTGAAACCATCAAGTATCGAGGATTAATCCGAATTGTTCAACGGGATGGTTTTGTGGTGACATTGTAGTCATGGACCTACACTTGTGATGTATGAAATGTGGTGAAAATGATTTGTGGTATATATATATGTAAGTTAAAATGAGGTTAGCATAAAGAATGTGTGAAAGAGTGAAATTAGCATTAAAACTGTTTTGGACTGTAGCAGTGACGTGATTTTGAAAATTCACCAAAAATATAAGGAATTTAATTATAGGTTGAATGAGATGTGAAATTAAATCTTAATAAGCCTATTTTCATATAAAAGAAACAGAGCAAGCAAAGGAATTCTATATTTTGAGATATTTACAATTGTGTGTGACTTGCTCAGGATGACTATGTGATCCCCTGTTCCACCTTTGAAAAATCATAAAAAATTATACAAAACAAATTAAGAAATATAGTTTATATTCCTAAATTCATAATTGAGTCTAGTTTTAAATGAAATAGGTTTCATGGTTATTTGAATTGTGTACTGAGAGAAATTTAATTCGTAGTGAACAGAGGTCAGATCAGTTGAGCTGTGTAACAGGGGAAACTTTAACTAATAAACTGTACTAATTGGCTGAACAAAAAATTCTAGAAAACATTTAGTAAGAATTTTTATGAGTCTAGATTCAGGTAAATTTTACGGATTTGAATTTCAAGTTTCGTATCTCGAGTTATGATTTATTTAGTGATCATGACGCAGGAGGGACAGCTTGATCAAATTGGAGTAAACAATAAAATTAAAAATATGATATAATTGAGTTATGTTGTAAACATATTAGATTCCTTATTTGTTATTTATATACTTACTTACTAAGCTATAAGCTTACTTTCTTTTCTCTCCTTTGTCTTATAGTGTCATCCAGCTAGCACAGGAGTTAGAGATCGTAGAAGATCCGCCCGCACTATCAATACTCTTGGTATCTGAACTCAACATTTTGAAATATGGCATGTATAGCAGACTTAGTTATTTTGTTTCGTGTCATAATTGTCTAGGTTTAAATTACTACTTATAGTATCAAACTAATCATTTTGTACGAAGCCTTTGAAATTGGTTTGTATTGTTAATGGCATATGTTATAATGATCCATGATCAAATTGCACGTCATATTTTTGTTGGGTTTTATTTAATAGTATATACTATAATTTGTTAATACCTCGTACCCTGTTCCGGTGACGGATACGGGTAAGGGGTGTTACATTTAGTGGTATCAGAGCTATGGTTTAGTCGATTCTCGGACTAATAAAGTGTGTGTAAAAGTCTAGATATACATGCCATAAAAATATTGTGATAGTGTGGTGACTCCTGATTATTCTAAACTGTGTTTTGTTTTAATATAGTAATGGATCCTGAAGGAACTACGGCTGATGATGCTGCTAGTAATGCGCCGGCTCCCGCACAAGGGACCACGCCTGTGGAAAGTAGACCTGAGACATTAAGACAGGAAGATGAGGCTCGGGATGCCTTTCTCCAAATGATGAACAATTAGTATACTGAATTCATTCGAGAAAATCCAAATGCTCAACCTCCTCCACCCCTTTCTGTACCTCAGACGATTCATGTAGCTGCTCAAGGCATAGATTTGGTAAGAATGAACAAGCCTCCGGTTGACAAGATTCGAAAACAAGGGGCTGAAGAGTTTAGAGCAAAGATCGATGATGATCTTGAGAAAGCGGAATTCTGGCTTGAAAATTCTACCCGTCTATTTGATGAGCTCTCATGTACACCCGAGGAGTGCTTAAAGTGTACTGTATCACTTTTGAGAGATTCGGTCTACCACTGGTGGAAGACTTTGGTAGCAGTGGTGCCAAAAGAAAGAGTTACTTGGGATTTCTTCCAGGAAGAATTTAGAAAGAAATACATAAGTCAGCGATTTATTGATCAAAAACGGAAGGAGTTCCTTGAATTGAAGCAGGGCAAGATGTCTGTGGCAGAGGATGGACGCGAATTTGTGAGACTCAGCAAGTATGCCTAGGAATGTGTGTCCACCGAGGCCATTATGTGCAGAAGGTTTGAAGATGGGCTAAATGAGGACATTAAAGTGCTTGTAGGAATTTTGGAGTTGAAAGAATTTGTAGTATTGGTTGATCGAGCTCTTAAGCCGAAGAATTGAACAAAGAAAGAAGAAAAGCTGCTATTGAGGCTCGATATGCCAGAAAAAGGTCGATAAGCAAGCCATTTCAATCTCAATCAAAGAGGTCCAAAGAGACAAACCCTCGAATGACAGTTTCAACTAGGGATTCACACAGAGATCGTGGTAGAGCATATTCGGGGTCTAAAGCTCAAGCTACTTCGGTGGCAAGTGTGGGTAATGTGCGACCTAGAAAGCCCAAGTGTCAGCAATGTGGCAGGCAACATTATGGTGAGTGTTGGGGAACCGAGCGAGCTTGTTTCAGGTGCGGTTCTCGCGAGCATTTTATTAGAGACTGTCCGGAGAAAGTTAAAGAAGAAAGATTTCAGAGTGCTAGACAGAATACCACCGCTAGTAGAGGTAGACCACCAAGAAATACTAGAGGTGGGACTAGTAGTAAAATTGCGATGAAAGATTCAGCGGCAAGATTAGAAGCTAGAGCACCTGCTAGAGCTTATACTATACGTGCCCGAGAATATGCATCATCTCCCGATGTCATTACTGGTACATTTTCTCTTTATGATACTATTGTTATTGCATTGATTGATCCCGGGTCCACTCATTCTTATATTTGCATGAATTTAGTATCTAATAAAAAGTTGATTGTTGAATTTACTGAGTTTACGATTAAAGTGTCGAACCCCTTAGGCCAATATGTGCTAGTTGACAAGGTTTGCAAGAATTGCCCATTAATGATTCAAGGTCACTGTTTTCCGGCTAATTTGATGCTGTTACCATTTGATGAGTTTGACGTTATCTTGGGAATGGACTGGTTGACATTGTATGATGCCAAGGTAGATTGTAAACAAAAAACACTAGAGTTGAAATGCGAAAATGGAGAAATTCTGTGGGTTGAAACAGATGAATCAAATAAATTGCCTATGGTGATTTCGCACATGTCTGCACAGAAATACATGAGGAAAGGGTGTGAAGCTTATTTGGCTTATGTAATGAATACTGAGTTGCCTCAACTGAAGTTTGAATCAGTACCGATAGTCTGTGAGTTTCCAGATGTATTTCCAGAGGAATTGCCTGAGTTGCCTCCGAACAGAGAGATAGAGTTTGCCATTGATTTGTTGCCGGGTACTGCACCGATCTCGATTGCTCCATATAGAATGGCTCCGACTGAATTAAAAGAATTGAAGGCTCAGTTGCAGGAGTTAATAGATAAGGGATTTGTGAGACCGAGTTTCTCTCCATGGGGTGCTCCTGTATTGTTCGTAAAGAAGAAGGATGGTTCAATGAGACTTTGCATTGGTTACCGTCAGCTTAATAAGGTGACTATAAAGAACAAGTACCCATTGCCGAGGATTGATGATTTATTCGATCAGTTAAAGGGGGCCACAGTGTTTTCAAAGATCGATTTGAGGTCTGTTTACTACCAGTTGAGAGTTAAGAAGTCGGATGGACCGAAAACCGCCTTTAGGACAAGGTATGACATTATGAGTTTCTTGTGATGCCTTTCGGCTTAACAAATGCTCTAGCTATATTTATGGACTTAATGAATCAGATCTTTCGGCCATATTTGGATAAGTTTGTAGTAGTGTTTATAGATGACATTCCAATTTATTCTCGGGATGAGTCTGAACATGCCGAACACTTGAGAACCATATTGCAGATCTTGAGAGAAAAGAAACTGTTTGCTAAGTTTAGTAAAAGTGAGTTCTGGCTTCGTGAAGTCGAATTTTTGGGACATATAGTCTCAGGTGATGGTATTTGGGTGGATCCAAGCAAGATTTCTGCGATCGTTGATTGGAAACCGCCAAAGAATGTATCCGAGGTTAGAAGCTTTTTAAGCTTAGCCGGATATTATAGATGTTTTGTTGAGGGATTTTCGATGATTGCCTCTCCTATGACTAAGTTGTTGCAAAAGAATGTTAAGTTTGAATGAACAGATAAATGTCAGCAGAGTTTTGAAAAGTTGAAAGCACGATTGACTGAAGCACCAATTTTAGTACAGCCCGAGCCAGGAAAGGAGTTTGTAATTTATAGTGATGCATCATTGACAGGCCTTGGATGTGTGTTGATGCAAGAGGGTAAAGTGGTAGCTTATGCTTCGAGACAGTTAAAACTGCATGAGAAGAACTATCCTACACATGATTTGGAATTGGCCGCTATTGTCTTTGCCTTGAAGATTTGGCGACATTATTTGTATGGTGAAAAATGCCGAATTTTTACTGATCACAAAAGTTTGAAGTATTTGATGAATCAAAAGGATTTGAATCTGCGACAGCGGAGATGGCTTGAATTATTAAAAGATTATGATCTAGTGATTGATTATCATCCGGGAAAAGCAAATGTAGTTACTGACGCCTTGAGCAGGAAATTTCTTTTTACTTTGAGAGCCATGAATACGGGGTTAGCATTGTCTGATGATGGGTCAATCTTAGCAGAGATGAGGGCTAAACCGTTATTTCTCCAGTTGATTTGTGATGCTCAAAAGAACGATAGTGAGTTGCGAACCAAGAAAACTCAATGCGAATCAAGTTACGACTCAGATTTTCGAGTTGGACCAGACGACTGTTTGATGTTTCGAGACAGGATATGTGTACTGAAAAATGATGAATTGGTTCAGAAAATATTACATGAGGCGCACAGTGGCTGTTTATCAGTTCACCCTGGTAGCACAAAAATGTATAATGATTTAAAGAAGTTGTATTGGTGGCCAGGTATGAAAAGGGACATTTCTGAATTTGTAACCAAGTGTTTGATCTGTGAACAAGTAAAAGCTGAACATCAAGTGCCTTCAGGATTACTTCAACCGGTAATGGTGCCTGAATGGAAATGGGATAAGATTACCATGGATTTTGTAACCATTTTGCCTTTGACTCCTAAAAAGAAGGATGCTGTCTGGGTAGTGGTTGATAGATTAACAAAGTCAGCCCATTTTATACCAGTACGTACCGATTACTCACTTGATAAATTAGCCGAATTATATATTGCTGAAATTGTGAGGTTGCACAGAGTACCTATGTCTATAATATCAGATAGAGATCCGAGATTTACCTCGAGATTTTGGAAAAAGTTACAAGAAGCTTTGGGTACAAAATTGAACTTTAGTACCGCGTTTGATCCACAAACAGATGGTCAGTCGGAAAGAGTAATCCAGGTACTCGAGGATATGCTTAGATGCTGTGTCTTAGAATTTGGAGGTAGTTGGGAGAAATATCTATCTTTGATTGAATTTGCCTACAATAACAGTTATCAGTCAAGTATACAAATGGCACCATACGAAGCCTTGTATGGTCGTAAGTGTCGGACTCCTTTATATTGGACCGAACTTAGTGAGAAACAGATTCACGGAGTTGATCTAGTTAAAGAAACCGAAGAGAAAATAAAAGTAATTCGGGATTGCTTGAAAGCTGCTTCAGATCGACAAAAGTCATATGCAGATTTAAAAAGAAAAGAGATTGAATTTTAGGTGGGTGATAAAGTGTTCTTGAAGGTGTCACCATGGAAAAAGATTCTGAGATTTAGCCGAAAAGGCAAGTTGAGTCCGCGTTTTATTAGGCCGTACGAGATTACTGAGAGGATTGGACTAGTGGCATATCGGTTGGCCTTACCGGCAGAGTTAGAAAGCATTCATAACGTGTTTCATGTATCAATGTTGCGATGTTATCGTTCTGATCCTTCACATGTGATTTCTCCAACAGAAATTGAGATTCGACCGGATATGACCTATGAGGGGGAACCAATAAAGATTTTGGCTCGAGAATTTAAACAGTTAAGAAATAAAAGTATAGCCTTAGTGAAAGTATTGTGGCATAGACATGGGATAGAAGAGGCTACGTGGGAACCTGAGGAAGCAATGAGGAAACAATACCCGAACCTCTTTACCGGTAAGATTTTCGGGGACGAAAATCTCTAAAGGGGGGAGAATTGTGCCAACCCGAATTAGGGCCTAATCAAAATAGTGGTTTCGTGACCACAAATCCGAGATAGAAATAATTGTTTTATAATTATTTTGGGGTTTGTGATATGATTTCATGATTTTGTGAAAATTTCGTGATGAAATTCTGTGCATTGCGCGCTTAAGTTGAGACTAGGGACTAAATCGAATAAATTGTAAAACTCATGTTTTAGAAGTTTTTAGTATGAAATTTCTTTGGGATATTAACTAGGAGGTCTTAAATAGCAATTTTACCCATTCTTAAGTTATGGACAAAAGTTGGACATGGAGGGATTTTTTTTGAAAGTTTAGTAGTAGGGGCATTTTGGTCATTTGTATATTAATGAAATAAAATGGGAAAAATAACACAAAATTGGTTATAATCTTCATTAGTTGCTGCCGAAAATTGCTCTCCTCCATAGCTAGGGTTTCTTCAACTTTCAAGCTTCATAATCAAGAAAGGCGTGGAATCGACCTCGAACGGGGGAAGGAGAAATTTTTGGACTAAATTACAAAATTCCCATATTTTGCACCGAGGTAAGTTTGTATGTAAATAATACATTAATTTCATTTACATTCTTATATTTCAGCCTATTATATATATATATACTAGCTGATGTTGAAGTATAAATCGACTATTGGAAGAATGGAAATAAGTAATAGAGAGAGATATCCCAGTTGAACATTCAGAAAGATCGAATAAAATAGAGGGAGCGTAGCTAGGTCACATGTATGGTGCCAAGTGCACATCATGTGTACAAGAAAGCTACGAGATACTATGTAGTAGCTAGGTCACATGTGTGATACGGGATGTATCCCATGTAGACAAGAGAGCTACGTAAGAGATAAATGTAGCTAGGTCGCATGCATGATTCCAAATGAAGGACACCATGTAGACAAGAGAGCTACGAGACAAATTGGCTAGGTCGCATGAGTGGTACTAAGTGTTCACCATGTGTACAAGAGAGCCGAACTAAATGAAATATGATGGTGGGGCTGTGTGCTGAAACCATCAAGTATCGAGGATTAATCCGAATTGTTCAACGGGATGGTTTTGTGGTGACATTGTAGTCATGGACCTACACTTGTGATGTATGAAATGTGGTGAAAATGATTTGTGGTATATATATATGTAAGTTAAAATGAGGTTAGTATAAAGAATGTGTGAAAGAGTGAAATTAGCATTAAAACTGTTTTGGACTGTAGCAGTGACGTGATTTTGAAAATTCACCAAAAATAGAAGGAATTTAATTATAGGTTGAATGAGATTTAAAATTAAATCTTAATGAGTTTATTTTCATATAAAAGAAACAGAGCAAGCAAAAGAATTCTATATTTTGAGATATTTACAATTGTGTGTGACTTGCTCAGGATGACTATGTGATCCCCTATTCCAACTTTGAAAAATCATTAAAAATTGTACAAAACAAATTAAGAAATATAGTTTATATGCCTAAATTCCTTATTAAGTTTAGTTTTAAATGAAACAGGTTTCATGGTTATTTGAATTGTGTACTGAGAGAAATTTAATTCGTAGTGAACAGAGGTCAGATCAGTTGAGCTGTGTAACAGGGGAAACTTTAACTAATAAACTGTACTAATTGGCTGAACCAAAAATTCTAGAAACAATTTAGTAAGAATTTTTATGAGTCTAGATTCAGGGAAATTTTACGGATTTGAATTTCAAGTTTCGTAACTCAAGTTATGATTTATTTAGTGATCATGACGCAGGAGGGACAGCTTGATCAAATTGGAGTAAACAATAAAATTAAAAATATGATATAATTGAGTTATGTTGTAAACATATTAGATTCCTTATTTGTTATTTATATACTTACTTACTAAGCTATAAGCTTACTTTCTTTTCTCTCCTTTGTCTTATAGTGTCATCCAGTTAGCACAAGAGTTAGAGATCGTAGAAGATCCGCCCGCACTATCAATATTCTTGGTATCTGAACTCAACATTTTGAAATGTGGCATGTATAGCAGACTTAGTTATTTTGTTATGTGTCATAATTGTCTAGGTTTAAATTACTACTTATAGTATCAAACTAATCATTTTGTACGAAGCCTTTGAAATTGGTTTGTATTGTTAATGACATATGTTATAATGATCCATGATCAAATTGCACGCCATATTTTTGTTGGGTTTTATTTAATAGTATATACTATAATTTGTTAATACCTCGTACCCTGTTCCGGTGACGGATACGGGTAAGGGGTGTTACAGCTATTCATTGACAACCTTGTCTTTTCCCTTCTTTCTCGAGGAATCTAGGTTGACATTAATTACGAAATAAAACAGACAACACATTCATCAATACGTAAACAACTTCACATTCAATATGTAATTTACGTACCTTTTCAACTTTATTCAATTTAGTCCCTAAAATTGAGACTAGCCTAACTTCCACATTTAACCCAAAAATTTTATACCAATTTCAGTCTAAGCCTAATTCAACTCCTTACCTCTCATTTCTATCCCTAACTTTCAAAATTTTCACAATTTGGTCCTTATTGCTCAAAATCAGCAATCACTTCACAATTTTGTCATTTCTTTCCACTTCCAACCTAAAAATCTATCAAATTAGTCCCTAAAGCTTTAACTGCTCAACATTGGTATCATCTAAAATCTTAAGTAGTATCAAAATATAAGACATGGGTGGGCTATCTCATAGTATTAGGATTCCAAAAACATAAAAATTACAAGAAAATAACTAAATTTAACTAACCAATCAAGCTCCAAAAATTGAAATCAAAGGCCGAAAGTTTTTTTTTCTTTCCTCTCCAATTCGACATGCAAAAGATGATGAGCAAAATGTTTTTGTTTTGCTTTTTTTTATTCTCCATTATCTTTCATTTTCTTATAAAATTGCATTAACTTAAATTATTAATAAAATTTTATAACATTTTAATCTTTCAAAAATTGATGTCATCCACTAATAATTAGAACAAAGGTATATTGGCTTTTTAAGTCCTTTAGTTATGTATTACCTTATAATTTAATTATAATTTAACTTTTGGCTCTAACACAATTTAATCCCTATACCTTAATTAATTCTTAATTCATGAAAATTACCTAACCAAAAATTTAATTCACCTCAAATATAAATCCGTAAATATTTAATAAAAATATTTATATTTTCGGTTTATAGAAACGGGTTCCCACAACCACACTTTCTGTTATCACTGACTGTCAGGTCGTTACAAGTTTTTGATTAAAATGCCATAGTAAATGTTTAAAGAAATGGTAATTGTAAATTTTCATTGTTAAAATCTGAGTTTTTAGGTGGTAACACCCAAATCCAGACCTGGTGAATTGGTTCAATGGAGGGCATTACAACTGTCCCATGGACCTTGTGTTTATGGTCCCAACGAACTAAATTTTTTCCATATTGGCCTTCGTGTTTGTTGTCTAGATGGACGTCATCAAAACACCACCGTGGGGTATATTATCATATCACACATTTTCCCAACACTCTGCCCGAACTGTAAAACCCTTAACCTGGCCTAGACGTTATGGCCAAATTTGAGTGTGTTACGAAGAAAGGTCTTAAATTATATCTTTTAAGTTAAAACGTATCATTTTATTAGTTTACCAATCGGAGTGTAATATCCCGAACCCGGC
Source organism: Gossypium hirsutum (assembly GCF_007990345.1). Taxonomy (NCBI): domain Eukaryota; kingdom Viridiplantae; phylum Streptophyta; class Magnoliopsida; order Malvales; family Malvaceae; genus Gossypium; species Gossypium hirsutum. The sequence continues at coordinate 32,433,047 of NC_053436.1, forward strand.
CTAGACGTTATGGCCGAATCTGGCGTGTCACATCGAAATGTCATAACGGAAACTTTAAAGAGTTAGGTTCTTTGCTATTACCAAATGATCTTGTCAAAATGTTTTAACAATTTTATTGCCTTTGATATGCTAAACTATTTTAGATTTGAGGAAGCTTTTAAAACCTTGGAGTTGAAACACTTGTTTTTGAAAAACAATTATTATTTTGAAAACACGTCTTCTTAAAACTAGCAGTTTTTAAGTGAATATATAAAAGCCCAATTAAAAATTATAACCCACAGATGGCCTTATTAAAAAAACATAAACCCAAAATGAAACTTTAAGTATAAATAAAACCAAATGTAAATTAATTGCAGTCGTGTGGCCACCTCTGAGTCCCTCGCAACACCAAATCACCTAAAGCTGGGGATTACCTGCACAGTCGAAGAGAAAGAGTGAGTTTACAAAAACTCAGTGTGCAATCCCCTATTAGTCAATCAATATACAGCATACAATAACAGTTTGGGCCTGAGCCCTATTCAGAAACAGTATAGGGTGGGCCATAGCCCAATACAGTAACAAAACAGTATAGTAATGCAACCCATCCCAATCCGTCCAACATACCACTCCGTACCACCAACACACCATGCGGAGACAAAGTCGACCCACCCAGCCAACACACCAATAACGCAACAAAGCTTTCAGTAATAATATCGCAGCAAGGCTGCCAGTAATAGTAATGCAGCAAAACTGCCAGTATCAGTATATGTGATAAAGCCACCAGTAACAATACACTTCCTCCTTAACAGAATCCTAACCCCATGCAAAATGTCATGTCATAAATCATACGTGTATGCTGAATGTCATGCTGAGAAAGAACAGTTATATCATAGCACAAATCAGTCATTTACCCTCAATGGGTAAAATAGTCATTTTACCCTATAGGGGTATTTTGGTCATTTAACTTGCTTTGGGGTCTAGGTACTCTTATTGACCCATCAGAAGGTCTATAGTTTCCTTGAGCGACTCATGTAACCCTAACAGTCCTAACAGTGTAAATGGCCCCAAGGCCTATTATGCGGCCCAAGTAGGGCCACACGCTCGTGTGGCCCATCAAGCCCAAAAATTACCACAGCCACACGAACTACACAGCCCAGTCCAGCAAATTACCATTTATTATGGAATTTATCCGTGTGGAGCCCACAAGCCCATTGGGCCCACAACGCCCATTTCAACCCATCATTGCCCAGAATGGCCCAAACCCATGAGAACGCTCATGGCAGCCTCTGTAGTCTAACACCCATGTTTCATGGGTTCAGTTCACCACAGGAGCGATCACACGCCCATGTCACCTCAATCGCCGTATCTTTCGACTTTTGCCGATTTACAGTATAGGTGGTGTGATTACACACCTGGTTGCGAATATTTGTAAGAAGCCTTCGAACACGAACCTACATTAATCAAGACATTCAGCTAAATGTTTATCACTAGGGTCAACACCCACTTACTAATACTTAATCCAAAAGAACACTTGCCTTAGTCAACGGATGTGGTTTAACTCGCCAATAATGTTAATCGAAGGTTGGCCACACCCTCTTTTAATGAAAAGCTGCATCATCCAGGGAACCCATTAACCACAATCGCATAAACCAAAGACTTGAATCGATACCTATTGCCTACATAAAACTCAAAACTAGAGATAGGGCATTTGGCCAACACCCCAATATGTTAGCCCACATACTTACCTTAAATCGAGTGATAAGGAAACGGTTTCGACAGCTAATTATCACTAAAAAATCCTTCACTTCTCGAAGAAATTTAGAGAATCACAAGAATAGCCCACCTAAAAGAATAGGACAAGAATCGGCTATAAGAGAACAAGAGAAGGGAGGAGCATTCAGCTTTAAGTAGAAGTAACATGAAAAAGATTAAAGAAACAAGCAAGAATCGAATGTACCTACAATAGTCGTCAGGCTGCAATCAAGATGAAGAGACGAGGAGGAGAGAATCGATCATGAACCAATGGCTAAACCGAAATGGATGAACAAGGGGAAGGGAAGAGGCAGTGAACAATCGATTACCAATAAAAGGAAGTAAAGATGGAAGGAGAAAATGAACAGAAAGGAGGGAAAAGAGAGGTTCGGCTAGGCGGGAAAACCGAAGGATATAGTAATAGGGGAGAGCAAAGGTGTATTAGGCTAGAGAGAAAAATTCCAAAAGAGGAAAACTGACCAAAAGAAAAACTGAAATAAGGAATACTCCCCCTTAAGGAATTACAGTCGAAATTATGAGTAGCTATAACCCAATTCGCCACTACCACCTCCACACCCTCAAATTCCTTGATTTTCTCCCAATATCTCTCTCTAATTCACTCCATAGATCACTCCAACATCCCATTCAAACTCTATTCAAAATCTCATGACCAATTCAACCTCAGAGTTTCAGTCCAACTCCACTACCTACCTAGCTCAACAGCAAAATAAATTTTCCATTGTCAAACTCAGGACTCGAACCCAAGTCCCCTAGCAGAAACAACACGCCACCTTGCCACAAGACTACACGCTCACTTTGTGTCATAAAACAAGCACTATTATTTATAAGGCCTATATGACAGTGTCCAGATTCATTTAAGAGCAACACTAAATATTTTGCAAAAGCCAAGACCTGAACCCAAGTTTCTCAAACACTCCCAAACACACCCAAATCATTAAGCCAGTAAAGCAAACATGAAATTTGTGTTAGATAATACAAAATTAAAGACTCTAAATATTTGGGGTGTTACACGGAGACTTAATATCCAGAAAAACTTGAGTTTATAATCTTATTTGAAACCATTTTAACTTATCAAGAATTTGCAGCAGAAGTTTAAAAATCATTTTATTCGAAACCAAGCTCGTGTTTCCAAAAACCATTTGTTAAAATTGTTTGTTTGCGTAAAGTATTTTATTAACATTTTAGAAAAGAAAGCAAAAAAATCGAAATCCAAAAGTTAAAACCATACAGTCCAGAGAGTCCCCAAAATTACAAACTCTCAAGAAAAACCAGATTTTAAAATAAAATTGACATTACTAAATAAAAATAGTTCTCTACCGAGTGCTCACCGCTGAACCTCCATCGCACCGACCTGCCTAAGTCTGTGGATTACCTGAACAGAACAAACAAATAGATGTGAGTTTTTATAAACTCAATGTGTAACCCAACAGAAATAGTCATGCAACATACACAAAATTCCACATACAATTAGATACAGATTCAAACCTAAGTCCATAACTAGATAACAAATCAGACGTACAAAATCCTACCCCCATCCTCTACACACCATCTCCACCCATCCAATCACACCATGCAGGGTTAAAAAACACCCATCCATCCCTACACACTATATAGTGTGGATACGACACATAACAGAGAATATCCAGTCAAGCTGGTAGAATATAGGCCAAAGGTTGCCATATAGATCACTTCCTCCATCTATACAAATCCCACCCCAAACATAGATACAAAATACAGATGCAAAAATAACAAAATAAACATGCTTAAATTGCTCATAAACAAATAAATACATACTTAACAGTACAGTTAGGCATACATATCAATTTCCTACTCAAATCAGACTATCAAAGTATTAGATCACATGAAATAGGGTTTGGTTAGCCCTTACTGACCCTACAGTAGGTCTACAATTGATCGAAACGACCCATGCGACCCTATAGAAAATTTTAAAATTCTGGGCCCATACGTCCGTGTGGCCTACACGCCCAGACTGGCCTTGCCCGTATGGCCCACACGGCTTGGCCTAACACCCACATGCCCATATGGCTCATTTATGTGGCCTACACACCCAACCTAGCCTAGCTCAGGTGGCCCACACGGCCACACTTACACTATCACTCGACAGTGTTATGCGCACGGCCAGACCTTCGTCAGTCACACGGCTGGCCACACACCCATGTAGCGTCAATAGACCTAATTTTTGGCTTTCACTGAGCCTTAAATTTTCATGTTTAGGGTACACACCTGTATGGTTTTGATGCGAAAGCAATCCTGAGACTTCCGAAATCACCGACAAAAAACCACTACTTATATCGTTCAGGTTGTCAGAGCAAAACCTCCTCCTTCACAGCCTTCTCTAAACCGAGAATGAGTACCAAAACCAAGACACAATGAATTTCACGAAAAATTTGTGACAGAATTGAAAAAGAAGGAGAAAGGAGAAAGGAGAAAATTTTGACAATGAACAGAAGAAGAGAAAGAAAACGTCAAAAATATAATCAATTTTTGGAAAGAGAGAGAAATTTAAAAAAAAGATATAATTTGATGAAATTATCCCAACTACCCACTAATATCTAAATCCCATAGAATCCTACCCACTGACCACATCCACTACCTCAAAATTCTACCTCCATCGAACCTCTATCTCACAATCGCAACAAAAATATCATCCATGCTCACACAGGGAATCGAACATGGGACCCTAGGGTAAGCTAACACCTTAACACTCGAACTAGCAGGCTTATTCTAATATAAGTTTACCAGTAATATAACATAAGCCCACTCAGTAAGAATAAGGCTGGGATTAAAAATAATAGAATTTGTCAAAAGTGGGACTTGAACCCTAGACTTCAAACACACACCCATATCACTTAACCACTAAAGCAGATACTCATTTAAGTCAGGATTTATAGAAACATAAATAAAATATTCAGGGCGTTACACAAACCCCATTATCGCCAACCATACTTTGTCATGCATTATTCAATTAACATAATAGACACATTTACATTGATTTCACTCGTACCTATAACAAAATCATACTTTCCAACACATAATTTCACATGCATGCTTACCTCACATCATTATATTCATGCAACACATTGTACACTTCATTACATACATACAGATGCTTTACAAGAAACATACACATACATACATCAACTTCTAAAGAAGATATGCACAACTACATGGACATCAACCATAAAAAAAATCATCATAAATTGACGTGTAGGAGTCAAGTCCAAAGACTCAGTAAAGACATATTTTTACCTTAGCCCAAAGCTTCTGTTTTAATCGTCCTTCCTAATCCAATAGTAGCATCTAGTTACAAGATCATGGAATTTTCATTAAAACCCCTATTTATAGATAGTTTACTAACATTTCAACTACATCTGACCCCCATACAAGACCTTCCTCTCACACCTTACTGTTCTTACATCTTTTAACATCCTTACTCTTTAACAATCGTAACATATAGAGCTATAAGACTTACCAGAAGGTTGAATCATCCACAGATTAAAAGAAATCTTAGTTCTAGCTTAACGAATAAGAAGAGAACATTTAAGATAGAAAGAAAGATCAGAACGTCAAGTAGAAAGAACAACCATCTGGAATTCCCCCTTCACTTTATATATACTCTTGGTCTCTCTTTGTGGATTTTGATGAGTGATGATTATAACAGCCCGTTTTTAGTGAAATCAGAATAGTGGTTTTCGTACCACAAATCTGAGTTAAAAAGAAAATTTATTGTAATATTATTGTATGGTCCACATTATGATAGGAATACTATATGAAAATTCTGATAAGAAAATTTTATCGATTATGTGCTTAATTAGGGAAAGAACCAAATTGCATAAAATTGAAAAAGTTGAGTTCTAGTAGCTAAAAGGATCAAATAATTATGGAATTCAAAATGAGAGGTCTTTATATGGTAATTAGACCATTAAATAAAAGTTAGTAAATATTTTTGGTGATTCATCCATAGAAAATTAGAAAAAGAAAAGGATGAAATTGAAAAGTTGAAAAATTAAAGATGATAAATAAAATAAATATCAAATAACATCATTTTATATCATCTTCTTCCCCAAAATTCCATGGAAACCCTAGGAAAAAGAAAACAAGCTTTATTGGATCCAGAAAGGTCAAATAAAGAGTTAGACTGAGGAAAAGAAAAGGTGTCAGATTAGTAGACTTATATATACAAACAAGTGTCGAGATAAGTTCATGTAACTAAATCGTGTTTATTTATATGCTTAAATTGAATGTTGTGTGTATGAATTTTGTAAATGCTATTGATGTGAAATTGAATACATGATCGATAAAGCTAGATAAATGTTAAGTCCCATATGAAAAATGAAATTTGACTGGATACAGTATTTTCCCATATTAATTAAAGTCCTGCATATGTTTCGAACATACTATAGATCATATGAGCAATCCTATTATAAGCCCTCTTGAGCATCCTGTTATATAGTTCCTGCGAGCATTCTGATCTGTAGTGATCTTACATGTGTTGCACACTACTGTAGCTCTTTGTGAGCATCCTATTACACGATTCGATCAGTTGTGATCCAGCATTTATTGCAGACACAAACGCAGCTTTTCGTGAGCATCCTGATATAGGCTCTTATGAGCTTCCTGACATGGCTCGCTAGAACTCCCTGTTACACTATCCAGAGCTCCTTGATAAAAACTCTTCGAAGTTACCTGTTAAGCTCTATAAGCTCCCTAATTAAAACTCTTATGAGTTTCCTGTTTAGCCGGGATAAGCGTCTTGTTACATGGCTCATCTGAGCATCCTGATATGTGGTTCGAGAGTGTGCTCCCTAATTAAGTGCCCTAATGGGTACCCCTGAACATGAATTTATGGATCACTGATGTGCATACCTCGTGTATACTACCCGAGTATCCATCGAAATTTCAATGGTTCAACGAATAAAACCCCTGAAATGAGAAACTATGAGTTAAATGAAATATATTTTAAATATTACTGAAATATCTAGAAGCTTGTAGCATGATGAGCTCATCTCTGTGTTATTGAAATTGTATGTTTACTTTAAATGAATAAAAATGGTAAGTTAAATTTCTGTTATACAAACTTACTAAACATTAAATGCTTACTAGGTTTATTATCTTCTATTTTATAGTGCTCAGAAGCTCGTAAAGGTTGGAGATTGCTCGGAGCATCATCACACTATCCTCCAGCTTATTTTGGTATAAATAGAAAACTTACTCTGATATAATGGCATGTATAGGCTAATGGTGACAAGAGAGGGAACGTAAATGGTTGTTTGTAATCTAACCATTGAAATGGATAGATTGGTATGTTTTGGTATATAATTATAAGGCCATATCATGTTTGATGTGTTTTGAAATGGTTAAGTAGTAGATGATATATGTATCAAATGGTAAATGAATTTGAGTTAGTAAAAATGACGCAAATTTACTTAAGTACATAAATGAAAATTTGGTAAGCTTAATCATTTGAATATACATGCTAATATATCTTACGCAATACTTGTATTACGCTTGATTATAGTGTCTTGAATTGGTTGGTGAATGTGTATTAGTGTTGTTGAAGATTAATGGCAAATTTGGGTTAGAAATAAAGCTAGGAAATGGCTTTATTTATGTCCACACTAGTAGACACACGAGCGTGTGTCTTGACCGTGTGTGACACACGGCCTGGTACATGGGCATGTGGTTTGGTCGTGTGTCCCCTGCATCTTAAAATTGAGAAATAGAATGCTCAGAATTAGGCACACAGGTGTGTGTCTCAGCCGTGTGTCACACATGGCCTAGAACATGGGCTTGTGTCTCGGCCGTGTGAATATTGCACCTACTTTTCAAGAATTAAATTGATCGCATCGCCTAGCACATGGGTAAGGTCATGTGCTGGGACACGGCCGTGGGCCTCATATCGAATGCCCACATGACCTAAGACATGGGTATGTCACTTGGCCGTGTGAGTCACATGGCCTACTCACACGAGCATGTGACCCCTGTATATTAGAAAAATTTTTGAAATTTTGCGAAAAATTCTCTGAGATTTCGATTGAGTCCCGACTTGTTTCTAATGCTTAAATTGGACCTTAAGGGTCCATTTAAGGGACGATATGATTAGTTTTGGATATGAATAGTAAATGACATTTATTATTTGTAATTGTTCTGTAAACTCCGGTAATGCTCCGTAACCCTGTTTCGGCGATGGATACGGGTTAGGGGTGTTACAACGATGGTTCCTAAAATTTCCCTCGAGTTCTTTAAAAAATCTGAAGGAAGGTAAAAGAAAATTTGGTGAATATCTATGTTACTATTTGACCAATCATGGAGAGGGTCAAATCAATCCAATTGACTTCCAACTAATCCTGTTACAAGAATCAACTTGAACTTCATGTAAATCGAGCGAACTATACCTTATCGGTGACTCATGTATGTGTGGACTTAAAGACAATTAAGTCTCCTATAGCTTTCTCATACACTTGATAGGTTCTTCGTGCTCAACCAAAACTCTAGGCGTACTCTTCCTTAGGCATACTCTTTCTTGAGCGTATTCTTTCTTTATTGGATAATACTCTATAATTAAACCTTAGATACCACCAATGGGCGGATATTTTAATGCTAGTATGCACTAATATTCTAACTTGCCAGTAAGCCAACAAGGTGGCAGATTATGCTACCATAGTACACCAAAACAGTTAACATGCATGCCTCACACACCTTTTTGTATTCATCATTTTTGGGGTGTGACATCAGTTTCGAAACTGAAACTCAAATTTGAAAGATATTGCAATTTTGATTTTAGGGGCTAAATTGAATAAAATACAAAAAAATTGGGGAATTTAAAAAAAATGAAATTGAACTAATTTATGCATAAAATGGAATATTATAAGATGTTTGGAATTGATAAACTGAATCAAATTATTATATAGATAAAAAATTGAACCAAACCAAAGATAATCAAGGAAAAGGCAAAATTGTAGATTAGTCCTTAACGAATTGTTCGTTTGCTATTTTTCCAAGTAAGTTCATACAAAACTATGTTGTTTCATGTTATGTTTGAATTGTTTGTTTTTCTTATTAGTTTATATAAATGTAATATTGGTGATTTCAGCATCAATTGGACTAAATTGCGAAGTATAAAATATATGGCAATTGTGAATAGGTACGAGGTATCGAAATGGATATGAAATGCTTATAAGATTGGCATGATATGTATATGTTGTTATAGGGATTGAATTGAAACGATTACAATAATAAATCTCGTGTGAACGTAGTAAATGATTAAGATACGTATGGCATTCCATTAGGTTCTAATATGAAATTGACCAGGGATTAGATGATTATATGATATCCAACATTTTTTGTGGATTCTCAATTCTTAAATTTCAGATTGTGTGAGCACTATAGTCTTATGTATTCAACCTCAGTTTACTAAGGTTCTCTCGAGTGAGAAACGGTAACCTAATGGAAACAAACTTCTTGAAATGATATGAACATGAGTTGGATTAAATATGCTTTCAAATTGGATTAAATTGAATTGTGTATGTTACTAGATGGAATTGTTGTATATATATATTATTTGTGTTATAAGTTCTTAACATGTAAATGAACTAATCTATTGGTTGTATTTGTTGAAATGCATATGAAAGTTTAAAGATGTAAAAGGATATCATGCTATATACCGATGTGTTTAATTACTTAAATTATTTTAATGTCAAGGTAAGTTAAGTAAATTTTCATTTGGACTTACTAAGTATTCAATACGCTTACTCTGCTGTCCCCTTTTTCTTGTAGATTGCCAACTTGTGAAACATGTCTATTGGATCGTTGAGAAGCTCACATTATCCTGTTGTTGATTTCGTAGTTTTTCAATCATTAAAAAGCTCAGTTTTGTGGCATGTACATAAGTGTTATGTAATTATCAACTTGATTGTTTGACTTATTATTGAACTTATCTTTTGCTTGATTATGTCAAGGCTAAACCTAGTTGAAATGGTATATTTTGAAGTATATATTCAAAACATATGTTTGGCATATAAATTGGCATGATTTGAGAAGCTTGAATTAGGTAAATGTTTAGAAATTTGCAAATGGTTTGGTTTGAATGCCATGATGTTGGTATGTTATGTTTAATGGTTGAATTGATAGTATAGTTGATGTAAAGATGATTGTGGATGTTTATACATGTTTTGGTATGTGTTTGGAGTAATTTTTTTGCAGGTAAAGTTGTGCAAATATGCACCAAATGTAGACATGAAAAAGTTACCAATTGGCCTAAAATCTACCAAAACAGAGTCCACATCCCAACAACCATTCTTCCTCGTCACAAAGTCGGCCAAAAGTATGTGATTTTGCGACATCGAGTGGCCTAACATCATGATGTGAAAAACTATTTGGCAACCTCAAAACATGGAGCAAGTGACATTACAACGTCAACCCTAGAATTTCAAAACTTTACAATTTGGTCCTATTTCATGCATAGGTCAACAAAAGAGCATTTGCAAGCTCGATTAAGGTTCGGATTTACTTACATATCATAACAAGTATGTGCTTTTGACATGTTTGAATGTTTGATTGATTTATTTACAATATATTTTAGAGTAGTTGCTCTAGTAACGATTATAGCATCCTATAGCTCGAACCCAATGATTGGGTTGGGCAAGGGGTGTTATAATAAAAGCTATACCTACGTTACACATTTTAGCAAGGAGAGTACTATATACACACTGAAGTGCAAGTGCATTGGTTGTTCAATGAGGAGAAAGAGAGCAAGCACTTGTCTTTTAGAGAAAGCTTAAGAAGTGAACTTCTTAGTAATATCCATATCTGAGCCTCGAATACTCTTCAAGGCATCCAAATAGTATAGCAAACTTAAGAATCTTGTCAATCTTCCTAAGTATAGCTCCATAATCTTACAAATCCAGAATTTTGTTCCCAAAATTTGCTTTATACCTAAACCTTGGTGTTGCAACACCCTAGAAAATTATGCACTCATGGTTGTGCGCTGGGGGGATCTCAATGTCATGACATCCTACCCCTGGTGCTGTGAAATTACTGATGATGACTTTTTGATCCATTTTTTCATAATTTCTACGTTTTTGTGATAGTTGTTTAGTCTACTACAAAGCCCATGCTTCAATTTCTTATTTTGGTGATGATTTTGAAATATGCCATGGATGAATTCATGAGTTTTGTGTTATTACATGCTGAATTATAGAAGGTATGTTTTGGGTTGACATATGTTGTCTTTGAATTTTTGATGAAATGGAGTAAATTGGGATAATTTGTAAAAATTTTATTTTGAGGGGCTAAAATGTGAAATAAATGAAATGTGTGGAATAGTATGAGTACTAGGAGAATTCGGCTAAGCTTGTGTAAATGCAAATTATGTGTATTTTGTGATTTTGTGAAATAGGGACTAAAGTGTCGAAATGTGAAAATTGCGAGGGCTAGTTTGCAAATTGACTAAATATGTGTTTATGGATTGAATTGAATTATTCGGTGAATAAAAAAGGATCACTTTTTGAATACTTATAGATCAAGAAAAGAGGAGTTCGGATTTAGATCGAGGAAAATCAAAGATTATATAATAAACGTTCGAGTCAACATCTTCGAGTACGAGGTAAGTTTGTACTTAAAATATGATGTTAAGTAAGTTTTGATGCCTTTATTATACGTGGGTTGTATATAATTGATTTGGATAAAATGGTGATGAATCGGAAGCTTTGGCACTAAGTGTGCGATTTAAACTAGCTTTGGCACTAAGTCTAACTACTTGAGGCACTAAGTGTGCGATACCGACTTACTCTCAGTTATTTGAGATGACACAAGTGTGAGGAAATATTTAGCTTCGGTTAACCTTATAGCACTAAGTGTGCGGATGTCTAAGATACGACTAAGTTATGGAAAGTCTTATAACATTCAACAAGAGGTAAGTACGAAAGTGAATAAGTATGGAAAGATTCAGGTATGTATAATACCTAAGTGGTAGATGATGTTATGTATGTGAATCTCATTGAGTTGATATGGTTTATTGGATTGAAATTGTGAAAATACTCATATGTTGTTATTTTACGTTCATATACTATTGATGATTTGAGTATGAGCTAACTAAGCTTTTGAAAACTTACTTTGTGACAGCCCTAATTTGATCCTAGTCGGAATGTGGTTTCGGGACCACAAAACCGAGTCATAAAATTTAGTTAAAATTTTATTTGCATATCTTATATGTGTGATCGTACTTGTATAAAAATTTGATGTTTTAATTTTATCTTAGGAATGTGAATTTTGCTTGAAAGGATCTAGTTGAGAGACTTAGAAAATTATGATAGGTAAATAAGTAAGGACCAAATAGTATTAAAATAGGAAAGTTTGGGTTTGCATGTCAAAGTGCCCAATTCATGTTAAGTGGCCGGCCAAGCATGGTTCCATTCCTCCAAGTTTATGTTGTTTATTATTTAATATTGGTAAGTAAATTAGAATAAATTAAAGAAAGGAATTAAAAAGGAAAAAGATGAATAAAATAAGGGAGGAAGAAGGAGTGTTCATCCTTTTCCTTGTTACAATTGCCGTGAGTAAAGAAAACAAAGGTGAAGGAAGGCTCATCTTCCATCTTCTTCATTTGCCGAAATTGAGAAAGGAAAGATTGAAAAAAAGGAAACCAAGGCATTCGGCCATGGCTATTTCAATGGAAAGGTATGCGTTGTGATTTTTATTCTAATTGATATTGAGATTTAGTTGATATGGGTATAGTCTAGTTAACCCATGGCAAAATTCATGGATTCATTATTGGGAGAAAAGAATGGAAGTTGCCGTATGTATGGGTATGTATGTACTTTGGAAAGGAGATTTTTGTGTCATTGAGTTCTTGTTGTTATGTGTGTATGTGCATGAGTATTCGGCCATGCTATAGAATTCATGTTGCAAAATGATTAATGCTTAATGTGATATATAATTGTACTTGTGAATGAACTTGAGAATATCTAAATTATTGGTTGGAGGTGCCGAATGTGGTCTTGGATGAGTTTTAAAGAATAAAAATTTAGGTGACTAGAGGTCAAGGACATTCGGTCAAAGGCTTGTGTGCTAGCAAAATCGGCCTAAATGTCGTTTTGATGTGTTGAATTGAGTAAGCTAGATGTTGGAACACATAAGGATTCGGCCTTCTAAAACAATAGAGATAAGTGTATGAAAGGCTAAGTTTAAGTAGTAAGGCCGAATAGGTTGTAGATAAGGCACTTGTGAGTTCTTGGCCAAGCAATTGACAAATTAAATTAGAGTTCTTGTGACGTATAATGTCAAGTCTAACTTGGTATATTTGGCCACCTAATTAAGTACATCGGTGGTGTTGAATTTAATCTTACACATTCGGCCATATGGGGTAAAAATGGGTCGAGTGTTCATGAGATGAAATTTTGTGATTTGATGAATTATAGGTGATAGTATAGATATACATATTCGGCCATTACTTGGGAGCTTATGTGATGTTGAGTTTAAAATTAGCAAGGTGATTGCCGAATGTCCAAGTATGCATATGCATGTGTGATTAGATTATTGAAAGTATGGTAATTGCATAAGGTTATTAGCCGAATAGCTAAGAACATGAGGTAGCAAGATAAAAATTTTACCATGCCGTTCCGTATGTCATAAAATCATTAAAATGTGAATACCAATATATGTAGCAAAGCGGTTGAATGAGTTAATTTATTTGTTTAAGCTCAAGATCCTAAAGGAGAGGCGTCCAACAAGGGGAAATCGAAGGTCATCGAGTAGCCGACTTGGAATTATTTTACCCAACATAAGGTAAGTCACCAAGCATATATTTTGTATTTATCTAAATAGACATAATGTCTATGTAATTATGCCGAAAGGAATGATAAATTTATATACATGTATGCATGTGGTGATGAAAGTGTTGAATGAAAAGAAAAGAGGTGAGATGTATTGAGTTGTTGATCTCGGCACTAAGTGTGCGGGTATAAACATTTATGATCATGAGATTGACACTAAGTGTGCGGGTTTAAATTGTACAGCACTAAGTGTGCGGGTTTGATTATATAGCACTAAGTGTGCGAGTTGATTATATAGCACTGAGTGTGCGGACTTAATATATATTTTTGAATCACTATGGACACTAAGTGTGCGACATTATTGAGTTGATCACGGACAGCGGATCGGGTAAGTACCTTGAGTTCATGGCTAATAGGCGCTATGTTTTTATTTGGAGTTGAGCTTGGTAAGTTTGAACCTATGTGACAATTATAATTGAAGTCACGTACATAAGATTTATCGTGGAATAGGTGAAAGGTCGTTTAGTTGTATGATTGTAATGAAAATAAAATGATGTATGAAAATGCCTCAAATATCCTATTGATTAGTATATGGAATGTGAATGCATGACTTGGTATGAGATTGAACCGATAGGTCTAAGGAACTATGGTATGGTTCGGTATGGATGGAGTAACTAGCCTCGTTCCATTTTGTTTCCTCTTGTGATAATGTTATTAATGGATGGTAGTGCATTGCTTATGACTTACTGAGTTATATACTCACTCGGTGTTTCCTTGTCACCTATTTTAGGTTTCTTGGACTCGTCTCTTTTTGCGTGATCGGGCCGTCATCGAAGTCATCACACCGGCTAGCAACTTTTGGTATCTTCTTTTTAGTCGGTCTAGGAGAACATTTCGGCATGTATAGGCTAATATGTTTTGTTGAAATTTGGTATGTAAACTTTTAGCCATGCGAAAATGGCATAAATGTTCGGTTGGATTTGGTTCTATAATGTTAGGTCGTAAGTCTTGGTAATTCGATTTTTATGCCATATGTCATGGTTCATTATTTTTGGTGTTAAAATTCATGATATGGCAATAGTGTAGTAGGGAGATGTTTGACAATGATTAGCCTTTGGCATGGCTAGTCATGATCATAATTTGTGATATGTATGATGAATTACTAGTTAGATCAAGGAGAAATCACGAAATAGGCATAGTTGCTTTAGTAACAGATGCTGGCAGCAGTAGTGACGTGAGATTGAAATATCACAAAAAATATCAGGAGTGGAATTAATCAATGAATAAATTATGTAATCGAAGCTCGATGAGTCTATTTTCATATAGAAGAAACGAAACGACCATATGAGCTATATGTTAGGAGATAATTAAACTCTTGTGAAATAGGGCCAGAGCGATTTCTGGATTCCCTGTTCCGACTTTGGAAATTCATTATAAATTAACCAGAGATAATTAGAAGTCATGCCATATGAGCATAGATTCCCCTTTGAGTCTAGTTTCTATAGAAACAAACAACATCAGTATTGAAGCCCTGTACAGGGAGATATCCAAGTCGTAATGCACAAAGGTCAGTGTAGTCGATCCCTGTAACATGGGAGAATTTTACTAATAAACTGTACTAATTGGCCCGACCAAAAATTCTAGAAAAAAATATGTAGATGGGCATACGAGTCTAGTTTCAGGGAAAATTTACGGAACTGGATTTCAAGTTTCAGAACTCAAGATATGATTTTTAAAGCGACTAGTACGCAGATTGGCAGCTTGTCTGGGAAATTTTTTAATAAGTAGTTTGAAGTCTGTTAACACCTCGTGTTCGACTCCGGCGACGGTCTCGGGTTTGGGGTGTTACATACTTTGTGTGTGTGTTTGAATTTTTTTGTAGATATCTAAGCTACCAAGCTCGGGGATCGTCAAGGATTGTCGCCACACTATCGAATCTCATCTTGGTACTTTTGAAAATGTATATGTTTGAAGTATGGCATGTATAGGCTAGTAGTTGTGGAAGTATGATATGTGATGTATATATTTAGCCAAATGAATTGGCTAACTTGTGTTTGAACTTATAGTTGATAATGGTTTGTGAATGATATGTGTTTTAGTATGAAAATTGGTTGATTGAATTGTACATATATGCTTGTTTTCATGCTTGTTGGTTGACTTAAAAACGGGGTGGCATTTTTGGCTTAAGCCAAGCCTGCATTGTGCCACACGGCTATAGCACACGGGCGTGTTTGTTGGTTGTGGGCTTAAGTCAGTAGCTAACTAAGTATCACACGGCCATAGCACATGGGCGTGCCTATTGGCCGTGTCTATTGGCCGTGGGGAAAAGTCAATATGTATGCCCTATGTTGGAACGGTTGGTTCACATGGGTGTGTCTGATGCTCGTGTGAGGCACATAGCCTGGTCACACGAGCGTGTGACCTCAACAGAATTGAGAAATTTTGCTAAGTTCAAAAAATTTTGAATGTCTTCGGTTTAGTCCCGACCTATTCCTAATGCATGTTTATGGTCTCATTGACCTAGAAAAGGGACTTTTTGTTGATGTTTGATTATGATGCTATGATGTTTGTGAAATGAATACGAAGTGTTTTGATATGTTTGATAACCCACTTAACCCTAATTTGGCGATGGATACGGGTTAGGGGTGTTACATTTAATTGGTATCAGAGCTATGGTTTAGTCGGTTCTAGGACTACTATAGGGTATGTGAGTCTAGCTATACATGCCATATATCTAGAACTGCGATAGTGTGATGAATCCTGACATTGAAATGTGCTTTTGTATAGCAATGGATCCCAATAGAGCTGTAGCTGACGATGTTGAAAGTAATGCGCCTGCTCCCACGCAAGGGATGGTGCAAGCTGATTCTCGACCGGTTACGAGTAGCCGTGATGGTGAGGCTAAGTAAGCCTTCTATCAG
The DNA here is from genome assembly GCF_007990345.1 of Gossypium hirsutum. Classification (NCBI taxonomy): domain Eukaryota; kingdom Viridiplantae; phylum Streptophyta; class Magnoliopsida; order Malvales; family Malvaceae; genus Gossypium; species Gossypium hirsutum. Next base: position 32,449,512 of record NC_053436.1, read on the forward strand.
ATGATGAATGATTCGTTTACTCAATTCATTAGAACCAATCTGACTACACAACAACCTCCACCCCCGGTTGATCCTCCTCAAACTCCTGTTATGTCACGAGTGAATCCAATACAGTTGAGTAGACCACCAGTTGACAAAATTAGAAAATATGGAGCTGAAGAATTTTGAGCTACAACAAGTGACGATGCTGAAAAAGCCAAATTCTGGTTAGAGAACACAATAAGAGTGTTTGATGAGTTGTCATTGAATCCAGAAGAATGTATAAAATGTGTCGTTTCACTGCTGAGAGACAACGCGTATCATTGGTGGAAAATTTTGACATCTATAGTTCCGAGTGAACGAGTTACATGGGAGTTCTTCCAAGCTAAATTTAGGAAGAAATATATCAGTCAAAGATTTATTGATCAGAAACACAAAGAGTTTCTTGAGCTTAAACAAGGTCGTATGTTTGTCATAGAATACGAGTGGGAATTTGTAAGGTTGAGTCAATATGACCGTGAATGTGTATCTTCGGAAGCAATAATGTACAAGAGATTTGAAGACGGTTTGGATGAGGATATTCGTCTGTTAGTTGGTATTCTAGAAATCAAAGAATTCTTGGTGCTTGCTGAATGAGCATGTAAAGTGGAAGATCTTGGGAAAGAGAAAAGAATGGCTGATTTTGAAGCTAGAGAGGTAAGAAAAAGATCAACGGGTAAATCATTTCAATCTGGCTCCAAAAAGTTTAGAGATGATAGTAATCGTTCAAAGGTTAGTGCTGGGCATTTGAACAGAGATAGTGTTAGATCACAATCGAATTACAAATCTTCAGCCATGTCTGTTGCTAGTGTCAATAATGAAAAGAATGAAAGGCTTGAATGTGATCAATATGGAAGACGGCATTTTGGTGAATGCTGGGGAAAGAGTAATAATCGAGCTTGTTTTTGTTGTGGTTCAAGAAACCATTTTATTAAAGATTGCCCAGATTTAGCTGAAAAAGATAATGTTCAGAATCCGAAGCAGAGTGGTAATGTTTCTTGTGGTAGACCTCCTAGAAATTCAGGAAATGTAAGTGGTAGTCAGAGAGGAACGAAAGACATAGCTGTTAGATCTGAGGCTCGTGCACCTACTAGAGCGTATGATATCCGAGCTCGTGAGGAAGCTTCATCTCCAGATGTGATTTCGGGTACATTTACTCTCTATGATACTTTTGTGACTGCTTTGATAGATCCTGGATCAATACATTCATAAATATGCATGAACTTAGTGAACAGTAAGACTTTGCCTGTAGAGTCTACTGTATTTGTGATTAAAGTTTCGACCCCCTAGGCAGATGTGTTCTAGTTGATAAAGTCTGCAAGAATTATCTATTAATGTTTCCAGACAATATTTTTCCGGCTAATCTGATGCTATTACCTTTTGATGTGTTTGATATAATTCTGGGTATGGATTGGTTAACCTTGCATGATGCTGTGGTGAACTGTAAACGAAAAACTATTGATTTGAGATGCAAGAATGATAAATAGTCAGAATTGAATCTAGTGATTTGAATGGATTGTCTGCTGTAATATCATTGATGAAAGCATTAATTATTGTTAGAAAGGGTTGTGAAGCTTATTTTGTATATGTGATTAATTCAACTGTATCAGAAAAGAAAGTTGAATCTGTGTCTGTTGCTTGTGAGTTCCCTGATGTATTTCCTGAAGAACTTTAGGGATTACCTCCAGTTAGAGAAGTAGAATTTGGCATTAAATTGGTACCTGGTACTAATCCGATTTCGATAGCTCCATATAGAATGGCTCTGACCGAGTTAAAAGAATTAAAGTCTCAGTTGCAAGAATTGATCGATCGAGGATTTGCTAGACCGAGTTTCTCACCTTGGGGTGTTCCGGTTCTATTTTTGGAAAAGAAAGATGGTACGATGAGAATGTGTATAGATTATCTTCAGTTGAATAAAGTGACTTTCAAGAATAAGTATCCTTTGCCCCGAATTGATGATTTGTTTGATCAGTTGAAAGGAGCTATTGTGTTTTCGGAAATAGATTTGAGGTCAGGCTACTATCAGCTACGAGTGAAAGATTCAGATATTCCGAAGACTACTTTCAGAGCGAGGTACGGCCACTATGAATTTTTAGTTATACCTTTCGGATTGACTAATGCGCCTGCTATTTTTATGGATTTGATGAATAGAATTTTTAGACCGTATTTAGATCAATTTGTTGTAGACTTCATTGATGACATTTTGATTTATTCACGTGATGAATCTGAGCATGCCGAACATCTGAGAATCATACTACAAACTTTGCAAGATAAATATTTGTATTAAAAATTTAGCAAGAGTGAGTTATGGTTGTGAGAAGTTGGTTTCTTGGGTCATACTATATCAGCCTTTGGTATCTGAGTTGATTCAAGTAAAATTTCAGCTATCTTGGATTGGAAATCTCCGAGAAATGTTTCTGAAGTTCGTAGTTTCTGGGACTTGCTAGTTATTATAGAAGATTCGTAAAAGGTTTCTCGATGATTACGATTCCGTTGACAAAATTGCTCTAGAAAGATGTGAAGTTTGAGTGGTCTGAAAAGTGTCAGAATAGCTTTACTCAGTTGAAAACTTTATTGACTGAAGCTCCAGTTTTGGTACAACCCGAATCAGGTAAAGAATTTTTGATTTATAGTGATGCTTCATTGATTAGTTTGGGATGTGTTTTAATGCAAGAAGGAAAAGTTATTGCTTATGCTTCGAGGCAGTTGAAACCACACGAAAAGAATTATCCAACTCACGATCTCGAGTTAGCTGCAATTGTGTTTACTTTGAAGATCTGGGTCACTATTTGTATGGTGAGAAATGTCACGTGTTTTCTGATCATAAAAGCCTGAAGTATTTAATGACGCAAAAAGATTTGAATCTTCTGCAATAGAGAAGATGGTTAGAACTGCTCAAAGACTACGAACTTGTGATTGATTATCATCTGGGAAAAGCAAATGCTATTGCTGATGGCTTAAGTCAGAAAACATTGTTTGCTTTGAGTGCAACGAATGCTCATTTAGTTTTGTCTAATGATGGTTCAGTTTTAGCTGAATTAAAAGCAAGAACCTTGTTCTTACAGTAGATTATCGAAGCTCAGAAGATTGATAATGAGATTTTGACTAAACGAGCTCAGTGTGATGTAGAAACAGATTCAGAATTCAGAGTTGATAAAGATAATTGTTTAAGATTCCGAGATAGGATTTGTGTTCCGAGAAATCTGAAGTTAATTTAAATGATTTTGAGTGAAGCCCACAGTAGTCGGTTATCTGTACATCCTGGTAGTACGAAAATGTTTAATGATCTGAAGCAACATTATTGGTGGTCTAGAATCAAAAGGGATATCTCTGATTTTGTTTCTAAATGTTTGATCTGTCAGCAAGTCAAAGCTGAACATCAGGTGTCATCTGGATTATTACAACCGATTATGAATCCGGAGTGGAAATGGGATCGAGTAACTATGGACTTTGTATCGGGTTTACCCCTGTCTTTAAGAAAGAAAGATGCAATTTGGGTTATAGTTGATCGATTGACGAATCGGCACATTTTATTCCGGTTCGATCTGATTATTCGCTTGATAGCTTAGCTTAATTATACATTTCTGATATTCTGAGATTGCATGGTGTGCCATTGTCTATAGTGTCAGACAGAGATTCAAGATTCACGTCACGATTTTGGAAGAAATTGCAAGATGCTCTGGGTACTAAATTGCATTTCAGCACTGCGTATCATCTGCAAACAGATGGTCAATCTGAGCGGATTATTCAGATACTTGAGGATATGTTAAGATGTTGCATTCTTGAGTTTAAAGGTACGTGGGAACAATATCTACCTTTGATTGAATTTTCTTATAATAATAGTTTTCAGTCGAGCATCAAAATGGCACCATATAAAGCTTTATATGGTTGCAAATGCCGTACACCTTTATATTGGTCAGAGCTCAGTGAAAATAAAATTTATGGGGTTGATTTGATAAAAGAAACTGAACAGAAAGTGAAAGTGATCCGAGATAGTTTGAAAGCAGCTTCTGACCATCAAAAATCATATGCAGATCTGAAAAGAAAAGACACTGAGTTAAAGATCGGTGACAAAGTGTTTCTGAAAGTATCTCCGTGAAAGAAAGTAATTCGGTTTGGTAAGTTGAGTCCGAGGTTCATTGGGCCGTATGAAATCATTGAACGAGTTGGGCCGGTTGCTTATAGATTGAGGCTACCATTTGAGTTAGAAAATATACATAATGTGTTTCATGTATCGATGCTTCGAAGGTACAGATCTGATCCTTCGCATGTAATTCCTTCATCTGAGATTGAAATTCGGTCTGATATGACTTACGAAGAAAAGCCGGTCCGAATCTTAGCTCAGAGGTTAAAGAGTTACGTAATAAGAAGATTTCGTTAGTTAAAGTGATGTGGCATCAGTGCCGATGCCACGTGGGAACCTGAAGATGCTATGAAACAAAAATATCCAAATCTGTTTAACGGTAAGATTTTCGGGGACGAAAATCTCTAAGGGGAGGAGAATTGTAACAGTCCGATTTTGACCCTAGTCAGAATAGTGGTGTCGGGACCACATATCCGAGTCAGAAAATATTTTAATATTATTTTTTCATGCCTATTATAAGTGAATTGATATATGTGAAAGTCTCGTGTAAAAATTTAATTGTTTGTGTGCCTAATTTGTAAAAATGACCTAATCGCGTAAAATATAAAAGTTGTGTGCTAGATGTTAAAGTGCCCATTTGAGTTCGCTTTCTAAAGTAAAGGTCCTTATGTGGTTATTTGACCATTGGAAGTTGGAATGGACAAAAAAGGCATGTGTTAGGTGAATGAATAATTTTATGACAAAGGGTAAAATTGTCATTTAATTTATTTAGTTAATATTAAATAAAACAAAGGCATCAAAATCAAGCCATTAGTGTTCATCTTTGCTAAAAATTAGAAAAGAAATAGGGTTTGGAAAGCTTTGTTCATTCGGCCATAATTGAAGCTTGATTTAAGGTTCGTTTTTGATCCATTTTTGATAATTTCTACGTTTTTGTGATCATTGTTTAGTATACTTCAAAGCCCATGCTTCAATTTCTGATTTTGGTGATAATTTTGAAATATGCCATGGATGAATTCATGAGTTTTGTGTTGTTAAATGTTGTATTGTGGAAGGTATGTTTTGGGTTGACATATGTTGTCTTTGAATTTTTGATGAAATGGAGTAAATTGGGCTAATTTGTAAAAATGTTATTTTGAGGGGCTAAAATGTGAAATAAATGAAATGTGTGGAATAGTATGAGTACTAGGAGAATTCGGCTAAGCTTGTGTAAATACAAATTATGTGTATTTTGTGATTTTGTGAAATAGTGACTAAAGTGTCGAAATATGAAAATTGCGAGGGCTAGTTTGCAAATTGCCTAAATATGTGTTTATGGATTGAATTGAATTATTTGGTGAATAAAAAGGATTAATTTTGAATACTTATAGATCAAGAAAAGAGGAGTTTGGATTTAGATCGAGGAAAATTGAAGATTATAGAATAAACGTTCGAGTCGACACCTTCGAGTACGAGGTAAGTTCGTACTTAAAATATGATGTTACGTAAGTTTTGATTCCTATCTTATACGTGGGTTGTATATAATTGATTTGGATAAAATGGTGATGAATAGGAAGCTTTGGCACTAAGTGTGCGATTTAAACTAGTTTTGGCACTAAGTGTGTGATTTAAGTAGCTTCGGCTACTTTAGGCACTAAGTGTGCGATACCAACTTAGTCTTGGTTATTTGAGATGGCACTAACTGTGAAAAAATATTTAGCTTCGGTTAATCTTATAGCACTAAGTGTGCGGATGTCTAAAATACAAATAACTTATGGAAAGTCTTATAACATTTAGCAAGAGGTAAGTACGAAAGTGAATACGTACCGAAAGATTCGGGTATGTATAATACCTAAGTGGTAGATGATGTTATGTATGTGAATCTCATTGAGTTGATATGGTTTATTGGATTGAAATTGTACAAATACTCATATGTTGTTATTTTACGTTCATATACCATTAATGATTTGAGTACGAGCTTACTAAGCTTTTGAAAGCTTACTTTGTGTGTGTGTTTGAATTGTTTTGTAGATATCTACTCTACCAAGCTCGAGGATCGTCAAGGATTGTCACCACACTATCGAATCTCATCTTGGTACTTTTGAAAATGTATATATTTGAAGTATGGCATATATAGGCTAGTAGTTGTGGAAGTATGATTTGTGATGTATATATTTAGCCAAGTGAATCGGCTAACTTGTGTTTGAACTTATAGTTGATAATGGTTTATGAATGATATGTGTTTTAGTATGAAAATTGGTTGATTGGATTGTACATATATGCTTGTTTTCATGCTTTTTGGTTGACTTAAAAAAGGGGATGGCATTTTTGGCTTAAACCAAGCCTGCATTGTGCCACACTGCCATAGCACACGGGCGTGTTTGTTGGCCGTGGGCTTAAGTCAGTAGCTAACTAAGTATCACACGGCCATAACACACGAGCGTGTCTATTGGCCGTGGGTAAAAGTCAGTATGTATGCCCTGTGTTGGAACGGATGGTTCACATGGGTGTGTCTAATGCTCGTGTGAGGCATACGGCCTGGTCACACCGGCGTGTGACCTCAACAAAATTGAGAAATTTTGCTAAGTTCAAATTTTTTTGAATGTGTTCAATTTAGTCCCGACCTATTCCTAATGCATGTTTATAGACTCATTGACCTAAAAAATGGACTTTATGTTGATGTTCGATTATGATGCTATGATGTTTGTGAAATGAATACAAAGTGTTTCGATATGTTCGGTAATGCCGCTTAACCTTAATCCGGTGATGGATACGGGTTAGGGGTGTTACAATGCTTCTAAACACTCCTAATCGAAATTAAAAGGCACATCTTTTTCTAGTAATTTAGTCAAAGGCTTAGCTATTTTAGAAAACTCTTTAATAAATCTTCTATAAAACCCAGCATGTCCTAAATAGCTTATAATAGCCTTAACTGAATTAGGGGGAGGTAGTTTTTCAATGGTTTCAATTTTTGATTTATCAACCTCAATCCCTCTTCTAGAAATTTTATGTCCTAACACAATACCTTCTTGAACCATAAAGTGACATTTTTCCTAGTTAAGCACAAGGTTTGTTTCCTCACATCTTATTAACACTCGTTTTAAAATTTTTAGGCAAAGATGGAAAGAGTTACCAAAAACTGAGAAGTCATCCATAAATACCTCCATGATGTCTTTTACGAGTTTGTCAAAAATGGCCATCATGCAGCGCTGAAAAGTAGTAGGAGCATTACATAATCCCAAAGGTATTCTATGATAAGCAAACGTACCGTATGGACATGTAAATGTCATCTTTTCTTGATCTTCAGGAGATATTGGGATTTGAAAATAGCCAAAGAGTTCGTCTAAAAAGCAGTAGTACATGTGCCCCGATAATCTTTCCAACATTTGGTCAATAAATGGAAGGGGGAAGTGATCTTTTCTCGTGGCATCATTTAGCTTCCTATAATCAATACAAACTCTCCAACCTGTGACTGTCCTTGTTGGGATTAATTCATTCTTCTCATTGGCTACCACAGTCATGCCTCCTTTCTTAGGAACAACCTGCACTAGACTTACCCAAGAACTGTCAGAAATAGGATAAATAATTCCAGCATCTAGGAGTTTAATTACCTCAGCTTTAGCAACTTCCTTCATGTTGGGGTTCAGTCGTCTTTGGCCTTGCATGCATGGCTTATATTCATCTTCCATTAAAATTTTGTGGGTGCAAAAAGAAGGGCTGGTCCCTTTAATGTCAGAAATTTTCCAAGCTATGGCCCTTTTATGCTCTCTTAAGACTTGGTGTAACTCCTCTTTCTCCTTGGGTTGCAAGTTAGACGCAATAATTACCGGTAATGCAGAGTTATTTCCAAGGAATGCATATTCCAAGTGATTCGGAAATTGTTTAAGTTCCAGTTTGGGAGGTTATTCAATAGATGATTTTTGCTTAGGTTCATCATCTACCTTAATACCCCCATATTCTACTGGTCTTGGGGAGGGTTCATTGGGATTTAGTTTGGTTCCTATCTCAGAATTATCATCCCCCTCCTCTCCTTGGGCAAGACACAGTTCCAACGTGTCCTTATGTATGATTTCTTGAAAAGAATCTTTAGTAGCATGATCAATTGAGTCAATAAAATAACATGAGTCATCCTGTTCTCTAGAAAATCTCATGGCATCATAAATTTTAAAGATAATCTCTTTGTCACCTACTCTAAGTACCAATTTACCATCGCCCACATCAATAATAGCCCTAGCAGTGGCTAAAAATGGACGACCTAAGATTAAAGGTACTTCAACGTCCTCATCCATGTCAAGCACAACGAAATCAACAGGGAATATAAATTTATCGACTTTTACAAGTACATCCTCTATAATTCCCCTAGGATATTTAACAAATCTATCAGCTAATTGAATACTTTTCCTAGTGGGTTTAGGTTCCCCAAGACGAAGTTGTTTAAACATTTTATAGGGCATCAAATTAATGCTAGTGCCTACATCAGCTAGTGCCTTATCAACATTCAAACTACCAATTAAGCAGGGAATAGTGAAACTTCCTGGATCTTTTAGTTTGGTTGGTAGTTTATTCTTGAGTATGGCTGAGCATTCCTCATTAAGCTCCACTGTAGATAGGTCTTCAAATTTCCTTTTGTTTATTAGAAGCTCCTTTAAAAATTTTGCATATGTAGGTATCTGTGAAATAGCTTCAACAAAAGGTAAGTTAATATGCAGTTGTTTGAAAAGTTCAAGAAATTTACCGAATTGTGCATCCATGCGGTCTTTCTTCAACTTTGATGGATATGGGATTGGTGGTTTATATTCCTTTGGCATTGGATTGTTTTCGGGTTTTACTTCCTCTCCTTCATTTCTGTTAGCTTCTTGTGGTAGCTTCTTTTAAGATTCAGCTAACGCTTTCCCACTCCTTAGTGTAACTGCTTCCACACGCTCTTTTGGATTGAGTTTGGCGTTACTAGGTAGACTTCCTGGTGATCTTTCTAAAATCAATTTAGTAAGCTGCCCTATTTGAATTTCGAGCCCTTAGATCGACGCTTGTTGATTCTTAAGTGCTGTTTTGGTATTCTGAAAATGAGTTTTTGACACCGAAATGAATTTTGTTAGCATCTCCTCAAGGTTCAGCTTTTTCTCTTGTTGGTAAGGTGGTTGTTGGAAGCCTGGAGGTGGTGGTCTCTGATTCCCTTGGCCTCCCCATGAGAAATTTGGGTGGTTCCTCCAACCTGCATTGTAAGTGTTACTATAAGGATTATTTTGAGATCGAGGATTATTACCCATATAATTTAATTGCTCATTTTCCATGTTGTAACCATAAGGTAGGTATTCTGAATTGCTCGTTCCTCTTTCACTTGCATTGCATTGCATTACTGGGTGAACATGTGAAGAACCAAGAAAACCATCAATTTTTCTATTCAAAAGTTCTACCTGATTAGAGAGCATGGTGACCAAATCGACGTTAAAAATGCCGGCTGCTTTCGTTGGCTTTGTCCTCATAACTTGCCACTGATAATTATTTAGTGACATCTTTTCTATAAATTCATAAGCATCCTCAGGTGTCTTATTATTGATAGTTCCACCAGTAGCTGTGTCAATCATCTGTCTAGTCGAAGGATTCAGGCCATTATGAAACGTTTGAACCTGCAGCCAGAGTGGTAACCCATAGCAAGGGCACCTTCTCAACAGATCCTTGTATCTCTCCCATGCATCGTAGAGTGTTTCTAAATCCATCTGCACAAAAGAAGAGATATCATTACGTAATTTAGCCATTTTAGCCGGCGAAAAATATTTTAATAAAAACTTTTCAGTCATTTGTTCCCAAGTAGTGATTGACCCTCGGGGTAACGAGTTCAACCACTGTTTATCTTTGTTTCTTAATAAAAAAGGGAATAATCTAAGGCAAATGGCATCATCAGAAACGCCATTAATTTTAAAAGTGTCACAAAGTTCCAGAAAATTTGCCAAGTGAGCGTTGGGATCCTCGTCCTGCAAACCATCAAACTGAACAAATTGCTGTATCATTTGAATTGTGTTAGGTTTCAGTTTAAAATTATTTGCAGCAACAACAAGCCTAACTATGCTTGATTCAGTTCTTGTTAAAGAAGGTTTAGCATAATCATACATAGTACGTGGAGCAGGATTCTGATTAGCAGCAATCGCAGAAGGTAGCGGATTTTCCTGATTTTCAGCCATCTCCTCGGTTGTGGTTGAAGTATCGTCCTCTTGCTCTTCCTCTGTGAATCTTAAGCTTCGCCTTATTTCTCTTCGATTTCTGCAAACTGTGCGATCGATCTCACTGTCGTAAAGTAATGGTCCTGACGAGTTTCTTCTGGTCATAAACTAGAAAAACCTGTCAGAAGAAAATAAACAAGAAATTAGAAAAGAAAATAAAAATTTAAATTGCAATAAAAGTAAAATGGCTAGGGTAATAAAAATTGAGTGTTCCTAATATCTTAGTTCCCTGATAACGGTGCCAAAAACTTGATACGTGATATTCGTGACAGGTTTTAAAAATTTATAATTAATCGTTCTTGAAACTAACTATTTTCACGATGAAGGCAAGTGTACCTATTGAACAGTAGTATAGCTTTAGCAAGACCGGATTGTCGAACTCAAAGGAACCAAGAGTACTAGTAATTACTTTCTTTTTATTATCTAGCCTAAAAATTAAGGGATTTATTTATCTAAACTAATTAACTAAACTAAGGGTGCACAGAGAGAAAATTGGGGAAAAGCTTTTGGGAAAACTCGATTGATGAAGACAATACCCAAGGAAAAATCCACCTAGACTTCACTTGTTATTTGACTCTGAATCAGACGATTTATTCATTTGACTTAATCCGTAGAAATCCCTAAGTTATATTATTATCCCTCTCGAGACTAATAACGTCTAACCCTAGGTTGATTAATTGAAATCTCTTTCTAATTAACACCCTAGTGTTGCATTAACTCGATCTATAGACTCCCTTATTAGGTTTCACCCTAATCCGGCAAAACCTTGTCACCCTATCTCTAGGCGTGCAATCAACTCCGCTTAATTACGACAAATTTACTCTTAGACAGGGACTTTTGCTCCTCTAAATAAGCGCATTCACTTGAATCAATATCCGGAAATATTAAAACAAGAATTAAGAACACATAATTAAGAACAAGTCAAATATTTATCATACAATTCAAATAATAATAACAAGATCCGTCTTAGGTTTGATTCCCTTTAGGTAATTAGGGGTTTTAGTTCATAATTATGAAAGAAAACATCTCAAAAGAATGAAGATAACAAAACATAAAGAAAACCTAAAACTCTAAAGGAAATTGAAGGGATATCTTCAGTCTTGACGATGAATCCGGCTTCTGAGATGGATCAATCGGCTTTCCTTGAGTAATTCCTTGCCCCCTACTCCATGTGTGCCTTTTCTAGTGTCTCTTCAGGTATTTAAATAGGCTTTAGAATGCCTAAGAGCCCCCAAAAGTGGCGTTTTCCGATTAGGACTATACTTGGGTCCGACAGGGACACGCCCGTGTGACACGCCCGTGTGCGATTGCTTCAGACCGTGGTAAAGGCTGTTAAATAGGCACGGGCGTGTGGTCTACCCGTGTAACTCGTGCTTCGATTCTGTCAAATGGACACGGCCGTGTGGACTACCCGTGTGAGGAAGTCCAAGCCGTGTTGATTTCTCATGTTGGTCCACTTTCTCTGTTTTCGGCCCGTTTCTCGTTCTTTTTATTCTCCTATGCTCACCTAAGTATAAAACATGAAATTAAAGGATTAGGAGCATCGATTTCACCAAATCTAAGGAGAAATCATCCAAAAATATGCTAAGCATGAGGTAAAAATATGTATAAATTATGGTTTATCAAATAACATAATAGCATTTAAATCAACTACATTAAAATGCTATTTAAACATACAAACTTACCTCGATCACAAAAAACGACAAAATATGATAGACTAATCTGATACATTATCTTTCCCTCGATCTAGATCTGTACGAGGCTTAACTTGATCTAAATAATAAAATTCAATCCATTCAATATTCATTCTATTCAATTTAGTCCAAAATACATACTTTCGTAAATTTACACTTTAACCCTTAATATTTTAACTTCTTTACAATTTAGTCCTTAAGCTCGTAAATTGAAATTCATTTCATCCACATAATAAGCTAGCCGAATTCACTATAATCCCATGGAAACTCATACAAATCATTATTTCACAATTTCACCATGAATTTTACACATTTTACAAATAAATCCCTAATTGAAATTTTCAACAAAAATCACTTTGCAAAAGTTGTTTATATAACATCAAAGATTCATTTCCCCCCATCAAACATCAAAAATAGCATGAACATATTCATGGAGAAACCTTAACCTTTTAACAGTTTTGTAAATTAGTCCCTAGGCTAGCTAGATTAAGCTACAACGGCTTCAAAAACATAGAAATCATTAAAAATAGGATGAAAATTCACTTACATGCACAAGGAAGACTTGGATGAACCTTCAAGTACTCTCCAATAGTGTTTTTCACCCTAATTTTTGGTGGAAGATGGACAAAACAAAGATGATAGCTTTTGGCTAAAATATTTTTACTTAACAAATTATTAAATTACTTTTTTAACCTTTGTTTAATACTTAAAAATTCACCCATTTCATGTCCATCCTTGTCCACTATTTAACTTAATGGTCTAATTACCATATAAATCCCTTAACCATTTAATTTCATAGCCATTTGGTACTTTTAACTTATAAAACTCTAATTTTGCTTCTTTTATGATTTAGTACTTTTCACCAAATTAAACATGCAAATGATAAAATTTCTTAACAAAATTTTTATACGACCTTGATAACATTCCGTAGACACTAAAATAATAATAAAATAAATATTCTTACATCAAATTTGTGGTCTTGAAACCACTGTTCTAATTTCACTAAAAATGGGTTGTTACAATGATGCTTTTGTGATATGTTATGGTTGTGGCATTGTGGTGTTTAATCAATGTTTTAAGTTGATAAAGTGTGTATTTGTGTTTGCCATTAATGATAGGTGTTGATCTAAGCATATAAAAGTCATGTTTTGGATCACACGGTTGACCATACGGTCGTGTGTCATACACAGGTTAGTGACACGATTATATGCCGCTTGTATTTAGGAATTATTAAGTTGACACGATTTTAGATTGTTACATGGGCTAGCCACAAACCCGTGTGAATACTGAAATTTTGGTATGCTATTATGTTACACAGTCATAGTTGGTTACACTGCCCATTCACATAATCGTGTGACATTTGTTTTATTTTTGCACTTTGATCCACAAGGTCTCAGCTTGTCACACGGCCATGTGACCCTTGTTTTTCACTTTTGCCTCTTTTTTTGTAAAATGTTTCAATTCCGTCATTGAATGATTTCGAGTTGATTTTAGAGCTTTCATAAGATTGATTTAAGCTCGACCTTTTGGCAAAGACTGATTTGTATGAATGTATGAGATTTAAAGATTGTTTTAATCAAATTTTTTATTTAAAATCTCATGTTCATGTTCTGCTAAAAATTGTAGCATCCCATAACTCAATTTCAGCGACAGGGAACGGGTGAGGGGTGTTACACAAAAATAATAGAAAATCAATTCATTCTCAATTATTCGACATGACGAGGCTTCGATGCCACTTATTAGAACCGTAAAAATCTGATATAAAACTTAATAAACTAGGATATATTATGTCATATCATCAAGAATAAAAAATTATATACAAAAGCATGCCTAAATCCATTGATATGTTGAAATCTTCAAGTCTTATGGTTTTGATATTTCAAATTAACATACAAGTAATTTAGAGGAGGTAACTCTCTCTTTTCTACAAATGGGATGTATAAAAAGTTACGTATCTATAATATATAACTTTTGCCCATTAATTTGAATTCTTAATCAACCCATCATCAATGAAACCCAACAAACCTTAACCATATTATATCACCTCCAATTTGAGCTAACATTTTATGATAGTAAATAATAAGTAATTATTCTTATTATATATATGTGACATCCATATTATCCGAAATAGTATAATGATGGTTACATGTACACACATGTTACGTATTTTAGTAAGGAGAGTACTACATACACACTTAAGCGTAAGTGCATTATTTGTTCAACGAGGAGAGAAAGAGCAAGCACTTGTCTTCTAGAGAAAGCTTAAGAAGTGAACTTCTTAGCAGTATCCATATCTGAGCCTTGAATACTCTCTAGGGCATCCAAATAGTTGAGCAAACTCAAGAATCTTGTCAATCTTTCGAAGTATAGCTCCATAGTCTTCCCAACCTGGAATGTTGTTCCCAAAGTTTTCTCCACAACCTTTTCAATATGAAATTTGTTCCTAATATTAACTCCACAACCTTCCCATTATGGAGGGTTTTTTTCAATGATAACTCCACAATCTTTGCTTAGTTGTATATCTTTTCAATTATTCTTTAAGTAACTCATAGTACTGCATGCCAAGGAGCATTTCATGTTAAAGACTGCTTAATCAAATAGTGTTGTTATGTAGGAATGATCCTACAAGGAATGATATTTTCTAACACTACTATTGACAGAAGCGCGAATAAAAAAAATGGCTAGAACTTATCAGTGGTGGAGCATAATGGAGACCTAGGGGGCCATGGCCCCCCCTAAAATGGTAAATCTTTAATTTAGGCCCTTCATAATTTACAAAATTTTAAATTAGTAATGTTAAAATTGTGCTTTGGCCCCCCAAAATGATAAAAATTTGATTTAACCTTTTAAAAATTATAAAGATATAGGTTATTAAAATGATGAAATTTCATTTTTACTATCGTAAAAATATACAATTTAATTCCGCCCCTCAAAAAAATTTTCAAGCTCCAATAGTGAAACTTCTAATACCTTATATATAAATTTTAACAATTTCCATAATTCATCTTTGTGAATTTTTTTTCCAAACATGTATATCATCTGGTAAAAATTGCTTATCTTTTTTTATAGAAAACTCAAAATTTTATTTTGCTAAAAAAAATTTATTTTGTTAATCTTGTTAGAAAGTAAGCTCTAAAATATTTCCAATCATATGAGATTTGATAGGTTAATTCAAATTATTTATTTGATTCACAACTCTAGACTATACTTTTCCTTTAAAATAGAATTTATCATCTTGTTATTATATATTCATACAATTTAAAATTCTTCATCTATCAACCCTTAAATTCAATAAAGAATCATTCTTATTATTACCCCTTAATCGGTGATAGGACAAATCCAATAACTTTACCCAATCAATAAAGCACAATCATTAAAATTTCTATAATTTTTTTTATGTTCTATCATAAATAATTTTTACCCAAATTCTCCTAATTTATCAAAATAATTGCATTGAAAATAAGAAAAAAAGGTTTTTTTTTTATCTTACCTTATGTTTGGATTGAGATAGAATGAAGAAAGGAAAGTAAAACAAGGGAAAAAAATATCCTTTCTCTTATTTGGATAGAGTTTTTAAGGGAAAGCTAAGGAAGTTGAGTATCTCTTACATTTCCCTCAAAATACTTCATTTATATTTACTCCAAATTGGAGGGCAAGTTAGGAAAAGGAAAGTAGATAATTTTTAAGATATAAATTATTTTTTACACATCATTTTATGTAAATATTTATAAAAAAATTATATTTGAAAAATGTTATGAATTCTATTAAGTGAAAGTTCATTATAATCAACCTTTCACTTTCCTATTTATATATTAGAAAATGAGGAGTCTAATCTCCCTATATATATAGGAGTATACTACTTGTATTGATGATGAAAAAGAAGAGAAATGCAATAGAAATCCCCCTTATTCTCATCTATTATTATTATGTTCTTTAAATTATTATATAACACATTACCTGCACGAACTTGCTTGATAGTATTCAATATTTCGTTGGAGAACAAGTAATCTAGACATATAACGTCCTTGTTGAAGAAACAATCTTAAGATATGTGATTTTCTATGTGTGCTTGAAAGATTTTGAGATTTCAGTATTCTTAATGAAAAAAATTAAAAATGATGCTCAATTTTTTTATTTTTTATTTTTTATTTTTGCATTTAAGTATGAATTTATGTTTTATATATTCCATGGTATGCTTATTTATGATCTAGGACTCTGAATAAGATTGAAGTATCAACAATATTTTTGCTTAAATATGTATATCTTTCATAACATATGTCATCGATACGTTACCTATTAGATTATTTCTAACAGAGCTATACATGATTTGTGAGTATAAACGAATTTGAATTTTTATATAGACAAAGAAAAAACCATTATTTTTGTCCAACATTATCTACATGTAAGATTAAAAGTGGAATATCTAATTGCAAAAGATACTCTTCACTCTTGAATTGCATAATAATTTGAAAAAAATAATATAACCATTAGAAAATGATAATTCTTTCTAAAGCTTGATATGATTGAAATATTTTATGTGCTCCTGTAGCAACAATATCGTGAAAAAAAGGCTTTAAAGAGTATTTTAAAATGATCTCATGCCTTCTAGTGAAAAAAGTCACATTCCCTAAGTGAATATAACAATACATAATAATTATGAAAAATCAAAATATAGAGATTGTGGTTGTTGCTGTAATTGAGAATGTGGTTGGAGACGTACTAATAATTGTTATCATAGTGGTTATAATAGTGGTACTTCTACCCACTAGAAAAAGAATAATAAGGAAAAAACAAGAAAATGGTGGATAAAATATCTGAAGGTTATTGAAAATTCATGCTACCAATATGGTATGAAAATGCGTTGGTCACGTACTTGTCGAATGTTTAAGTATCTAGTAAAACTTTATCAAAGCATCCATTAAGAAAAAGGGAAACAATATTGAGACAAATTTTTTTATCCTAAAAATGATAAAATGGAGGATAATTTTTCGGCAAAAGATGAAAATTTTCAATATGATGCTAAAGCTCACCATGCATATAAGGATGATTAATATATTCTTAGTTTGTGTCAAAATTTTGTTGGGATCCAAGCATTGAAATTTAATTGCTTGATTTAAGAGTCATTAGAATCAATGTCTTTAGAATCAATGTCTCCTTGATATTTTCTTGGGGATGATCTCTTTCTCTTCATTACAAAAGGATGTTTATAATCACTACTTCTCATCCATGGTAACCTAAGTCCATCTAATCAACTTATTTTGAAATTTAATTTGATTTCTATTAAAAAATCAATTTATATAATTATTTATTTGTAAATCTATGAATTTAAAAAAAATTTCACGCATTTAGATAGGATTTTTATGTGGAGATAAATGCTTTTATTTTTTTTATTGGTTCATTTTTAATAGAATTGATTGGTTTAATTTTAATTTTGATTAAGATATATGATTATTGCAAAATGAGAGTAAAATTACTTACTTGTCATGAACTTTGAGATATCCACCCTGTCTGGATAGTTTCATGATTGAGGTGGAAGTTAGAAAATGTTTATGTTTAAACATTTATAGTTGTAAAAGTTAATTTAATCTGACCTTATAATATTTTGTATTTTTTTGTTTATGGTATATATAAAATATATATTATCTAACCATAGTGATTTATTAATAACATGAATTTATTATTTATTATGTTTAATATATGTTTTATTTATATTTATTCATTTTATTTTTATATGAATAAATAAAGTTTTTGAAGATCAGAAATTTCTATCATTCATGTTGAAAAGAAATGAAAAAGTGTCTATTATTTTAAAATAAATTAAGCCTTCATTAAGGTTATATAATTAAATGATTACATGCTCCTTAAGAGCTAATATTCCATCAAACTATAAAAAGCTCTTTAGGAGCTAATGTTTTACCTCCTTGTGATGCAAAATTTTGTAAAACATAATATTATTTTTCAGATAAAGAAGATATATATTGAAGGAAATCTTTATGTGTTTTACATTAAAACCATGGATAGAAATGACATGAGATACTTATGTTTTTGTATTATAAATATTCTCTGAATGAATACATTACACGAATATGATTGACATACGAGATAGTGAAAAGAAGTTCATAGTGTTTGTATGACTGGTTAGACTATCCCGAGTCAATGATGATGGGACATAATTTGATGAAAATTTATATGATTTTATTAAAGAATTACAAATTATATTTTAATAATTGTCATCAATACTAGTTTTTTGAAGAAAATATTGAACTAACACCAGCTAAAGTTAGAGGCCGTTTGCAATTTTAGATGATAACCAAATAATATATGAGCTCATGTATCACATGTGTGCAATCCGAAGTTCGCGATATTATTTCTTGAAATAATTTGATTGTACACAATCTCTATAGTATGCAATTTATGCTAACAACGTAGGTGTATTATATCCCCAGCTTAATTTTTGTAGTTTTAACTGGGATAATATTAAGTTGTCTGTGCCTAGATATGTTATACTTAATGGTTAGCAAAATTATGCCTCATTTAATTGATTAACCATTAATATAAGAATAGATTTACAATAAGCATGTAATTTTATTTGCATCAAGTCAACATGTAAGAAATATTTGTCTCATGAGAAATGACTTTCATTTATAAGCTAATAGGTTTCATCTAAGAATATTTGGATATACAATATCTATTTTATATTCCACCATAACGCACTAAGATAGATCACCAAATATGAAGTTGATAAAATTTAGAATTTTCATTAGATGTGAAAAAGTTGAAGGAGATATATTTATAATTTTGAAGAAGTATTGTCATGTTACAAATTGTCTTAGAATTAAGGGGAGACAAATTGGTTAAATAATTATGTTATCATTTTTTTTTTGTGATCCTCATTAATATTATGTGCACAAAGTTTGAAGGATAAAATTATTTGCCAAGCATGTTTAGTGATGACATTTAGAGATTGCATATACTAGTTGATATATATACCAACTAAAATGCTTCAAATAATTACATTTCCCGGAAGGACAATGTGGTAAAAATAACTCTTAAGTATGCTAGAAGCATGGTAAACCAGTCGATTCCCTAAAATGAAAATTTCTTGAAAGAAAGGAAAAAGAAATGAAGATGGTCACATACTAAAGGAGGCGGGTACTCATGAAATGACCCAGTACATAATTTGTAACACCCAAACCCAGCCTAGACATTACAGCCGAATCCGACAATGTCACATGAGAGTGTTTTTGGAAAACCGTTTCAGTACATAAAAATCGTACCAATTATTATCTTTTACTTAGTTCAGAAGAACTGTAAATTTATTAATTTTCTCGAAAACATTTCTTAATACACGGAAGCTTTAAAATCCAATTAACTCTTGGTACAAGTTTACTTACGAAAACCTTAGTTGATTTTAGAAAAAAACATGCTTAGCAGTTGCAGTTTATATTCCAAAATCACAGTTCAAAAACCCAAATTAAAACCAAAAGTCCAGGTCCATATTTACAACAAATATCCCCAAAATAATAAAATAACGTGGTAAACGTATAAAACATAAAACTCATGAGTAGGTGGCCGTGGTCACTGTCGAGTCCTCCGCTGCACCGATTTGTCTACTGCTAGGGATTACTTGAACAGATTAAACAAATAAAGGGTGAGTTTTCGCAAACTCAGTGTGTACATCCTCACAGTTCAACATGTGTACAGTCAGATAATAGAATACGTTCGCAAGTCGGGCCTGAACCCTTTACAAAATTGGTATGGGCCTTAGCCCACTCAAAACAGAATAAGACACATACTAAGGGCCTTAGCCTATCTCAGATAAAGTATGCATAACAGATTAGAAAAATAAAAACATGCCCACCAACCCTACACACCAACTCCGTCCAACCCAACACACCATGTGGGGATAAAATCACCCACCCATCCCTACACACCAAATATGGGGATAAAATTGACTCATCCAATCCTACACACCATAGAGTACCGTAATGCGGCACATGTCATAAATATGCAGCTTAGCTGCCAGTTAATATCGGCTTTAAAGGCCTTTCAGATCTTCCTTCAACTTCATCAAACCCACCTCAATACAATGCCTCATACAAGAATGGCATGCTATAATGCAGATTAATTGATTATATACATGCTAAGTGAAAGATGGTAGTACATACATCGTAATATCATATCACAAAATCAAGGGTCTAAGTAAGGCTTACCGACCCTACGATAGGTCACAGTCGACTTGGGCGACTCGTGCAATCTTACGGAACATTTCAAAAAAAGAGGCTCACACGCCCTGTGGGCTCACATGGCCCAAATTGGCCTTGGTTGTGTGGTTCACCCGTGTGGGCCCACACAGCCCAATTGGTTAAGCCCATGTCTCACACACGGCCTCACCAGCCATCACAGGGTCGTGTCCATCGCGCCCGTGTCATGCGCGCACGGCCAGGTTCATTGAGCACACGGTCGTGTATCACCACACGGCCTCCACACGAGCAATCCACACGTCTGTGTGGCGTCGACAGTTTACTTTTTGGCTTTCACTAAATCTCATTTTCTGTGCAATCAGAGTACACACCTGGTATCGATTTGAAGCTAAGACAACCCTGAACACTCCAAAAGCTATTATTGATCGATAAATATCAGATTAAACACTTGATACGAATTAAATCCGAATTGAAACGGAGAACCCCCAAAAATGAAAAATTGACTTACCGCATCAAAACGATCACCACCTCGAATCAACTCGACGAAACGCTGATTCTAACCTCCTAAATGACTCCTAAACAATAGTCACAACATCCTTTTAGACACTTACTCAAAGTAACATTCGAATTTAGTGCAACGAGAACTTACCATAGACGCCCCCAATAGTGATAAACAAAGCGATTGAAAGGAAGTAAGAAAAGGTAGCCGAAGTAGGAGAGAAAATAAGGGAATTTTAGCAGCAAAATGAGAGGAAGAAGAGAAGGGGTAGTCGAAATTTTCCAAAAAGAGAACAGAATGCCAGCCAAAAACGATAACCCCCTAATCCCCATCCCTTAATTCTCTCCACTAACCCCTCAACTCAGACTTTCGGTAAAACACAAACTCTTAGCCGAAATTTACAGCAAAATAATCCCCTTGCCACTGTAGAGATTAAAACTCAAGACCTCCAACTTAACAACACACCCCTTAACCACCAGACCAACAGGCCTATTCTAACATAATTCACAAACAATAAAATATAAGTCTAAAGAACCAAGTCCAGGCTTTATTTAGTAAAATACCAAAATCTTCCCAAGTTGTGGCTTGAACTTGGGACCTCACACACACACCTATAACACTTAACCACTGAAGCAAATACACAATTGTGTAATGTTTACTCAAAACATAAATTAAAAACTTGAGGCGTTACATAATTTTTGATAAAATCGCAGAAAATTTTTAGGTCCCTGAAATTATGAATATAATGGTATATCCCAATCAGTTATGTCATAACTAAATGAAGTTAACAAAAGGAAATTGTTGTCGATAACGATAATATACATAAAACACTTACATATTATGGAAAAGTGAGGATCTTGAATGAAAATATATTTAAAATCATTGATATGGGAACAACTCATAAAATAAAATAAAAAGAGACACTTCTATTATAACTTATGAAATGTATCTCGTACTTGAATTCCAAACACCTAGAAGGTATAAAGCTAAGGGGAGTACATGTTAGCATAATAGCAAGTCATAATATATAAAATTGACTTGTAACAAGAATGTTCGCAAGACACTTGGTTTTGGTTGAGAAAAATGATTAATTTGTGGTGAATGCAAACACCAAACAAAGTTATTTATTTACGTTTAGTGAATTTGTATTCAGTTGATATAAATTATTTGATAATATTGATGCTTGAAGCATAAAACTCGAGTTTCATGAGAAATTATTAAATGTGAATATGGTTTTGTTTAGGAGTTTTTATTAATTAATGTGTTTATACATATAGGTTATTATCATCATTGTTGATATTAATGTATCAAATATCATTTTTCCTAAAGAATTTCCAAGAGAAATAATTATTCGATAGATAAATTTTATAATGAAAGTATATCTAAAAATGAAAATTTGTCTCAGCGTGAAGATCAAGTATTCAATAAGGACAAATTCTTACATAATGATATTATAAAGAATTGCTATTGAATATCCAATAGTCTTTATATAATCAAAATTAATCAGACTAATTTTTCATGTAGATTGGAGATATTGAAAATGAATATAAATGATCAAACAATAGTGTTATAAAACGATGGTCCTAAAGTATCATTTCTTTGTGTGCCCAATGCACTCATTGTATTAGTAATAGTGAATGATACAATAAATCATGCTTTATAAAGTTGTTGGCGACATCTAAAGTATGAGAATGCAATTGAATTTTATTGCTATATTGATATGCATCAACACAATTTGTTGTATATGTTGATGATTTATTATTGATAAATAATATTGAATGACTCAATATTAAGTTACAAAATGATGTTCAAATAAGGGGAGCAAAATATGCACTGTTGTAACACCTCTCACCCAATGCAAAGAATAATCGAGAAATTCAATTAGGCACTCCCTACCATTACATTTGAGAAGTTAATTTTCAGTATTGAATTGCATCGTTTCAAAGATCTTAAGTGATGTTTACATGAGGGGGAATAAATTCGAACTATATTTTTCTTTTAAGATTGTGGCATATTGTGTATTAAAGAATTATGTATTCTTTTTTCCTTCACTAGGTTTTTGTCCGACAAGGTTTTTCTTAGTAAAGTTTTTAATGAGACATATCCTTTATAAAAATGAACATCTAAGGGAGTGTTATGAATGCTATTAAGTGAATGTTCATTGTAATCAACCTTTCACCTTTCATCTTCCTTAACTCTTCACCTTTCATTTTCTTGTAACCCCTTTTCTATTTATATATTAGAAAAAGAGGAGCCCCCTCTCTCTCTCTCTATATATATATATATAAATATACTACTTGTAATGATGATGAAAAAGGAGAGAAATACAATAGAAATTCCCTTATTCTTATCTATTATTATTGTGTTATTTACATTCTTATTATTTTATAACAAAATAATTATTATTAATAATTTTCTTTCATTTCCGTCGTTTAGCTAAACAAATTGGGTTAAGTACAATTCACTTTCCTTTCATTTATTAATGTCAATTATACAAATAAATAAATAAATAATATTTTATTTTCCTCTACTTCCTTGCTTTCTCTCTCAAGTTTTCTTTTCTCTTTTTTTGCTTCAAGTGAAATTAATATTTTTTCTAGTGATTTTTTCGCTTGTCTTTTCTTTTAGAATAGTAAAATAAAAAAGGTACATTTTATTTATTTATTTATTATTTTTAAAATAATTAATTAAATACAAAAGATGAATTCTTAAGCTCGTTTAATGTATTAAATAATTAGTCTTTCATTAAAACTCATATATTTGATAAAAAGAATTTTAAAAATAATATTAAGTAGATTTCATTGAGCTAGAAAATACCTATACAAATCAATATGTTAAAAGTATGTGTTGAATCGTATTGGCCCAACTCAAAGTCCAATCCTTGACAATCCCTTAAAATGGGAAAATACAACAAACTCCAACGGTTTTGAAACAAGAGATTCCTACAGTTTTGGAGGTTAATTGCAAAGTGGAGGAATTGCTCTGTTTTTTCGGGGCGCCTACCATCTGTTTGATCAAAGATCGAGAATACAACAAATAAATGGCGACCAAAGTTCAAAAAAATGGAACTCTCACTCGTTCAATTTTCTCCATTTCCAAACATTCCTGCCTTACACACAAACCTTTATTTGTTTGTTTGCTTTATTTCTTGGGTTTGTGTGTAAATTTTGTTACTCTCCATTTTCGTTCAATTCGAAGTTTTTCTCAGGTACCCTTGAGTTCAATTTGCTTCTACTTCGTTTTTTTTTGGGTTTTTTTTTGGTGCGTGTGTGTGTTAATTTGAATGTGACATAATTTTTAGTTGATCTCTGGGTCTTTTTTTATGTCATATAATCTGAACTGGGTGACATTTCCAATTAGTTAACTTTCATTTCTTTAATCACTGCAGTTAATTTACTTAACATGTTTGTTTGTTCATATTAATCGAACAATTGCGTGTTTTTTCAGATACCATTTGTTGAAGAATCAACAGCTTATAGATCCCTGAAAAGACAAGTTTACACTTGACAAAATGTTTGGGTTTATGAAACCAAAGCAGAAAGGGGACTCACCAGCTGAGTCAGACACAATGACACCTGCTCGAAGGACTACTTCTGAGCCGGCAATGTTGGTCCCAGAGTCAATCGAAGATGACAATGGGGGAAGAAAAAAGCAAAGCTCAGCATCCACTAGGGCATCACCAGCAAGAAACAATAGAGACAAATACAAGGACGATTTCCGTGACTCCGGCGGACTAGAAAACCAGACCATGGAAGACCTTGAGGGGTATGCTGTCTACAAGGCCGAGGAGACAACAAGTACTGTCAACAACTGCTTGAAGATTGCTGAGAACATCAGATCGGATGCTACAAAGACTCTTGATACTTTGCATGCACAAGGAGAGCAAATTGAAAGGACCCACCAAATGGCTGTTAATATTGACAAGGATTTGAATAAGGTAACTCTTCTGTTTACCCCGTTTTTTGCTTGGTAATTTGTGTATTTGACATGATGAAGGAACTATGTATCATCTGTTCATAATAGGGCTTTTTTAAGTTAATGTGATTATTTGAGACTCACAAGTAGAATTGCTATGGCTTAAAGCTTGTCCTTACAAGGAAAGTGTAAAATTTTGATGCTTATAAGCTATCTACAAGGTTGGCTTTAGGTAAACATGTTTGTTACAGGTGGATCATTTAGACATATTTCCATGTTTCTGGTCTTTTGGATCATGTAATGTTATTTAGTTTTCTTTTATTGAAAGGCAACCCACTACTAGAAAACTTTTTTCTTATTATTTTTGTATGATAAATTCCTTTAAACTGGACTTTGTTTTGCTAATATCAGGGTGAGAAGCTTTTAAATAATCTAGGGGGCATGTTTTCTATGCCCTGGAAACCGAAGAAGACCAAAGAGATTACCGGGCCTGTGATCACTTCAGGTTTTCTTCTGATACAATTTCTTGCCTCCTCTCTCAGTGCATTCAGTATCCAAGTTTTAACTGAAATATGCATTAAGGCTTGTTCATTGCATTGGTTTGGCAGATGATAACAAGAAAAGCAAAGCCGCCACAAAGGAGCAGAGAGAGAAGTTGGGTGTGGCTCCTGTACCTAAGTCTAAGGCCGGAAGTAAGACACCTACTCCGGAGCCAACCGATGCCATACAGAAAGTTGAGGTTAGTATCATGATTTGCATACAAATTTTAGTAAAATTTGACGATTGTGCTAAGATTAATTGGTTGTCTGACTCCAGCTTGAGAAGCAAAAGCAAGATAATGGACTTTCAGATTTAAGTGATATCTTGGGTGATCTAAAGGGCATGGCTCTTGATATGGGAAGTGAACTTGATAGGTCTGTTATTTTGCTTTTATCATTATCAGCTTTATACTACTTGAAAATCTGCATTTCTTATGACCCTTTTCTTGATGGGATTTCCTCTTAGTCTCTTTTTAAGTTTTCTTTTGAGGAATTTCAAATCAACAAAAGTCTTTTGCCATTGAATCAGTGTTGGTTTCATGCTTGTGGTTCTTTAGTATTGATTACATGCATGCCTTGTCTTATATTATTTTTCCATGATTTGCTGGTTGCAGACAAAACAAAGCTCTTGATCATCTGGGTGAAGATATTGATGAACTGAATTCTCGAGTGAAAGGTGCCAATCAACGTGCACGTCATTTGCTTAAGTAAAAAAAGTTGCAGAGCTTACCAAATTTACTTTCACATACCTGTATTTTAACAAGTTTTAACAAATTTTTTTTGTTCTCTATATTTGGTTTTCTATCCTACCCAACATTTGTCATTACTGATATACTCGTTTTACGTGGAATATAACAAAGTTTTTGCCTATAATCTTTATCATTGGTTCGGTTGTATTTCACTACAAGACATGAATGCATAACTTGTAATTCTAATTGAACTCACATACCCTTGACTCTAATCCTAATCTATTATCGGGTGCAAACGACATCTATGTTTACTCATACTCTTCATTTCTTAAGACATACATTAAAAGATGATTCCCTAAATATATGGAATACACGTATCAAACCCATATTCCTATATCCAGTTTTCACCCGACTCGATTAACATTTTGAAAGTAACAAGGTTGGCTGAATTCTCAGACATGGACTTGCAGTAACAATGAAACTGCATTAAAATGGCATGGTTGGTCCACGGTGAGGTATACATAATTTTTTTTTTTTTTTGTAAAATTTGTGCCTCGTTACAATATGCATAAAATTTGCATATTAATTCATACGGGACGGAAATTTCATACATTTTCACATGAAATAAAATGTGTCAAAGAGACTGCTTTGTTAATTCACAAGCTATTTAGAGTCGGCAAAACATGTTTGAATCGAAAAATTCATCCATATCGATCTGAACAAATCTGAGAAAGTTTGAGCACATAATTGATTAAAGCTTGAGAAAATTCAAGCCAGACAAAACACGTGCCTCAAAAGGCTTGAGTTTGTAAGAATTTGAGTCCAAGACCAATTTGGCCGAACCCAAAATAAATCCGAACAAAAGCTCAAAAAAGCCCAAATTCATAACTAAACAGTCATATCAAACCTTTATAATTAATATAATTATATGATATTACTTAAGATAAAAATCAAAGATCAATAAATGATTATTATTTATTTTATGAAAATTTATTCATAAGCATTACAAATTCATATTAAAATTTTATTGATAGAAAAAAAGTAATTAATAATAAATTTTTATGTTCAATTATAAAGTGAAAAATGGTAGAAATTAAAATAACGTATCAAAAAATTTATCAAATTGTATTTATTTATCACATTGCCAAAAATTCTAAAAAAAAATTAATATTGAAATTTTAAATTTCAAAACATAAAAATCAATTAAATAAATTGTTGAATTTTTTCTCTAATAATGTTAATTGATTTGTTACTATAATATTAAAATTAATTAAATTAATCTCTTTCTAAATTTTAAAATTTTATTTAATGTTTCTAGATTGTTCTTAATAAAATCAACTCCATGACTCATATTTAATACTTGTTTGTGAAACTTAAAGTGCTTTTGATTATATAATCTTGAATCTTTCATAATAAACTAAAAGTAAAGAAAAATCATTACAATTAATTAAATTAATTACTTGTTTTTCTTTTGGGTAAAGAAGTTATGAAAAAATTTTGAGTTTTGTTTGATATGGAATATAACATTAATTAATTTTATTTAATTGTAAGGATTTTATTTGCTTTTAGTTTAGTATGAAAGACACAAGATAATATAATTATAAAAAAAAAATTGGGTTTCATGCATAATTATTAAAAATGATTTATTTGAGTTGATTTTAATTTGAAAACTTAAAATAAAATTTTAAGATTTAAAAGAAACTAAATTAATTAATTTAATTAATTTCAATATTATAGTAACAAATCAGCTGTCAAAAGGTAAAAAAAATTCAATAACTTATTTAATTGATTTTGATGTTTTAAAATTTAAAATTTCAACATTGAAAAAAAAATTTTAGAACTTTTGGCAAGGGGGTAAACAAGTACTTTTTAACAATTTTTAAAGCATTATTTTAGTTTTTACTATTTTTTCACGTCAATCCTTAATGTCTTTTTTACCCCAATCAATATTACAAAGAAGAATTTTTTTTGGGTGACCAAAATAAAATCAACCTAGAGGATAGATGGCCAAAATGAAAGTGTGAACATCGTGTGGCTTGTACAAGTTAACTATCATTAGAGATTTAACAATAGGAGGACTAAAATGTAAGCGACCTAAACGTTGAGTGACAAAATTGCAAGGGTTTCATTTTGGGTGACCAAAATAAAAACGCCTTAAAAGTTGGGTTATCAACTAGGTAGTTTACCCTAATAAATATATATAATTAATGAACTCCCGTGATCGGCTTGGTAGGCTTTTATTTGGACAACTCCCTTTAGGAGTTTTTTTTTTTGGTAGGTAAAATAAACAAATAAAACTAACTACATAATGTTCCTCTATGTAAGACTATCACTCAAATAGGCAGTAGGAAAAAAGTGCGAACACCTCCCTTAGAATCTCCTCAAATGCCTTCAATCCTTGGTTTGTTCTCAAAGCCATTTTGGCCAAGCAATCAACAATTTTGTTGCATTCTCTATGAATATACTAAATGACCCAAGATCTTACGTTCAGCAACATGTGTTGAATACGTTTAAAGAGGGCAGAGTTCGAACTTGTCTGAGAAAAATCCTGAATAGCTTTGACCACCTCCATACTATCAGATTGAATTCTCACACCATCGTAGCTCATGTTTCGGAGAAGGGTCAAACCATCAAGTACACCCTATAATTCAGCATAAAAAATTGAACACTTGCCCAAGTTTCTGTTGTACCCTATAATCTACTCTCCATTGTCATTCCTTACAACTCCCTAAGCTGCAGCATTTTTAGAGGCAATTTGAACAGCCCTATCGGTGCAAAGGTTAATCCAACTAGACGGTGCTTGGGATATTGAAATTTGTTCCTTTCGCCTAGAAACTTCTTCCATGTGAAAAGAAAAAATTTGTTTTGCCTATATATATGAAATCTTAACTATCTCACATGTATTCCATGAAACCCCTTGAAAAAGAAAAAGGTTTTTGTAGGGTCCAAATTTTGTCCGGTCCAAATTTTGTCCAGCCCAAAATACAAACCAATTACATTAAACAAGCCCAAATTTAAAAAAAAAACCCTAACCTACAAAACTTTTCAGCAAAAAGGGAAACCCTAGATTTGTTGCCTCCCCATGTCCAAGCCACGTCCGCCATACTTGCAAGTGAGCACAAAAAAACAGTTGTAAAATGGCTAGATAAACCCATGAAGAATATATGGTATTTTTTACGGAGAATACAAGAAAATACACTCAAATTAATACAAAAGAAAACACCAAAGCAAGGAGTGATTTCATTTTTTTTATTTTCTTCCTTATTTTTCGAGTTTCTTTTTTTATTTTTTTAGATATATAATAATAAAAGGGAGGAAAAGAGGCTTACCTTTGTTTATCACCAAGAAATCGGTAGCTTTCGAGGTTCCGTCCACCGTGCACGGCGGTCGATGGTGGCTGAGCCAGCGGCTGCGCTCGGCCAGAGTTAGGCCGGACATTGGGGAGGGGTTGAGAGGTTTTTGAAGGTTATTTGAGAAAGAGGGTTGAAAATGGGGTTTTTGGGGCAAAATTTGAGTTTTATAACATAGCTCAACTGTGCCGTTTTGGAAATTGGGTTTAGAGGAAAACGACGTCATTTTGGGCCTCTGACCCGCGACCCGACCTGCTCCAAGGGGAGGGTCCACGTGTTTTGCTTAGATGGGCTAATTGCGCTTCATGCCCTTCCGTGTTTTTATGGTTTTATAATTAAGTTCTATTTATTTCTAATTTGGCCTTATAATTTTCCTCTTGTTCTAATTTGGTCCCGCGCAAGGTGGTGTGTTTTGGGGGGAGGGGATATTTACTTTCCCAGTCCCTCCACTTCATTCACGTGTTAAAATCTAATCCTTCCCCATTTTATTTATTTCCAATTTCGCCCCAAACTTTCGTTTTAAATTCAATTTGGTCTTTTTTTTAGTTGTTTTGTTACATTATCATTTAATTGATTAATTTGACATTTTTATTATTATTTTAATAGTATTATTATTGTATTCATTAGTATTATATGTTACTATTACATTTTTTTACTTTTATTATGTTTTTTATTAAAATTATTTTTACTTTTTTTACTATAATTATTCTTATTAATATTTTTTTTCTTCCCCCTTTCCCCCTATTATTATTATTTATTATTATTATTATTCTTATTCTTATTAATGTATATATTATTGATGTTATATTATTTTATATTTATATTTTCTCTAAAAATCTATTTATATAATTCATTTCCTATAAAAACCCTATTTTATCTTTTTTTTTATTTCAAATACTTTTATTTATATTTTTATATACCAACTATTTATATCAAGTTATTTTATTTTTATTATTTATGTAAATTGATATATGTATTATTTTATATATTATTTACTTTATAATATTTATTTTAAAATTCATTTGTATATTACTATTTAATATATTAATATATTTTTTATTTTTTTATTTTTTCTATTTATTTTTAAATTCTTATATCTATTACCTGTTTTAAAATGTTTGTATAGTTTGTATAGTAATGTTCCCAAATTTTCTTTCTTTCCTATTATTCATTTTATTTTATTTTAAAACCTGTTATATTTTATTTGCGTAATTTGCTCGGAATTTCTTTTAAAATTGGCTTCTAATTCATTAGCCTTCGGTTATTAATGTTGGTATTTATATAGTATATGATTTGTTGCCATTGCATGTACCCTAGTTTGTTCCTTTGAATTTCCTTATTATTTTTGATTATCCATGTAGTATTATTGCCATGTGTTTTTATTTCATGCTCCACACTATGTTTGTATGATTATTATTATATCAAATTTTAAATTCCAAATTTTCGCCCAACGTCGATTGCTTTTTTACCCTTAAGTAAACCAAACAAATATATTTTGAGCCGGTTTTATAATTGCTTATTTGGAAACTCCTCAAAACAAGGCAATATTTTGTGTTTGGAAATTCGAGGAATCGTGCCCTAATGTGCTGGGTTTCGATTTATCGTTTGACCAAATAACCGAATACCTTTTTAAAATTTCAATATGTAAGATTTGGAAATCATGAGATGATTTTGATTTCGAGGGTTTAAGTTGTCGTATCCTAACGTGTTGGATGTGATATTTTATTCCTTCGGAACAAAGGAATCTTAATGTCCAATTCGAGTTATTCAAAAAAATTTTTAAAAGGGATCACATTTTTTTCAAATTTTCGGCATTAGGACACTAATCAATCAATTAGGTATCAATTTTGGGCGTTACGAGGGTGTTAATCCTTCCTCATACGTAACCGACTCCTGAACCTGTTTTCTTGATTTTCGAAGGCCAGGGTCACTATTTTAGTAAAATAAAATGCTTTGTTAGGTGATCCGATCACACCTCGAGAAAGAATCAGTGGCGACTCCATACCTCGTTTTAAAGTCGATCCTCGTTTTTCAAAAAATGGTTTCGACAGCTTGGTGACTCCACTGGGGATCGAGTCAAGCCGTAAAATTGATTATTTTCTGTCCTTTTGTCGAAAAATTAAAAATTTGATTTGAAAAATCATGCTTCTTTTCTCGCATTTGTTGGTGTCATGTCATATGTTTGTTGTGATTTGAAATACATAGGATATTCCTGCATCATATTGCATGACCGTTATGGTCACACCTTTTAAGTGGGAGTGAGAAACTATGCCTTCGTGAGGTTTTCACCTCCGCATGGCCATAGGGAAATGTATTCCCCTGAACTGAACTCAATCCACATGAGCCTATAATGGGTGAGGATTGAGGAATCTGCTGGTTCAGGTACCCTGCTTTTAAAACAAAACCGCATATAGCGAGCTTTAAGAGCCCACCTTAGGTAGAGCCACTCCAAACCTTAGTGGTTACCCAAGTAGGTTCTCTATTTGCTATTTATGTATTTGAACTGACGTGTTTTCTTTTGTTTTGGTTATGATTGCATTGCATTTTCATCATAGAAAAGAGGTGTTGATTCACGTTCAGTTGCTAAATAGAGAGCTTGTCATGGAAAATGAATTTCTTGATAAAGTGGAGTACAATACGATCGACCGAATATGGTCCGAGTAAACATGACAAGAGAAGAATGAGAGTCTATAGAGGAGTACATGACTTAGCTTCAAGATTCAAGCCAACAAAAATTATTCTGGAACTGTCAACATGTCGACTTACTTAGAAAAGCTGACGAGCATCAAGAGGATGAGTAAGTAAGGAGCCGTAGTCTAGATCAAGCAAAAAGGAGATAATTCACAAGATTTGATTTTAGCATTAGAATATGAAGAAAAAGATCGATGTCTTCGCCTGGAGTATACGGGCAAGGCCGTATATGTTTTAGCTTTATGTAAAGAGATTTGTTATCTAGAAAAGTTATTCTAATAGAATTGAACCAGAATCAACGTCTCTTTTTGCATTCATTTAATGCATTTGCATTACATTGCATCATGTGCATTAAATTTCACAAAAGAACCCTAATTAATTAGAAATCGTGTTGTAGTTACCCTGGAACATCACTACTACACACGGAGAAAAACTAAAAGTTATGAATTAAAGGTTGGAAAAACTAGAACAAATATAGAAGGAAATGTAGGATTGACTACAAATACAGATGCAGGAGCAACTAGCCAAGATCCAGCAGGATATGAAGGATTAGATGTTAGAATTGCAAAAGAACATGATGAATCAGTTAACCCAATTACTGCTTGGAGGGCCTAGAAAAGGAAAGAGCCCTATGGTCAACCCTGGGGATGACAGTGAGGACCCTGGTCATCCCTGGGTTTCACCCTGATACGTGATATTCGTGACAGGTTTTAAATATTTATAATGAATCGTTCTTGAAACTAACTATTATCACGACGAAGGCAAGTGTACCTATTGAACAGTAGTATAGCTTTAGCAAGACTGGATTATCGAACCCAAAAGAAGTAAAAGTACTAATATTAACTTTCTTTTTATTATCTAGCCTAAAAAAATAAAAGGGTTTTGTTTATCTAACTAATTAATTAAACTAAGAAATCACAGAAAAAAATTTGGGGAAAATATTTTTTTGGAAAATTGATTGATTAAGACAATACCTAAGGGACTTTTGCTCCTCTAAATAAGCGCATTAACTTGAATCAATATCTTGAAATATTAAAACAAGAATTAAGAACACATAATTAAGAATAAGTCAAACAGTTATCATACAATTCAGATAATAATAACAAGATCCGTCTTAGGTTTTATCCCCCTTAGGTATTTAGGGGTTTTAGTTCATACTAATGAAAGAAAACATCTCAAAAGAATAAAAATAACAAAACATAAGAAAACCCAAAACTCCTGAGGGAATTTGAAGGGAGATCTTCAGTCTTGATGGTGAATCCAGCTTCTAAGATGGATCGATCGGCTTTCCTTGAGTAATTCCTTGCTTCTTACTCTGCGTGCCCCTGTCTAAGTGCCTCATCAGGTGTTTGAATAGGCTTTGGAACACCTAAGAGCCTTAAAAATTGGCCTTTTCCGAATTAGACTAAACTTGAGCTCGGCAGGGACACGTCCGTGTACGATTGCTTAAGGCCGTGGTCAAGGCTATTAAATGGGCAAGGGCGTGTGATCTACCCGTGTAAATCGTGCTTTGACCATGCCAAAGGGACACGACCATGTGGTCTGCCCGTGTGAGGAAGTCCATGCCGTGTTGATTTCGTACGTTGGCCCATTTTCTCCGTTTTGGCCCGTTTCTTGTTCCTTTCACTCTCCTATGCTCACCTAAGTATAAAACATGAAAGTAAGGTTTTAGGAGCATCGAATTCATTATAGACTAATTGGAATTCATTCTAATAATGATATGAGAAGATCGCATGAGAATAAAACAAAATTCAGGGATTTTTCTGATATAAAAGACCCTCCCACACTTAAGATGTACATTGCCCTCAATGTACAAACATAGATATATTGAAAAAGATAGATTTATAATCATAAGATAGGGAAAGAAGTGAAACTTCCTGAATGATGAATGAATTCCTTAAACTAGAGTTTTGGAGAATAATCGGTGTGAGAGTGGAGAATGATACTCCGACGGTGTTAGAGGTTCATTAGTCCATAAGTCCTGCGCCAAAAGAATATTATATCTGGTGGTAGCTATGGTCGTGGTCGAGCAGGACATGGCAGTCGTAGAGAACCTTTTCCGATGGAGTTTTTAGTTCCTATGTGATGATGAACTTGAGGAGCTCTTTATAACTGTGACAAAATTAGGATTTTTTTAGGAAGTATAAGGAAGCATAATTACTCGTAATGGAATAACTGAATTTGATAATAAAAATTATAAAATCTAATAGAAATAAGCTTAAAGGAAAATAAAAAGTAGTCTTAAAATAGAATAAAAATAAAAACATAAAATAATAAATAAAATTTTTTAAACATCTTCATCGCTAGATGGTTCGCGAGGTGGGGGTGGCGATGAGATGTGGAAGTGCTAACAAATCTGGTGTAATGTAGCATCAATGTGATCGAAGCGTTGAAAACACTGCTGCTCGAATTGAGTTAGGCGCTCAGAGATGTCAGCATATGAAACCACCGCATGAACTGGACGAGAAGGAGGTGGTGGCTGGGCTGGTGGATCCTTATGACGTGGACGGACATCTGACCAATAAGAGTAAGGGAAGATGATTGGGCTACTGTGTTGAGGAGCCCGAAGTACCGTGCCAATCGAGTCACGTAGGGGCCAATTGAGATGACCCCCATTCGATACCGCTCCGTCTGGTGGCGAATGGAGAGGGCAATAAAGTAGGCGAGGTCGAGTACATGCCCGTTCGCTATGCTCCATAGAAAATAGGCGTCGTGAGTGTTGACGACGCTGGTGCTCTCTTGACGTCCTGTCAAAGTGTGTGCCAAGATGGCGTGTAGGTACCTCAAGGAGGGAGAGAGAGTTGATGCCTTGGAGCGGCTCAGGTTGTAGGTGGCTGAACCGGGGACCAAAGCGTACTAGAACTTTGAGGGAGAGTAGTGGATGTGGCGAAGGAGAGTGTCGAGGTCGTTCTCATCCATGAACTCCTCTGTGTACAAGCCCAAAGCTATACCGAACTCAGGCACACTCAACTAGCGGACTAAACCACTGAGACGGAACTGGACTGTTCCAGGATCATCAAAGTTGGTCAAGACGTCTTGAACATGGAATGTCGAGCAAAGTTCAAGTGTGAGCTCAAGGTATGTCGGCTCGATGATCACAAAGAAAAGGTCCCATGGATCGGTTGTCAAGAGTCTTCGTGCATCGTCATCCAACTGGACTTGTTCAAGCGCTGTCTAGTCAATGCAGCGGCCCACACCTAAAGGTCGGGCCCGTAGGATTTGGAATAGTTCCTCTTAATTGTCGGGTGGAAATTAGAGGTATGGGCGGTGAATTTTTGCAGTATGGCCCTAGGAAGACGCCCCTTTCCGCTTTTTCGAAGTGGGAATGACAATTTTTTTGCCATGTGAGCTTGACATGGTATACCTGCAAGAAGAACAAAGAATATAAGATAGCTAACTAACTGAAGATGTAATTATGAAAATAGTTAAACTAACCAGTCCAACCAATAATACTCAGTAGTTTAATCTAAATGATAGAAGTTTATATAGCAATTAACATAATAAAAAGCATGATTATTTTCAACATAAAATGACTGAACTAGACTCTTATAGGAACACACAAAAAGAATGAATGTATCAGAAAACATTGACTAAAATGGCAAAGAATAAATGTATAAGCATGACTATAGTGAGAACTAGGAATATAAATAAAAAATCTGCCAAATAAAACCATAAGAATCATAAAATTAGTAAAAGTGATGAAGAAAATAGAGAGAAAAGAGTAAACAAACGCTAAAAAGATGAAAATGGGTGTCAAAAATGGGGTTGGAGGCGGCGCACGGGCGTGGCAGCGAGATCGTGTGGACTTGATGCGGCTAGGGTTAGGGATTTTGGGTGAAGAAGATGATGAATAGTGAAGGGTATTTATAGATTTTGGGACACACGGCCAAGGGACACGCCCGTGTTCCCCAATTTTTGCCCGTGTGATTTGCGAATTTTGAATTTGGGTGCATCTGAAATTTGGCCCACGCTCGCGTTCCTTGGGCGTGTGGGTGCACATGGCCATGTTGCACGGTCGTGTCTCTCTTCGTTCGCTTCTCCCACGCCCGTGTATGTAGGCTTACGCCCGTACATGTAGGCCCACGCCCCTGTTAATCTGTCAGGTTCACCACGGGTTCTAGACACAGGCGTGGCAAATGCTTGTGCTATTTTCTCAGGTTCAACCACGGTTCTACGAAACGGATGTGTCGCACGCCCATGTTGTTTTGGCAGATTCGCCCACGGTCCTAACGCATGGCCATGGTGACTTATCACATCCCGTGTTGAGGAAAATTTTGCCCTATTTTCACACGGCCTAAGGCACGCCCGTGTGCCTGGCCGTGTGTGCTTTAGAAAGCCTACGTTTCATGAGTCGGTTAGTATGTTAGATGTTAAAACTAAAATTTAAAGAAATTAATACTGTTAGTGTCGGGTTGCCTCCCGAGAAGCGCTTATTTATAGTCTAAGCTCGACCTACCTTTCTGGTGAATGGTCATGGTGGTTCAAGGAGTTTACATTCCTCATCTCTGCTATAAATTTTATCAACATAAGGTTTAAGACGAGTATTATTTACCTTGAACGTGTCAAATTTGGGGTGATTTACCTCGACCGTACCGTATGGAAAAAATGCTAGTTACCGTAAGAGGGGTTTCTTCATTTGGTTCAGAAGTGGCGATTCAAGGATCTGCTGCATCTAGTAGTACTTTGTCTCCAACTTGAAGTTGATTTGGTGAGGCATTGGCGTAGTTTTGGTTAATCATGTTTTCTCAGTTTAAATGTCAGCCATTCATCTAACTCCTCAATTCGTAACCTTCGTTCTTCATGGGTAGATTCTTTGTTGTGGATTGAAATGACTCATGTGTGTCATTCGAACTTATTTCCTGCAAAATAGGTTGCATTGTATGATCAGTCTTAGTAGAACAATTTGTACAATCACCTTCAATTTTCAATGTGTTGTTCGGGTTGCGAGCTTGAAGGTTGATTGTTTTGTCTCCTACACGAAGTGTGAGTTCACCTGTGCCAACGTCAATAATTGTTCTAGCAGTTGCTAAAAAGGGCCTTCCCAAAACTAAAGGAATGTTACTGTCCTCTTCTATGTCTAAAACAACAAAATCAACTGGGAATATAAATTTGTCAATTTTAACGAGTACGTCTCCAATGATACCCCTAGGAAATCTGACAGTTTTATCTGCTAATTGAATGCCCATCCTAGTTTGTTTGGGTTTCCCTAGACCTAGTTGCTTAAACAATTTGTAAGGCGTAACATTGATACTAACCCCTAGATTAGCCAACGCATTATTAACATCTAAACTACCAATTAAACAAGGAATCGTAAAACACCCTGGATCTTTTAGTTTGTTGGGTAGCTTATTCTGAAGAATGGCTAAGCAAACAGCGTTCAGCTCCACATGCGACCTTTTATCTAACTTTCATTTATTTGCTAGAAGCTCCTTTAAAATTTTGACTGCGTTCAGTATCTGCGAAAGTGCTTCAATAAATGGTAGGTTAATATGTAGTTTCTTTAAAAGTTTAAGGAATTTACCAAATTGTTCGTCTGAGCAGTATTTCCTTGTCGCATTAGGGTATGGCACATAAAGTTTATATTCTGTATTTACCGATTTTTGTTCGTTTTGGCCTACCTTACTCTTACCTTCGCTTACCACTGGTTCTGGCCTTGGTTTTACCACTAACCTTTCCTCATCTTAAATGGCAATTACGTTGAGTTGCTTCCTTAGGTTAGATTCAGTGTTGCTTCCAAGGCTACCTTGTGGTCGTTTGGAAATCAACTTGGCGAGCTGTCCAATCTAAGTTTTGAGCCCCTAGATTGATGCTTGTTGATTTTTGAGTGACGTCTCGGTATTTTGAAAATGAGTCTCTGACACCGAGATGAATTTGGTTAACATCTCCTCAAGGTTCAGTTTTTTCTCCTGCTGGTATGGTGGTTCCTGAAAGCTTGGAGGGGTGGTGGTTTCTGATTTCCTCGGCCTCCCCATGAAAAATTTGGGTGATTCCTCCAACCTGCATTGTAAATATTGCTATAAGGATTGTTTTGAGATCGAGAATTATTACCCATGTAATTTAACTGCTCGTTCTCCATGTTGTGGCCATAAGGTGGGTATTCTGAATTGCTCGATCCACCTCCATTTGCTTCGTACTGCATTACTGGGTGAACCTGTGAGGAACTAAGAAAACCATCAATTTTCTTATTCAAGAGTTCTGCCTGATTAGAGAGCATGGTGACTGAATCGACGTTATAAATACCGGCTATTTTCGTTGGCTTTATCCTCATGACTTGCCACTGATAGTAATTCAGTGACATCTCCTCTATAAACTCATAAGCATCTTCAGGTGTTTTATTATTGATGGTTCTGCCAGAAGCTGCGTCAACCATTTGTCGAGTCGAAGGATTCAGGCCATTATGAAAAGTTTGAACCTGTAGCCAGAGTGGTAACCCATGGTAAGGGCATCTTCGCAAAAGGTCCTTATATCTCTCTCATGCATCGTAGAGTGTTTCTAAATCCATCTGTATAAAAGAAGAGATATCATTACATAATTTAGCCGTTTTAGCCTGCGGAAAATATTTTAATAAGAACTTTTTCGTCATTTGTTCCCAAGTAGTGATTGACCCCCGCGGTAACGAATTCAACCACTTTTTAGCTTTGTTTCTCAATGAAAAAGGAATAACCGAAGGCGAATGGCGTCATCAGAAACGCCATTAATTTTAAATGTATCACATAGTTCTAAAAAATTTGCTAAGTAAGCTTTAGGATTTTCGTCCTGCAAACCATCAAACTGAACAAATTTCTGTATCATTTGAATTATGTTAGGTTTCAGTTCAAAAGTATTTGCAGCTACAGCAGGTCTAACTATGCTCGATTCAGTTCCTGTTAAAGAAGGTTTAGCATAATCATACATAGTGCACGGAGCAGGATTTTGATTAACAGCAATTGTAGGAGGTAGCGGATTTTCTTGGTTTTCAGCCATCTCCTCGGTGGTGGTTGAAGTATCTTCCTCTTGCTCTTCTGTGTAACGTAAGCTTCGCCTTATTTCTCTTCGGTTTCTGCGAACTGTGCGATCGATCTCACTATCAAACAATAATGGTCCTAACGGGTTTCTCCTAGTTATAAACTAGAAAAAAAACCTGTCAGAAGAAAATAAATGAAGAGTTAGAAAAGAAAATAAAAATTTAAATTGCAATAAAAGTAAAATGGCTAAAGTAATAAAAATCGAGTGTTCCTAATATCTTAGTTTCCTAGCAACGGCACAAAAAACTTGATATGTGATGTTCGTGACAGATTTTAAATATTTATAATGAATCGTTCTTGAAACTAACTATTATCACGATGAAGGCAAGTGTACCTATCGAATAGTAGTATAGCTTTAGTAAGACTGGATTATCGAACCCAAAGGAACTAAAAGTACTAGTATTAACTTTTTTTATTATCTAGCCAAAAAAATAAAAGGGTTTTGTTTATCTAACTAATTAATTAAACTAAGAAATCACAGAAAAGAAATTTGGGGAAAATACTTTTTTGGAAAACTCGATTGATTAAGACAATACCTAAGGGAAAATCCACCTAGACTTCACTTGGTATTTGACTCTGAATTAGACGATTTATTCATTTAACTTGTTTCGTAGAGATCCCTAAGTTATATTATTATCTCTCTCGAAACTAACAACGTCTAACCCTAGTTTGAATAATTGAAATCTCTTTCTAATTAACGTCCTAGGGTTGCATTAACTCGATCTATGGATCCCCTTATTAGGTTTTACCCTAATCCGGCAAAATCTTGTCACCCTATCTCTAGGCGCGCAACCAATTCCGCTTAATTATGACAAATTTACTCTTAGACAGGGTCTATTCCTCCTCTGAATAAGAGCTTAACTTGAATCAATATCTTGGAATATCAAAACAAGAATTAAGAACACATAATTAAGAACAAGTCAAATATTTATCATACAATTCAGATAATAATAACAAGATCCGTCTTAAGTTTCATCCCCCGTAGGTATTTAGGGGTTTTAGTTCATACTAATGAAAGAAAACATCTCAAAAGAATAAAAATAACAAAATATAAGAAAACCCAAAACTCCTGAGGGAATTTAAAGGGAGATCTTCAGTCTTGATGGTGAATCCAGCTTCTGAGATGGATCGATCGGCTTTCCTTGAGCAATTCCTTACTTCCTCCTCTGCGTCCCCCCGTCTAAGTGCCTTCTCAGGTGTTTAAATAGGCTTTGGAATGCCTAAGAGCCCTCAAAATTGGCCTTTCTGAATTGGACTAAACTTGGACTCGGCAAGGACATGCCCGTGTGCGATTACTTAAGGCCGTGGTCAAGGCTGTTAAATGGGCACGGGCATATGATCTACTTGTGTAAATCGTGTTTTGACCTTGCCAAAGGGACACGACCGTGTCGTCTACCTGTGTGAGGAAGTCATGGCCGTGTTGATTTCATATGTTAGCCCATTTTCTCTGTTTTTGGCCCGTTTTTCGTTCCTTTCACTCTCTTATGCTTGCCTAAGTATAAAACATGAAATTAAGGCTTTAGGAGCATCGAATTCACCAATTTTAAGGAAAAATCATCCATAAAATGTGCTAAGCATGGGATAGAAATATGTGTAAATTACAGTTTATCACGCCCCAACAAATACCCCGGCACAACTCAATGTATATCCACCTAGGGTGTCCGTCAATATTATTCCTCAGCATCAAGCCGGCATTTCGGCATTAACACACTTCCAGACAGGCTTAGGCTGCGGAGACAATTCGGTAAATCCCGGTGTCCTGATCTGGATGACATGGAAGAGGTAGAAAAGGCAAAAGGCGAACTCCCAAACTAATTGGAAGATCGATACAAATGGCTGGAGGAAAAATTCAAGATGATGAAAAATGTTGATGATTATCACGAAATTAATGCCAGGGACCTAAGCTTGGTTCCAGACTTAATACTTCTCTACAAGTTCAAAATGCCTGAATTTGAAAAGTGTAATGGAGCTTCCTGTCCCGAAGCTCACATCACCATATTCTGCAGATGAATGACTGGGTATGTCAATAATGACCAATTATTGATTCACTGTTTCCAAGAAAGTTTAGTTGGGGCAGCATCCAAATGGTACAACCAATTGAGCTATACCCAAATCAATTCATGGAAAGATCTAGCACAAGCTTTCATGAAATAGTATAGTCATGTGACGGATATGACTCCTAATAAGATCACTTTACAGAGCATGGAAAAGAAACCGAATGAGAGTTTCCGGTAATAAGCCCAAAGGTGGAGGGAAGTTGCCATACAAGTTCAGCCACCTCTCCTAGAAAAAGAGACTACCATGCTTTTCATCAATACTCTGAAAGCCCCGTTCATTAACCATATATTGGGAAGCACTACTCTGAGCTTTTCGGATATGGTAATGTCTGGAAAATTGATTGAAAATGCAATAAGGAGCGGGAAGATAGATGGGGAGAAAGCGCCAAGAGATCAACCCAAAAGAGAAATAAAAATAAAGTGAATAATATGAGCAAAGGGTGTTCCAAATTGGTCAACGTAGGCCAGTTGAGGGCTATAACCACTAGCTATCAAGGCTGCTCAAGGCAGGAATCCAACTCGAGGCCAAATACAGAAAGGCTCCAGTTTACACTCATCCCGATGTCATATAAGGAGTTGTATCATAATCTTTTTGATGTGCATGTGGTGTCTCCGTTTTACTTAGAACCCATGCAGTCGTCGTTCTCAAAATGGTATAATGAGAATGCTTAATGCAAGTACCACGCGGGAATTACGGGACACTCAATCAAAAACTGCACTACATTTAAAAAGTTAGTCGAAAGGTTCATTGAAATGAGAATTGTAAAATTCGATGACTCCTCAGAACCTAATCGCTCTGACAATACAGTAACTGCAATATTTGAAAGTGGGGGTAAAAGAGTTGCAATGCCTTGAACAAGTCAAAGGCCTGGAAGGAATATCGGGGAATCTGAATGACATATCCAAAGAGAGAATTAGGGAATAAAAGTTTCCAAATCCTTGCATACTTGGGAGTGTTTTGAACAATGGGACTATGAAAGAGATCCCTGTATTTTTAAAGCTAATCTAGAGTAATATTCAAAACACGCTTGTTGCTTTAAGCCTAGAGGAAATAAGAATCCTTTTGTGAAATAGGCTTGCGTCCAGAATTTTTATTTCAATAAAATGCATCTTTTTGAACAAATATTCTTTCACTCTTTCCATTTCATAATATACATTTTTTTTCTTTGGACTCTTTTTCAAATATTCTTTTATTCTTCATTCATAATCATACCATACAAATAATCATCCTTAGGATCATTTATTCTTTGGAATATGTCTTCGTACCTACAATAGGTCCCTAGATATCAATGACATGAGCAACGCTATTACTGACTCCCTTTTGGGTAAGATGTGTGTTTAGGTGGATTCAAGGACTTTGAAGATAATAGAGATTGTAACCTATTTCCTAATTTGTTAAGGATGATAGAACAAAATGAAAAATAAATCCTACCCTACAAAAAGTCAGTGGACAGTGAGCCTAGAAAAAGAGAAAAAGGCAAAGATTGGAGCCAACATCATTACAAAGACAAAGCGAGACGTCATTGAGATATTTCAAGAATTCAAAAATATTTTCGCATGATCGTATCAAGATATGCCTGGGCTACTAAGACCTGTGGATGCTAAAAAAAGGTCCATACGGGTGTCAGAAGGACACATGCTAATGGTTTTATGTTAACCAGGCTAATCACGAGGGTCGGGTACTATTGATCCACCATGGAAGGGGATTGTATCATTTATGCCATAAATGCCAAATGGAGGAAGACAAGACTTATATGCCGCCTCCATTTCTTCACAGATTTTTTATATGTGGGGCATGGATATGGGGCCGATCTCTTCAAAGGCTTCTAACTGATGCCGATTCATCTTTGGGGTCATCAATTACTTCACGCAGAGGGGGAAAGTTGCTTCATATACTAATGTTACAAATTCAATAGTCATTTTATGAAAGAAAAGGGAAAAAAGAAAAACCAAAAAAGATCAAGTGTCGACAAGGAATGTCAGAAAGGATCATGTCTAATACAACTACACAATGTCAAAATCTTGCAGTCTGTTCAAAGATTAAACGGCATATCCTAGTACAGCAAAGGCAGCCAAAAAGAAAGAAACAAAAAAGAGAAAAGAAAAAAAACAACAAAAAAAGATTGTGGAAGGTGATTGAGACTTGTAAAGAGTGGCATAAAGAAGTTACCATTTACCCTCTATACTTATCAAATGCCGGCTAAGACTTTCATCAGGGCAACGCCTTTCTCATTGGTTTGTGGAATGGAAGCATTTTGTTTATTATACCTTCTCTGAGTCTTGTCAGGACTAAAATTGAATGAGGCTGAATAGATCCAATCCCAACATGATCAATCGAATTTAAAGGATATCCGTCATGATGATACGAGCTTACGACAAGAGGGACCTGATATTGAAGAAGATCTTTCTTACGCAATGCTAAACTGGAAGGACCTTATGTAGTAAAGAAGGCTTGTTCTAGAGGATCGTTAATATTAACCAAGATGGATGGAAAAGATCTGTCCGATCCGGTGAAATTCAGAAGTATTTTGCCTAAAAGGGGAGAGGCCAAAGTGAAAACCCGTAAAGGGCGCTTTGAGACCTTTAAAACAACCAAAAAAAATAATAAATAAAAAATCAATCAAAAAATAAAAATCAAAATCAAAAATCAAAAAAAATAAAAAATAAAAAAGAAAGGCCAAGGCGAAAACCCGCAAAAGGCGCCTTGAGACCAAAGCAGATTTAAGTTGAAAACATGAAAAGGGCGGCTTAAATTTGGATCAAAGTGGGACATATAGTAGTCTTGCTATGCCTGAATTAACAATGAAGAAGTATGCTACGTCTTGGGGCATTGACAAAGTACTCTAGATCCCTTAAACACAAATTGAGCTTAAAATGGTCCTAAAAAAATTGGAACAAAGAAGCTCAAGATGCGATATCTGGGGCACCTAGTTCCCCATTTTACCCATTTTTGAATTTTCT
This sequence comes from Gossypium hirsutum, assembly GCF_007990345.1. NCBI lineage: Eukaryota > Viridiplantae > Streptophyta > Magnoliopsida > Malvales > Malvaceae > Gossypium > Gossypium hirsutum. The sequence continues at coordinate 32,493,414 of NC_053436.1, forward strand.
ATCTTGATTACTTTATTCTTTTCAAGATCTGTCCCAATAAATCTCTTTCTTAATTTGCTGTCCATGATCAACTTACTTCTTCGAGCTATGCTCCTAATTAATTTTCTTCTGGTCTATTATTATGATCTTTTCAAGCATTTTTGAAATAACGATTAGTGGACTAATAATACTTTCATAAAAGGAGTTTCGTATATTACTTTGGAAGCTTCTAAATAATACAAGAACTTGAAATAGGACTATTGTTTAGAATTCAGCAAGCCTAAAGGTTGGAAATATTGGAGAAAGATGATTATCTCTTTGGACTTTTTATTGGTTGAACAAAAAGACAAGACATTTTGTCGGTGATACAACCTCGACGAATAACGAGCAATGTTCACCCAACCATTAAAATGGAATTATGCTCGAAAAAGAAAATTGATAATCTACATACGCATCTGGTCATTTTACCCAGAAAGGGGTGTAACATATTATTTGATTGAAGAAGATGGTACAAATCCTATACCCCTGAGGTGCAGTGGGATGGATTGAAAAAGATGATTTTCTGTCAAAGATACTAGCTGAGTAGAGAAGGTAGGTTAACACATTAGTGGCAGAACGAGTAATGACACTTTAAGCATTTAAAAAGAATGACATGTCTACATTCATATCATTCATAGCACATTTGGCTAGGAGCATCTAATTCATTCTGATCATAGCATCCTAATCATTTGGCATAAACATAGGCATATGAAATCGAGTCTACAGGACATGTCCCTCAAAAGACGATGTAGTAATATCAGTAAATTCACAGATCTTATCTCCCTAAATAGTAGTGGAGCAGATCGACAACGACGAATCTTATCTCTATGTATCGGCAATAGAGCAAGTTTAAGCCACCAGCCTTATCTCCCTGAGGTTGCAGTGGAGCAGGCTCAAGATACAAGTTTTATCTCCCTGAAGTTCCAATGGTGCAAACTAAAAATTACAGATCTTATCTCCCTAAGCAGTAGTGGAGCAGATCGAAGATGGCAAATCTTATCTCCATGTATCGACAATAGAGCAGATTTAAGCCACCAGCCTTATCTCCCTGAGGTTGCAGGGAGCAAGCTCAAGATACAAGCCTTATCTCCCTGAAGTTGTAGTGGACCAGACTGAAAATTATAGATATTATCTCTCTAAGCAGTAGTGGAGCAGATCGAATACGGCGAATCTTATCTCCATGTATTGGCAATGGAGCAAATTTAAGTCACCAGCCTTATCTCACTGAGGTTGTAGTGGAGCAGGATCAAGATACAAGTCTTATCTCCTTGAAGTTACAGTGGAGCAGACTGAAAATTGCAGATCTTATCTCCTCAAACAATAGTAGAGCAGATCGAAGATGGCGAATCTTATCTCCATGTATCGGCAATAGAGCAGATTTTAGCCACCAGCCTTATCTGTCTGAGGCAGCAAGAGAGCAGGTTGAAGATTGTAGTCATATCTTCCCGAGGCAGTAGGGAGGCAGTTCTAAGTCACTAGCCTTATCTCCTTGAGGTAGCAAAGGAGCAGGCTAAGGATTGTAGATCTTATCTCCTTGAGATAGTAGTGGTACAGATCATAGCTAACCTTATCTCCCTGAAATTACATCGGAGCAGGCCAAAGTACCAATTCCTACACCTCTGAAGATGCAGTGGACTAGGAACGAGGTTACTTAAAGGAAGAAAAACACAAAAAGAAAGTCGAAAACCAGCGAGACTGGGAAAAATTGGCCTTTTTAAGGTCTTTGCTCCATTCTCGTTACATGACAATGAGCAAATAGGGGCAGCTGTAGGGCTCAAATTTTGCCCGGCCCAAAATACAAACCAATTACATTAAACAAGCCCAAATTTAAAAAAACAACCCTAGCCCACAAAACTTTTCAGTAAAGAGGGAAACCCTAGATTTGTTGCCTCCCTTTAGCCACCATGTGCCCACATTCAACTGCCACTACCCACGTTCTCCACCACCATGCAACACGTACCCACGCACTATGTCTAAGCCAAGTCCGCCATACCTACAAGTGGGCACAAAAAAATAGTTGTAAAATGGCTATATAAAGGCACGAAGAATGTATGGTTTTTTTTACGGAGAATACAAGAAAACACACTCAAATTAATACAAAAGAAAACTCCAAAGCAAGGAGGTGATTTCATTTTTTTTATTTTCTTTCTTATTTTTTGAGTTTCTTATTTTATTTTTTTTAGATATATAATAATAAAAGGGAGGAAAAGAGGCTTACCTTTGTTTATCACCAAGAAATCGACAACTTTTGGGGTTCCGTCCGCTGTACACGGCGGTCGACGGTGGCAGAGCCCACAACGGCGCTCGGCCGGAGTTAGGCCGGACATTGGGGAGGGATTAAGAGGTTTTTGAAGGTTATTTGAGAAAAAGGGCTGAAAATGAGGTTTTTTGAGGGAAAAGTTTGAGTTTTATAACATAGCTAAACGACGCCGTTTTGGAAACTGGGTTCAGAGGCCAAAACGACGTCATTTTGGGCCTCTGACCCGCGACCCGACCCGCTCCAAGGGGAGGGTCCGCGTTTTTTCTTGGATGGGCTAATTGCGCTCCAAGCCCTTCTGTGTTTTTATGGTTTTATAATTAAGTTCTATTTATTTCTAATTTGGCCTTATAATTTTCCTCTTGTTATAATTTGGTCCTGCGCAAGGTGGTGAGTTTTGGAGGGAGGGGATATTTACTTTCCCGGTCCCTTACTTCGTTCGCGCATTACAATCTAATCCTTCTCCATTTTATTTATTTCCAATTTTGCCCCAAACTTTCGTTTTAAATTGAATTTGGTCTTTTTTTTAGTTGTTTTGTTACATTATCATTTAATTGATTAATTTGACATTGTTATTATTATTTTAATAGTATTATTATTGTATTCATTAGTATTATATGTTACTATTACATTTTTTTACTTTCATTATGCTTTTTATTAAAATTATTTTTACTTTTTTTACTATAATTATTCTTATTAATATTTTTTTCTTTGCCCTTTCTCCCCTATTATTATTATTATATTATTATTCTTATTATTATTATTGATGTTATATTATTTTATATGTATATTTTCTCTAAAAATCTATTTGTATAATTCATTTCCTATAAAAACCCTATTTTATCTTTTTTTATTATTTCAAATACTTTTATTTATATTTTTATATACCAACTATTTATATTAAGTTATTTTATTTTTATTATTTATGTAAATTGATATATGTATTATTTTGTATATTATTTGCTTTATAATATTTATTTTAAAATTCATTTGTATATTACTATTTAATATTTTTTTTTATTTTTTCTATTTATTTTTAAATTCTTATATCTATTACCTGTTTTAAATTTTTGTATAGTTTGTATAGTAATGTTCCCAAATTTTCTTTCTTTCCTATTATTCATTTTATTTTATTTTAAAACCTGTTATATTTTATTTGTGTAATTTGCTCAGAATTTCTTTTAAAATTGGCTTCTAATTCATTAGCCTTTTGTTATTAATGTTGGTATGTATATAGTATACGATTTGTTGCCTTTGCATGTACCCTAGTTTGTTCCTTTGAATTTCCCTATTATTTTTTATTATTCATGTTGTATTATTGCCACGTGTTTTTATTTCATGCTCCATACTATGCTTGTATGATTATTATATCAAATTTTAAATTCCAAATTTTCGCCCAACGTCGATTGCTTTTTTACCCTTAAGTAAACCAAACGAATATATTTTGAGCCGGTTTTATAATTGCTTATTTGGAAACTCCTCAAAACAAGGCAATATTTCGTGTTTGGAAATTCGAGGAATCGTGCCCTAACGTGCTGGGTTTCGATTTATTGTTTGACCAAATAACCGAATACCCTTTTAAAATTTCAATATTTAAGATTTGGAAATCATGAGATGATTTTGATTTCGAGGGTTTAAGTTGTCATATCCTAACGTGTTGGATGTAATATTTTATTCCTTCGGAATAAAGGAATCTTAATGTCCAATTCGAGTTATTCAAATTTTTTTTAAAAGGGATCACATTTTTTTCAAATTTTCGGCATTAGGACACTAATCAATCAATTAGGTAGCAATTTTGGGCATTACGAGGGTGCTAATCCTTCCTCGTACGTAACCGACTCCCGAACCTGTTTTCCTGATTTTCAAAGGCCAGAGCCACTATTTTAGTAAAATAAAATGCTTTGTTACAAGCCTATAAATAGACATAGTTTATTCCTCTTGTATTGATTCAAATTTTTGACATAGTGAATTTTTTTCTCCTCTGCCCGTGGTTTTTCCCGAAAGCGTTTCCACGTAAAATTTGTGTGTTCTTTATTTTATTTTATTTTTCACAAATTGGTATCAGAGCTTCCGGGTTGTTCATCTCAACCACAGTAATGTCGTCTTTGAAGTATAAAATTCCACTGTTAGATCGCAACACCAGATTTGCATTGTGGCAGATTAAGATGGAAGCAGTTCTTGCGCAGATAGATCTAGAGGATGCCCTACTAGGGATAGATAAGACGCCTTCGACATTAACAGATGAAGAGAAGAAGCGTAAGGATCGAAAGGCGTTAACATAATTACATCTGCATTTGTCCAACGAAATTTTACAGGATGTGATGAAAGAGAATACTGCCACTGCATTATGGAAGATGCTAGAACAAATATGTATGTCGAAAACTCTAACAAGCAAGTTACATATGAAGCAGCGTATTTATGCTCATTGTTTGGAGGAAGGTGCGTCTGTACACGAATACTTAATAGTGTTTAAAGAAATTCTCTCAAACTTAGAGGCCATGGAGGTTCAGTATGATAAGGAATATCTAGGGTTGATTCTACTTTGTTCATTTCCCCCGTCTTATTCAACCTTTAGAGACACGATTTTATATAGTCGCGAGTCTCTCACAGTTAATAAGGTTTATGATTCTTTAACCTCGTATGATAAGATGAAGCATCTTGTGGTTAAACTCGACTATCAGGGAGAGGCTCTCATTGTTCGTGGGAGACAAGATCAGAATACTGATGATGATCGTGGTAGGACACAGGAACGAAATCCTCGTGGTAAATCTAAGGGTAGATCGAAGTCTTCAAAAAGAGGTAAAACTTGTAACTTCTGCAAGAAGAAAGGACACATTAAATCTAAGTGCTATAAGCTACAAAATAAGATTAAAAGGGAGGCTGCGAATTAAAAGGGAAAACAACTAGAAAATTCCAGTGAAGCTGATGTTATAGAAGACTACAACGATAGTGAACTTCTAGTCGCTTCTGTCAATGATTCTAAAGTAAGCGAGGAGTGGATACTTGATTCAGGCTGCACCTTCCACATGAGTCCCAATCGGGATTGGTTTACAACTTACGAAACAATGTCTGAAGGTGTTGTTTTGATGGGAAATAATGCTTCGTGTAAAATCGCAGGTGTTGGAACAATTAAAGTTAAGATGTTTCATGGAGTTGTCAGAACACTTAGTGACGTACGGCATGTTCCAAAATTGAAAAGAAATTTAATTTCGTTGAGTACTCTTGATTCAAAATGGTACAGATACACAGCTGGAAGTGGGGTTTTAAAGATTTCTAAAGGGTCCGTTGTTGTGATGAAAGGGTAGAGAAAGATTGCTAAGTTATATGTTTTGCAGGGTTCTACTGTTACTGGTGATGCAGCTGTCGCTTCCTCTTCCTTGTCAAATGATGATATTACTAAACTTTAGCATATGCGCATAGGGCATATGAGTGAGAATGGCATGGCAGAATTGAGTAAAAGAGGACTTCTTGATGGGCAAGGAATTTGCAAACTAAATTTCTGTAAGCACTGTGTTTTTGGGAAGCAAAAGAGAGTTCGATTCACTAGAGGAATCCATAACACAAAGGGAATGTTGGAGTATATTCATTCTGATCTATGAGGCCATCCAGAGTGCCTTCGAGAGGTGGAGCTAATTATATGCTAACCTTTATTGATGATTTTTCCAGAAAAGTTTGGGCGTTCTTCCTGAAGTAGAAAAGTGATGTGTTTTCCATTTAAGTCTTGGAAAATTATGATTGAAAAATAGGCGGGAAAACAGATAAAATACCTCCGTACAGACAATGGCTTAGAGTTCGGTTCTGATGAGTTTAATAGATTGTGCAAGTCAGAAGGGATCATGAGACACTTGACAGTTCGTCATACTCCACAGCAAAACGGCGTTGCAGAACAAATAAATAGAATGATCATGGAGAAGGTTCGATGTATGTTGTCAAATGCCAACTTACCGAAGTCATTTTGGGCAGAAGCAGCCTCTACTGCATGTTTTTTTATCAACCGATCTCCATCCGTTACCATTGAGAAAAAGACTCCACAAGAGGTATGGTCTTGTAATCCTGCTAATTATTCTGATTTAAAGATTTTTGGGTGTCCTATGTATTCTCATGTTGATCATGGAAAATTGGAACCGAGATCAATTAAATGCATTTTTCTTGGTTATAAAGCTGGTGTAAAAGGGTATAAGTTATGGTGTCCTGAAAATAGAAAAGTTGTGATTAGCAAAGATGTTGTTTTTGATGAAACTGCTATGCTACCTAACTTTTCTCTTAAAGACTCTTCCAATAAAGAAAATCAAAAGCAGGTGGAGCATCAGATTAATACAGAGTCAACTCCTCAAGCCAGAACAAAAATTGAGAATAGAGTTGCTTCTTCACCACAATACTCTATCGCCAAAAACAGAATTAGAAGAGAAATTAAACCTCCAAAAAAGTATGCCGAGGCTGATCTAATTGCTTATGCTTTAAATGTGGCTGAAGATATAGATGTGAATCAAGAGCCATCTAATTATTCTAAGGCGGTTAGCTGTGAAGAATTAGAAAAGTGGATGTTTGCTATGCAAGAAGAGATGGAATCACTCCACAAAAACAGAACATGGGACCTTGTGAAAACTTCCTAAAGGTAAAAAGGCTGTTCGTTGTAAATGGGTGTTTAAAAGGAAAGAAGGAACTCCAGGAGTTGAAGAACCCAGATATAAAGCAATGCTTGTTGCAAAGGGTTACAGTCAAATTCCAGGAGTGGACTTCACAGATGTGTTCTCTCCAGTTGTTAAGCATAGTTCGATTCGAGCTTTGCTTGGTATTGTGGCCATGCATGATTTGGAGCTTGAGTAGTTAGATGTAAAAACTTCATTTCTGCATGGAGAACTTGAGGAGGATATTTACATGCAACAACCAAAGGGTTTTATAGTCTCTGAAAAAGAGGACTATGTTTGCTTTCTGAGAAAGTCCCTTTACGGTTTGAAACAGTCACCAAGACAGTGGTACAAGAGGTTTGATTCCTTTATGACTTCTCATGATTTCAAAAGAAGTAGTTTAGACAGTTGTGTTTACTTTAAGAAAAACAGTGATGGTTCTTTTGTGCATCTACTTCTTTATGTTGATGACATGTTGATAGCAGCAAAGGATAAAGGAGAGATAAGAAAGGTCAAAGCCCAACTAAGTGAAGAATTTGAGATGAAAGATTTAGGACCAGCAAAGAAGATACTTGGTATGAAGATTCTCAGAGATAGAAAAGCAAGTAAATTGTACCTAAGTCAGAAGGGGTACATTGAGAAAGTTCTTTGCAGGTTCAATATGCAGAGTGCTAAGCCTGTTAGTACTCCTTTAGCAGCCTATTTCAGGCTTTCATCGGCTTTATCTCCATAATCAGATGATGAGATTGAGTACATGCACATGTTCCATACTCTAGTGCAGTGGGATCTCTCATGTATCCTATGGTTTGTTCACGTCCAGATTTATCATATGCAGTCAGTGCAGTTAGCAGATACATGGAAAATCCCGGTAAAGAACATTGGAAAGCAGTTCAGTGGATTTTAAGATACTTACAAGGCACTACTGATGTTTGCTTACAGTTTGGAAGAACTAAAGATGGAGTCATAGGGTATGTTGATGTTGATTTTATTGAAGACCTTGATAAAAAAAGATCTCTCACAGGTTACGTCTTTACAATCGGAGGTTGTGCAATTAGTTGGAAAGCCACTTTGCAAACTACAGTTGTCTACCACTGAAGTTGAGTACATGGCGATTACTGAGGCTTGTAAAGAAGCTATTTGGTTAAAGGGACTATTTAGTGAACTCAATGAAGACCTTCAAATCAGTACAGTATTTTGTGACAGTCAGAGTACCATCTTCCTTACAAAAGATTAAATGTTTCATGAGAGAACAAAACATATTGATGTTTGGTATCATTTTGTTCGTGATATTATTGCTGTGGTAATATTGTTGTGAGCAAAATTAGTACTCATGAAAATCCTGCAGATATGATGACTAAGTCACTTTCTAGAACCAAGTTTGAGCATTGCTTAGACTTGGTTGGTGTTCATTGTTGAAGTTAAACCCTTAAGGGGTTTTATGGAAGAGGTGGAGAACTTGTTCATTAAAAGTTCGCGATGAAGAACTTGTTCATTGAGAATTTGTGTCAAGGTGGAGATCGTTAGAATTAAGTGACTCGAATTCTTATTTAAATAAAATATGATGGAAAAGAAAATAAAAGTAAAATCCATATAGAACTAGACTTCTTTTATTTTATTTTAGAATAAGGTTTTTTAAACCTTATTAAACTCCATCTATTTTATATTGATTAGGATAAGGTGTTTCAATCCTACTAAAATATGGCTTTACAAGCCTATAAATAGACATAGTCTATTCCTCTTGTATTGATTCAAATTTTCGACATAGTGAATTTTCTTCTCCTTTGCCCGTGGTTTTTCCCGAAAGGGTTTCCACATAAAATTTGTGTATTCTTTATTTTATTATTTTATTTTTGTAACACCCCTATCCCGTAACCGTCGTCGGAATAGGACGAGACGTTACCAGAAATTAGGAATCGAATCAGAATAGTAAAATTTTGAACCCTTTCTTAAATAAAAGATCATTTATTTATATAACTAATAAACACAAACAAAGATCGAATTTAAAACTTATAAAAGTAAAGTTCCATAAGATGCCATATTCGCATGGCTTATATACAATAGTCAAAATATTATTCTACTTATAGTCTATCCTATACATGCCATAACATAAGTCCAAATCACATAATTACTACAATAGTAGATAGTGTGACGAAGTGCTGACGATCCCCGAGCTAATAGTAAGAGTCAACGATCTACAAAAATAAACAGAGAAACATAACATTCAAAGTAAGCTTTCATAAGCTTAGTAAGTCTTAAGCAATTTAAACAGTTGAACTTAAAAACAAACCAAATGTTCGAAATCACATAACACTTTCTAAGTACAATACTATTTGACCGATTATGCACAAACACATATCATTTTACTCCGTTTATACTCAAACTCATATAAACATAATATTTACAAGCTTCCGGATTAACTTTAATTCTTTCAAATTTCACTAGTGTATCATTTCTTACCCACACTTACTTTCAACATTCATAGTTAAATGGCTTATCGAAAACTATCTTATAACTTTACATAATAACTGAATGCACACATATACAAATATACATATGAATTTACAACATCTTTTCATATGCTTCTCATTACACATTCTTAGTTCCCGTCAGATCAATCTCACATATAATATATATATCACATACCAGGATCACTTAATGTGTAATACGAGTTCAATTTATCATCTTAGTATAGGATCTTGTAGTCATATACTTTATCAAATTCACTAACACTTGGCCTGCGAGGTATAAAACCCGAACATAACACCAGCACGAAGCCTACGGGACTTTAAACTCAGATATAATACCAGCACTAGGCCTACGAGATTTAACCCGGATATAATACCAGCACGAAGCCTGCGGGATTTAACCCGGATATAATTCCAGCATATAGCCTACTGGTCTTTAAGCCCGGATACACATCAAATATCATGCATATTTAATCATATATTAACACATCTCATTCAACATATCACATTAGTAGTCATTTGTTACATTCGGATATAAGCTTCATATGAACACTATCATTTACATTTTGATTCACACCAATCATCAAATTCATTTAATTCACATGTACTTAATTAGGTTGTTCGTACCTGAATAATTTACTTTACGGAATGAATCCACATATCGTATTAGCCCATAGTCTTATAGCACCACACTCTTAACAGTTTACCTCATCGAAGTTCACATTTAATCACTTTAGTGCCAAGCCATATTCGGCTAGCACAAAGGACTAATAATAATAATTTTATACACATCATGGTTTCCTTTAGATATTTAATAATCACAAATTGTGATATCTCTACCAGCATATATACGGCATAGTTTATTCATTGTAACACTCATTTAGTGCATCAAATTTCCAAATCCAATTCAACTTAAGTATAATAGTCATAATCGGCTTATAGCCTTAAATCATTACATATTCGACACATTAACCAAATAAAATTTACATTCTCCTTGCCATATTAATTTAACTCTTAGGCATATAAAAGGGAATCAAGCTTAAACACTTAAGAACTTACCTTGAAGGTTGCCGAACGATTACAACGGCTATTTGATTACTTTCTCTTTTCCCTTATCCGAATTTGCCCCTCTATGCTCTTGAGCTTCAATTTAATGGTTTTAAACTAGTCATTATTCGACTATTCAAGCATCACTTTCAAAATATAATATATATATATATACATTTGAATTTCACACCTACTGATCGTAGTAAGCTTATAAGAAATCAATAAGCAACTCATTAACAAATTTTTTTTGTCAATGTTTACCACATAATCATAATTCCACTGCAAGCTGTCTTCCTGAGCAATAGTCACTAAATCATTTATATCTGGAGCTACGAAACTCCAAATCAAGTGCCGTTAATTTTCTATTAAAATAGACTCATATATATTTTATCCATAAAATTTTAAGAATTTTTGGTTTGGCTAATCAATACCATATTTTTCTTAAAGTTTCCCTTGTTTCACTGTTTGACTAATCTGACCACTCTTCACTATGAATAAAATTTCTCATTTTACAGAATTCAAAATATGTTCTTGTTTATTTCATTTGAAACTAGACTCATTAAGGAGTCTAAGCATATAAATTTAATCTTAGGACCATTTTTTTACAATTTATAATGATTTTATAAAAACAGAACAGAGGATCTAGAAGTCATTCTGACCCTGTCCCACATCACTTCAAATATCTCATTATCAGAAATTCTTTTGTTTACAAAGTTTCTTTTATAACAAACTAGACTCATTAATCTTTAAGTACATAATTTATTATGCTTCTAACTCATCTCCCACAATTTATGGTGATTTTCCAAAATCACGTTACTGCTGCTGTCCCAAGCAGATTTATTACCAAATCACTCTTTCACACATACCTTGCATGCATGTTATTTAAACATGCATATCACAAATCCATCATCACATACCTATAATTTCACTTAAGCATAAAATCTATTTCATCATTTTAAAGCACAAACATTACTCAATATTATCCAAGTTCACACACAACATGTTAGCCGATTTTCCCCCTTAGCATCTAAGGCACATGCATGCTCATTTGCTTGGCTCAACTTCACCTATCTTCCATTATTCATCAAAAGAACATGAAACAACAACCATTTCCCTCATTTCAATTCATGACCGAATGCTCACAACACAACCAAAAATCAAAAATATGTTTCATGAGTTAAGGTATAATCAAGAAGAAACCATGAACATCAAAATAGAAGCAAAGTACCAAGAACTTACCTTCAATTCTCCTCCTCCTGGTGACCGAATATTCAAGGGTTTCCTCCCCTATTTGCTCTCTCAATTTTCGGCTATGAAGAACCAAGAATGAAGAAAAACCTTCCTTTACTTCCCTTTTGTTATTCTTATTATTCTTTATTCCTAAACATTTTATGACACAAAATGGCATATATTAATTTGTGCCATACCTATGCCATAACTTCAATAAAAAAAATTTGCACATGTTGTTCATCATGACCATCATCCATTATAACTATTATAATGCTAAAATACATATACTATCTAATACCCATCACCTTGGCTGGCCACTACACATAAAATGGGAGGTTTGACATGCAAATCCTCCTATTTTGCACTACTATTTATTTGGCCACTACAAATTAGCCTATAGCATTTTCAGAAATTTTCACATAAGTCCTATTTCATAATTTCACTCACAAATGACAAAATCAAAGCATGAAATTTTCACACATGCATTTTCACATGTAATAATCACAGAATATAACATTTAATTATTTTTGTGACTCAATTTTGTGGTCCCGAAACCACTTCCCGACTAGGGTCAAATTAGGGCTGTCACAATTTTATTTTATTTTTCACATGTTAGGTGATCCAATCACACCTCGAGAAAGGATCGGTGGCGACTCCATACCTCGTTTTAAAGTCGATCCCTGTTTTTCAAAAAATGGTTTCGACAGTTTCAATTTTTCCAAATTCGCCAGGTTAGTAGCCAAATGAACATGACCAAGTTACCTCACCATCAACTGATCTAGTAGGACTCTACAAATTAACCTTTAACCACTGGATAAGGTCTCATTCGAAGAAGCACCAACTTAATTCATTCGGAAGAGCTTGCATCCAGATTTCTTTAATTGTCGAACTATCTCTGATAATATGTAGAATATCTTTAGAATGATAACCACATGTACCACAAGAGCTATCATACCCTATTCCCCTTTTAACACTCTCCACGTTAGCCAGCAACTTTTAATTTATGACAAGCCATAAGAAGAATCTAACTCTTTAGGGTCCCTGAAATTTTCATGAAAGACTCCCCTATGTGTCTTTCGGTCTCCAATATCTTTCTTGAATATGCCAATAAGCACTCTTTAGAGATAAAATACCATTTGAAGTCTTAGTCCAAAAAAATATTGTCAGGGCTTGCTGACAGGTGAAGTGGGAGAATACTCACAATACGCCTAACAATTTCTTTTGGCAGCCAAATACGAAAAAGATCCAAATTCCAATAACCCTCCACATTTACCATTTCACTAAGCATGTAATCTAAGTTGATATTACTATGGCCCGGAATATGATCAATCAAAGGGCCCACATTCGAAATCCACGGATCTCTCCAACATCTAATATTGTTACCATTACCAACTGACCAACACAAATTTTCTCGAATTAAGGGCCAAACCTTCGAAATAGCTCTCCAAAAAGTGGAACAATTTTCCCATGAAATCTTATTAGGAAGAGCCTTTTTCATACCATATTTGAACTTAAGAACTTGAACCCATAAAGCATCCTTTTTGGAAATTAAACTGTGTCCTATCTTCATCATGAATGAAGTATTCTGGTCTCTCAGATGCCTAATGCCAAGTCCTCTACAAGATCGAGGTTGACAAACAGATGGGAGTATTATTTTCTACACATGTGATAATATTTAGTCACTCCTATGACTTATTTTTAAAAAAGGGAAGGACAAATTTTTGCTTATTTTGAAGGTTTTATTTTGTACAAGAGGTTTTACTCATATTTCTAATTTTAAGTTTAAATTTTTACTAACTATTCTTTATTTTATATCTAACTACTGTAATACATATGTAATAAGTATGTTTTTCTTTTCTTAAGGTTTTTACATTAGTAACCAAATGAGACACTAATGTTATATTTACGGCAAATGACTCAACATGATTTATTATGCATTACTAATAAATTTAGTTTTAAACCATATTTCTTTTAATAAAATATTATCTATAATGATATAAACTAATTTTTTTTAAAAAAATTATTTAAAAATTAAACGATTATTAAGTCTATACCCATCAAAGTCAAGATAAGTTTTATATACTTTAAGATTCTAATATTCAATAAAATTTTGTTTAAAAATTTTCAATAAACTAGCATCCTTAGAATTCAACCTGGGATGCCGCTCATCTAACTTGTGGATCTGCATAAAGAGAAATTTTATAAATCATCAAATCCGGATTCGAAAAGAGTAATGTTGTAGCTACTTCAAAACATACAAACATTATGGGCAAAGAAATCTATAAATTCTATAGCGGCCAAAGATGAAAGATAAGGGAATTTACGAGAAATTTTTATTTATTTAATGTTTTACATTTAGGTTTTTTTATTTATAAATTCATAATTAATTATGATTAATCTGATTTATTTTATTTTTATCTACCTATGACGAAGAAGGAAGTTATCAAGCGATAATTCATGAGATTGGTAATAGTGATTCGAAAGACTACAACGTTTGAATTTTGAAGCAGCTCTCTAGGAGACTCTTATATTCCAGGTTAGTATTATTTTGTCTTTTATGCTGTCACTATTTTAAAATTTGAGCTTTAAACCAAAAACATTAAATTATTCTTAAGGTTTGTAGTTTTGTTAACACTGTTGGTTGCGGTAATAATAATAATTTATTTTATTTGTGATTTTCTTATTTTATGAGAACTTATTGGAAATTAATTGCTTAATATGATTTGATTGTCTTTACAATTATCAAAATTAATGAAATATTAAACCTTTATTCATATTCATTTTTACAATAGACAACTACTCATGAAAAAGTGGAGGAAACTTGAGATTCTTGATAAATATGATTATATATGCATATAATTGCTTATATACTATTTTAATGTTATTTTAATTGATATGTTTCAGAGTTAGGCCTCTTAATGACACTGATATTATGTTAATTTTTATTATTTTTATTCAAAAAAGTATTTGCGGTATAAAGTTTCTTTAAATAAAAGGAATTTTTTTACGCACATTGAAGCTCATCATATTGAATCTCATTCACTGAAGTGAATACAAACATAATAAATTTAAAGGGCATAATTATGAACAGGATAAGTGATTCACAACTAGAAGTTGAGGAGAAATAATTTATGTTCTCAATGTGATATGAAAAATCATTGGTCACGTACCTATAGTATGTGACAATAAATATTATTTCTCTAGAATAGCTAATTATCTGGCAACACAAAATTAGTTAAAAACTCCAGGAAAGCTAATATATTAATATCTGAAGGAACAAAATTAGTGATGGTTAATGTATAATCCTCTAGCGACATTCATTGTAATGGATCTCATGTTGAGATTGTGATAAATAATAGAACAACAAGAGTTATCAATATAACCCTTCAAAGAAGAGAGACAAATTATGAAAAGTCATTGGTTATGTACATGTCATGCACCTGAAAATTTTATTATTCAATTAGTACCTCTTAAAGGAAAGGAAACATATGTCCAGCAGACAATACAACAATGCATACTATCCTTAGGAATAAGAAGCATTTTTCCTATTTGGTAATGAACAAACCAATCTTTGGTGGTACAAAATTGATTTAGCTCCAGAAGAGCTAATATATTGTTGCCTGTTCAATATGGTAATGGTTCATGTTAATATTTCATAGTAAAAAATTAATTTAAGGCTTCAAAAGAGCTAATACAATGTTATCCAAAGAAATAAAGTGATAATTAATGCATTATGCTTTAAACAGTCTCAAAGAAATTATTATGTTTTAAAAGAAATTATCTATTGGGTAAGAATTTTGTATTGAAAAACTATCATATTGAAGAATTTTGGATGAGGAGACAAATCTATCATATTGGGTAAGAATTTTGTATTGAAAAATTATCTTCTTTATCTCTAGTTTGTACAATGCATATATTAGTATGGTTAAATTACATGTACAATAAGCTAGAAGTTTACTAGTCCAAATATTCTAATTAGTTGGTATGATTGGTTAGACCATCCCAATCAATAATGATGCGACAATATTAGAGTTTACATGGTTATTCATTAAAGAACCTAAATATTCTTAATTTTAAAGATTTTCAAGCGTTGTTTGTTTTTAAAGAAAATGAACTATTAAAACCTCACTAGCCAAACTTGAGATTGAAGCTCTTGCATATTTGAAATAAATATAGGCTCATTTATCCAACAAGTGAATATTTTGGTATAATTTTTGGTAGATGCATCTACAATATAATCACATGTGTTATCAAATCGCAACTTGCTGTTGCGAGATTAATTGTTTATTGATTTCTTTCATAACAAAAATTTCAAATTATGCAATCGAGACAGTTTTTACTAATGTTGGTGAGAGCTTTCAATGATTATCGAATGCTAGATTGTCACTGCGAGTAGCAATTGTAAAAGCGTGCATTTTATACATATAAAATGGTTTAGCAAAAGTTATAAAGTAAATGCTTCCAATTAGTAGCTAACTCATATCTTTTGAGAACAAAACTTTTTGTATGTATGTATAAGGATATGATATTTTTACATGAATCGACACTTGATTGCATCATGCTAATAAGTTATGATAAATACTCTCCATTACAATTGGTTTTTGGTTAGCAGCCAATACAACTCATTTTAAAAGTTTTGAATGTGTAGTATATGTTCAAGTTGCTCCACCACAATGCAGAAATGAGTATTCAAAAAAAGTTACGAATATATATTAATTATGAATCTCATTATATTATTAGATATTTTAAACGAATTGGAGATTCAATTATGATATTATTTGTATTTTGATTTGATAATTTTCCCAACATTAGGGGGAAAGAACTGATAGTTGGATAGAATAATTACTTAAATGAATTGTCATTATCTATATCCTCACAAAAAAAAATTGAACTAGAAGTTAAAAAGATAATTCACTTTATTGTAAGTTAACTGTCAAATGTATTTACTAACCTAATATGAATAACCAAGTTAATGATGTCTTGAAGTCTCATTAGGACAACCTTGTTAGGAAAAATGAAAGTATTTCATGCTTGAAACATGCTAGATTGATTGATTCTAAAAATAAAAATTCTTGTAAAAGAAAATAATAATCAATATGGTCATATAATGGAGGCGAATGCTCCTAGAGAGACATAAGACATAACTAATTATTAAAACTCTAGAAGAGATTAGGGTACCTGAAGATGAAAGTAATGAAAATAAAGAGATATCAATAGGTTATGTCAATACAAGAAAATATAGAATCAAGAAATGAAAAGTTGTCGACAAAGATTTTGCATGTAATATTGTTGTTGAAATAATAAAAGAAAATGAGGATCTTGAATAAAATTGTTGAGACATATAGATATAGAATTAAATTAATAAAGTTTTTGAACCATTAGTCCAAACGTCAAAAGGTATAAAATTAGTGAAGTACGAATGCGTAGTTTTGTGAAATGAAATAAGAAAAATGAAGTTTCACACTAAGTACTAGCATTGATCATGAGAAAATATAATATTATTTTATAGTGGATGAAATAATCTTTAGATATTTTATTAGTCTGGCAATTTACGAAAATTTGACATGCGCCTAATGGTTGTTGTTACAACCCTTATATGAATCACTATATAGTGAAGTTAATATTAAAGTCCTTGAAGGATTATAATGCTAAAAGCATAAAGAAATTATTGAGAAATTTTTCAATATGATTGCATAAATATTTATATGGATTGAATTGACTTGAACATATGTAGTAAATTCTATTTAGTAAATATTAATTGAAGGAAGATTATAAAATGATCCAAAATATATATATGTATTTTTATTGAAGGACCATGATCAAAGGTTACTATGACTATTGTTGTAACTCCTGGAGAGGTCAAAATATATTTCCTCAAAATTCTTTCTAACTCATGACTTCTAGAAGAATGATGATATAAATATTTATCAAATTTACTTAAGTGATCATTTGAAAAGCTGATATTCAAGATTGAATACATAGAATATGAGAGATTATGTTATGTTGTCATGAGGGAAAGTAAATATATGTTGTATTCTTTTTCCATTAATCGAGGTTGTCTCACTAGGTTTTCATAACACCCCCAAACCTGGCCTAGATGCTATGGCCAAATCTGGCGGTGTCACAAGTGAGTGCTTTTTAGAAAAAAAAAACCTTAGCAAGTTAAAATTATTTTTACTTAAGTCGAGAAATCTCTATTCCAAATATTAAGTGAAAACATTTCATTAACGCGGAAGCTAAAACATCATTAATTCATAAATCAATAATTTAACAAATTAAAATCCCCAAAATAAACCCAAAATAAATATTTAAATAAAGCAGACAAAATAAAGTGTTACTCAAAAATCCGTAAATATCTACCAGTGGTCACCACCGAGCCCTCTGTTACACCGATCCGTCTACCACTGGGGATTTCCTGAACAGATAAATAAATAAAGGGGTGAGTTTTCACAAACTCAGTGTGTACATCCCCACAACATCATGCATACAAACAGATAACAGAATACAGATATTTCGGCCTTAGCCATACAGATATCATATGCATAACAGATCAGATATAAGAAATATCATGCCAACCAACCCTGCACACCATTTCCGTCCAGCTCATTACACCATATGGGGATAAAATCGACCCACCCATCCCTGCACACCATATATGGGGATATAATCGACCCATCCAACCCTACACACCATAAGGTACCGCATCGCAGCACATATCATAAGTATGCAGCTTAGCTGCCAGATAACAGGCTTATGAAGCCCTTCAACTACTCCCTTCACTTCGTCAGACCCACCCCGATGCAATGTATCATACAGATATGGCATGCTTAATGCAGATAAACAGATCATATATTTATTTACAGAACAGATCAGATAATCATGCTAAGTTTATCATGCTAGCACATACATCACAGAATTCAGAGTCTAGATAAGGTTTACCGACCCTATTACAGGTCAAACTCGACTTGGGGGACCTATGCAACCTTACAGAACATTTTAGATTAAAGGGGCTCACGTGCCCGTGTGCCTTGCCTGTGTGGGTGCGGGCGTGTGAGCCCACACGCCCATGTGGGTCACACGGTCCAATTTGGCCTTGCCCGTGCGGATCACACAGTCTGGCCCAGATTTCCACATGCCTGTGTGGTTCACCTGTGTGGGCCCACACGCCCATGTGGCCCACATGGCCCATTTTCCTGAGCCTGTGCCTCATACACGGCCTTCAAGCCATCACACGCCCGTGTCCGTCACACCCGGGTGGCGCGCGCACGGCCTGGCTTATCAGTGACACACCCGTGTCTCGCGACGCAGGCTACCACACAGACAGACCATACGCATGTGTATCATCGACAGACCACTTTTTGCCTTTCACTGAAACTCGTTTTATGCGTAATCGGAGTACACACCTGTTCGTTTTGCTTGCTAATCCAACCACAAGCACTCCAAAGCCTAAAATCGACAATACCAAGCCCAAAATCAGTCTCTTAAGTCAGATTATTAAGAATAGGGAAATCTCGAAACTAGAGAGCTACTTACCTTCAACGAATAACGGTGACTCCTTGGTGTTAAGAGCTAGATTAATGATCCACAGACCCTAGAATATTCCCTAAACAACAACCAAAATCCCTTTTAAACAATCTCCAAGGAAATCCCTTAACTTTTATTAAAAACTAAACTTACCGAACTGACGAAATCACTAGTAACACGCCACAACTAATCGAAAAAGAAGAAAATGAAGGAAAGGAAAAACATAGAAGAAGGGAAAAAGAAAAAGAGAAGTTCGGCAACTAGGGTTTGGAAGAGGAAGAACAGCAGAGAAAAAATAGTTTGCCAAAAAGAAGGAAATAAGAAAACCCCTAATTTTTCCTAAAACTCTCAACTCAGAATTTTAATAAAACCCCACACTTAACTGAAACTTGCAGCAAAAATAATCTTATCGCTACAGCAGGGAATCGAACTCCAAACCTCCTACACACCAACACACATCTTAACCACTCGACCAACAGGCCCATTCTGTCATAATCTTACAAATAACTTCTTATTAGCCCATTAACCAAAGTCAAACTTTATCCAAATAGAAACCAAAATTTAAGCCTAAGTTAAGGCTCGAACTTGGGACCTCTCAAGCATACCCCAAGCACATAACCACACAAGTAGACTAATATTATGCAAATTCATGCAAAAATTTATATTCAGATATCCCCTACGCTACAGTTCCACAAAAGCCAAAATCACAGAAATTTAAGGCGTCACAACTCTACCTCCTTAAAGAAAATTCGTCCTCGAATTTTACCTGATTAGAAAAGGTAAGGATACTGCTATCGCATAGAATCCTTTGGCTCCTAAGTAGCCTCTTCAGTGCTATGATTCCACCATAGCACCTTTACCAAGGGAAAAGACTTCCTACGTAAGACCTTAACGTCGTGATCTAGAATCTGAACAGG